>NC_083238.1:14574844-14910633 GCF_032191835.1 Heteronotia binoei | reverse complement strand
TGGCTAATGAGGCAGACAAAAAAACCACAAGCTGACCAGAAGGCTATCCTTTCCACCCTTGCCCATCGGTGGGCCACTCAAAGATTCCAACACATTTTATTACCCAGTCTCACTTACAGTTGCTTAACAGGCGTTAAAATACTGCAAGAGCTACCGCTCCCTTCTTTTCCATTGTAACTGAAAAAAATGTTTGTTTGGGGTTGTTTTTAACCTTTAGAAGCTACAGAAACCTCCCTTGGGCTGTGCAGCGGGAGCCATGCCTAAACTGAACAACAACGATACAGAAGAACGCAAAGTGTGTCTCCTGTAGAAAACCAAGAAAGAAAATTAAGTTTCAGCTCTTTTGCTAGACTTAATCTCTAAACTATTAGCAACACATGGACCCCATCTGTGGAGAGTCAAATCTGCAGACTGGGGCCATGTGGACGCTAAACAGATCTTTCGTCAAATTTGGGAGACTCCCCAAGTTTGCAGAAAAATCTGATTAAAAAAAATTTAAGGGGAAGAGAATACATTTAGGCAGCCGATGCAGTTCAGCAGTGGCTGCCACCAGCCACACAGATCCAGGCCGCAGATGCTTTGGGTCAGGCAGCAAGGAAAGCCAGCAATAAATGCGGCTCTGGGTGAGGCAGAGAAGAACGCCACCAACTGTTGTAGGCCCAGCTGCAGCAGAGAAAGATACCAGCAATGGAAGACAGCAGCCCCTGTATGTATCTGAAAATTTAGTTTTCAAGCCATATTGGCACAATTACTAAAATTCAGTTTAATGATCCCCTCCTCATGGTGGGGATCACATTTATTCTGGTATGTAAACTCCCCATTCTATCCCAAGGAGACCCAAAGCAACGATGTTCATCCCTCCTCCATTTTATCCTTACAACCACCACCCTATGGGATCAGTTAGGTTAAGAAAGAATGACCAGTCCAAAATCACCCATGGCAGAGTGGGGATTCAAATCTGGGGCTCTCAAATCCTCCTAGTCGAAACCTGGAGAAAGTAGAGAAAGAAGTCCTTTTCTCCCTTTCTCACAATACAAGAACTCGTGGGCATTCAATGAAATTGCTGAGCAGTCAGGTTAAAACGGATAAAAGGAAGTACTTCTTCACTCAAAGGGTGATTAACATGTGGAATTCACTGCCACAGGAGGTGGTGGCGGCTACAAGCATAGCCAGCTTCAAGAGGGGATTGGATAAAAATATGGAGCAGAGGTCCATCAGTGGCTATTAGCTGCAGTGTGTGTGTATTGGGCACTGTGTGATTCAGAGTGTTGGACTGGATGGGCCATTGGCCTGATCCAACATGGCTTCCCTTATGTTCTTAAAACTCTAACCACTACAGCCCACTACCTTTCATCTGTGGCTGTAGTAGAAAGGCCGCCTTCAAGAACAATTGGCTATCTAGTATGCCTAGCTGGAAGTTACTGATTAAGAGCTAAAAACAGTTCTCTCATTTCTTGAAATCCCCCATCCCAATCCAAAGAACCACAAAAGCGACTGAACACTGCAGGCATACAGCCATGCCCGCAAAAATGTTTGTTTCACAGCCATGCAAAGATCTGAACCAGAGTCTCCTTCACGCTAATGTAACACTGTACACCACACTAGTTCTCCTGCCTCTTTTTGATAGTCAATTCAACAGTTGGACAATCGTTTTCACATGAAGGATTGCATTTGCCGGTGTGGGGAGAATGCCTGAAGCATTGTTACAAAAGGGGGGGGGGGGGGAATCACACAAAATACAAATTTTATTTTTAGCTTCATGGTTGTGAATCTTCTATTAACAGACCAAGATCTCACAAGACTTGTAGAAAATGCATAATTGCTACGTAAGAAATATACATTATTGGCATCTGACTTTAAAAACCCTCAAAACTTTAAAAGCCTAAAGCCTTCATGAGTGCACCATTTCTGAGAGTAAAATGTATTTCAGAGGCCATTAAGCATATCATTCTGAATCTATTAATGAAAAAAGTGTACTGGGTTCAATAACTGTACATTAATTATATTTGCACTCATCAGTCACATGTACTTAGTAGCTATTTCCCCCTTTCAGTTACCCAGCTTGAACACTTAATTACTGAAAAAACACTTAGCTAAACTAATTGTGCAGCTGCACACATTTGTGTGTGCCCTCTCCACTGGCCCTGGAAGAATCCTTCACCACTGACATCAGCGTTCAGCATGCATTTTGAAGTGGGAACCCACTTCTAAACTCGCTGCTCTGCTCAGCTGCAAAGGAACTCTGCACCATTCTCTCCCTCCCTGACATAAAACGTAGGAATCTTCCATCCAATGACACCAAAGAAGTTTCTATGTTATTTTTCAAGTTTATAAACCTAAAGAAGAAGAAGATGATGATGATGATGATATTGGATTTCTATCCCGCCCTCCACTCCTAAGAGTCTCAGAGTGGCTCACAATCTCCTTTACCTTCCTCCCCCACAACAGACACCCTGTGAGGTAGATGAAGATATTGGATTTATATCCCGCCCTCCACTCCGAAGAGTCTCAGAGCGGCTCACAATCTCCTTTCCCTTCCTCCCCCACAACAGACACCCTGTGAGGTAGATGAAGATATTGGATTTATATCCCGCCCTCCACTCCGAAGAGTCTCAGAGCGGCTCACAATCTCCTTTACCTTCCTCCCCCACAACAGACACCCTGTGAGGTAGATGAAGATATTGGATTTATATCCCGCCCTCCACTCCGAAGAGTCTCAGAGCGGCTCACAATCTCCTTTCCCTTCCTCCCCCACAACAGACACCCTGTGAGGTGGGTGGGGCTGAGAGAGCTCTCACAGCAGCTGCCCTTTCAAGGACAACCTCTGCCAGAGCTATGGCGGACCCAAGGCCATGCTAGCAGGTGCAAGTGGAGGAGTGGGGAATCAAACCCGGTTCTCCCAGATAAGAGTCCGCAGACTTAACCACTACACCAAACTGGCTATAGTATTTCTGAGTAACAGGCTGCATATATCAAAGCCATTTCAGACATTAATAACTGCCTGCCATCAAGTCATTAACTGACTCAAGGTTATCCCAGGTTTCGAGGCAAAGGACAAGCAGAGATAGCTTGCCATTGCCTTCCTCTGCATAGCAACCCTAGACTTAACCTGGTGGTCTCCAATCCAAGTACTAACCATGGATGGCCCTACTTAGCTTCTAAGCTCTACAGAGACTGGGCTAGCAGACTGCTTATTTCAAACACTATCCAAAGAAAATCCAGAGCTGCTTCTCCCTGTTCCTCCTCCCCCTCCCTCCTAGCATTGTGACCCACTGGCAGTAAGAGTCATGACCTGAGCTATAGCTCGAGAACCACTGATTTACATCAGTGAAAATTCTGTGAATTGGTAGATGACACGCAGACTACAATACAGTCCCACCTTTTTGAAGTTATTAAAGCAATTCTAATTGATTCGAATTGTGTGCTGCAGAAACAGAACCCAAAGTACAAACTGGAAAGCCAGTTTGGTGTAGTGGTTAAGTGTGCGGACTCTAATCTGGGAGAACCGGGTTTGATTCCTCACTCCTCCACTTGCACCTGCTAGCATGGTCTTGGGTCAGCCATAGCTCTGGCAGAGGTTGTCCTTGAAAGGGCAGCTGCTGTGAGAGCCCTCTCCAGCCCCACCCACCTCACAGGGTGTCTGTTGTGGGGGAGGAAGGTAAAGGAGATTGTGAGCCGCTCTGAGATTCTTCGGAGTGGAGGGCGGGATATAAATCCAATATCTTCTTCTTCTACATCCAGATTTACAGGCACTTTTGCATCTTGTAAATATGGACTTGATTCATAAACACATCAAATAAACACATCAATGAATGAGCTGAATCTCTTGGATGGTCTTGTCCACACAGGAAATTTTAGTGGTGAATGATTGCTAAAGTAGAACAATAGTGCACTATCCAATTTATGCATATATAGAGACTTGTGGGAGAAGGAGGGTGGCCAAGGTCACAAAGTGGGTTTATGACACAGGCTGGATTCAAACCAAGGACTTCCGAGTTGGTAGCTCATTCAGTTTATCACTGCAGTTTATCATCATATTGTCCAACAACATAAATGCTAAATGCTGCCAAGAAGACTACAAAGTCTACCATCCTCCGCCTCATACCCAATTCTGCAACAGAATCTGCTTCTAGACACCTCTAGTTAATAGAAACTCATGCACGAACATTAATCCAACTTTTCAAGGTAGTTCTTCTCTGCCTATCATTGAATCTACCATACACTAGCACAAGAAGGTCTTCTCAACATCAGGACCTGAGAAATCTGCTTCCAGTCCCCTTTTTTCTTTTTTTGTAACATCTTGGCTGGTAAAGACTTCTGAGGAACCCAAAAACTCGTACTGTTATGTGTCATTCACTTGGCTTACTAAAGGTATTACATGGAATGTCCTCTCGACTATTAAAAAAAACCAAAATCTAAACCTGGAAATGAAGCTATGAATTCCCCCTTCCCAACATGGTAGCCAAGTTGGTCTGAAGAACAGAGCAAAGTTAGAGTCCGATGGCACCTTCCAGACCAACAAAGTTTGAGGGTGTGAGCTTTCACGTGCAAGCACACTTCCTCAGATTATAGATCCCAACCAGCCGAAGTGTTTAAAGCTGAATTTTTAAACTCCACTGATTTCAGAGAAGCCGACTAAAGTACACAGTTAATTCCCTCGCTGAAATCAATGGGACTTAAAACCTCTTACCTGTGGCAGGATAATTCCCCCCGCTGTGCATTGATGGGATAGCATAAATGGTTATTATTTTAAAGAAGCCATTAACGCTTCACAAATATTTATATTTCTATAAATTTTCATTACTAATAAAAACCACACACAGATGTACTGCCTTGCCAAGTTATTAATCATAAACAAACCTAGCAATGATACTACGCACCGTGATTTTTAGACCAGAAGTTACAATTTAAATAGATGCAGGAAATACATAGTACTCTTTGAAGTTTTATAGATACAAAAATCCTAGTCGATGAACAAGCACCACAGACGCCTTTTGAGACAAGACAGAATGTGCAGCACATAAAAAATAATTTGTGAATCAGACTCTACTTGTCACACTGGTACAGGCAACTACTGGGTTCATTTACAATTCTCACTGGACGTGTTCTTCAGAACAATCAGCCTTCCATCACTTGTACCCTTACAAATATCTATCAATTTTGCATGTAGGCTTGTTCTTCAAGGGATAAGAGCATCACAGCCCACCTTCAAAGAGGATTTATATCAAACTGTGGGAAACGGCACGCAAAATTCACAAGGAAAAGCTCTATTAGAAATTCGAAGCAAGTGAATGAACTTCACGCTGCGGGCAGATTACTGAAAACCTGGCCCCAAAGGCAAACTGGCAAGACAACAATGGAGGAAAAATTCATGTGGTTGTTTAACCTCAGTGCTACAGCTATCTCCATGAAGCGCAGAGCAATGCAAAGCACACAGTCCTTCCAAAAGTTTGTGAGACTAAACCGACTTCAATCCAAGTGCTTCCGCAGACTCACTAACATGAGGGGCTGCTTCTCTTTCGGGTTTCCTAGCGAGAGGTGACTGAAAGCCAAGATGGGATTGTACTTGACCAAAGCATTGTGATAGAATAGAAAAAGACCCTCTGCCATATTTCCAAGGAAGATTTTTTTTTTTAAAGAAAAATTGACTAGATTGTCCAACAGGCTGAGAAACGTGCGGCGTCCACTCGAGACAGGGATTGTTTTTTAAAGCCCACTTTCTATAGACAGTACGGCGGCGTGGGTGGGGGATCTGTCATAAGAACATAAGAGAAGCCATGTTGGATCAGGCCAACAGCTCATCCAGTCCAACACTCTGTATCACACAGTGGCCAATACGACAGTACGGCGGCGTGGGCGGGGGATCTGTCATAAGAACATAAGAGAAGCCATGTTGGATCAGGCCAACGGCTCATCCAGTCCAACACTCTGTATCACACAGTGGCCAATAATTTATATATATATATATATATATATATATATATATATATATATATATATATATATATATATATACACACACACACACACACACACACACTGTGGCTAATAGCCACTGATGGACCTCTGCTCCATATTTTTATCTAACCACCTCTACAGGAGGTGCCTGTAGCCGCCGCCACCTCCTGTGGCAGTGAATTCCACAGGTTAATCACCCTTTGGGTGAAGAAGTCCCTCCTTTTATCCCTTCTAACCCGACTGCTCAGCAATTTCATCGAATGCCCACGAGTCCTTGTACTGTGAGAACGGGAGAAAAGGACTTCTTTCTCTACTTTCTCCACCCCATGCATGATCTTGTCAACCTCTCTGTCACCCCGCAGCCGACGTTTCTCCAAGCTAAAGAGCCCCAAGCGTTTCAACCTTTCTTCATAGGGAAACATAAGAACATAAGAGAAGCCAGGTTGGATCAGGCCAACGGCCCATCCAGTCCAACACTCTGTGTCACACAGTGGCAAAAAATTTTATATATACACACACACACTGTGGCTAATAGCCACTGATGGACCTGTGCTCCATATTTTTATCGAAACCCCTCTTGAAGGTGGCCATGCTTGTGGCCGCCGCCACCTCCTGTGGCAGTGAATTCCACACGTTAATCACCCTTTGGGTGAAGAAGGACTTCCTTTTATCCGTTTTCACCTGTCTGCTCAGCAATTTCACCGAATGCCCACGAGAAAGCGTTCCAGCCCTTGAATCATTCTAGTTGCCCTTTTCTGCACTTTTCCCAATGCTATAATATCCTTTTTTGAGGTGCGGCGGCCAGAACTGCGCACAGTAGACCGCACCATCGATTTATACGGGGGCATTCTGCCACTGGCTGATTCGTTCGCAATTCCCTTCGGCGGAACGCCGCGGCTCTCGGCAGCCGCCCCTGTCGGCCCGTCTGCAAACTTCCCCCGAGGAGCGACTCTCGCTGCCTGCCCTTTAGCGCTCGCCCGTTTTGGGGTCAGCAGCACCTTCGCCCATCCGCCGGCAGGGACAGCATTGCGGCGAGCTCCAGACGGAGGCGAGGGAGCGCTCGGGAAGCGCCGCTCAACTCGCCAAACATTTCATCTGTTGCTGCAGCCCCGCGACGCCTGCAACAAAGCCGCGTCGGAGGCTCCGTCAGCCCGTCCGTCGGGCGGCGCCGCGCCTCGCCCCGGCCGCCCTGGCCCCTCCGCTTCTCTGATCGGCGCTCGCCTCCAAACCGCGAGGGGGAAGCCAGTGCCGACTCACCCGTCCGACGGCCGCTGCCCCGTCTCCGGCCAGCCGCCCCATCCCACGAGCGCAACAATGCGGCCAGGCTGGCGGCGTGCACTGCAGTCCTGCTCCGGAACGCTCAGCCTCCCCGACGCTCCAGCCAGCCAATCGGGACGCCGAAGGCCACGCTAAATTCTCAGCCCGTTTCGCCATTGGCTAGCCGCTTAGCCCGGCTGGGCTGATCGCAGCGGCGAGAGCAGCGAGCAGGGCTCGTCGCCCGACTTTCGAGGGGGGGAGAGAGAGGCAGGAGAGCGCGCTGGCGAGCGAGGACAAGCCCTTGCATGGAAGCGCTCGCTGGCGGGCAGACGGGCGTGAGGCTGAGGTTCGCCTCCGGCGCTGACTCCTCTGTAGGCGACGTCTGGGGTTTGCAACCCACGTAGAATCCCAGCGCCTCTGGCCGGTGAACGAGCACAGCAGAACTCTCCTGGGGTTCTGATGCCACCATAACCGTGACTGCCGTCACCAAACCTGTTACAGGTGTTCACCGGCAGGAGCGTCTGTGGGGGTTCCCCCCCCCCCCGATTGGATCTGGATTCTAAATAGATGCTTTTTTGCCCTGTGCTTCTTGCGTTTCGTGGCTCACGTGAGGCTCTCTGATACTGGCCCATCAATAATAATACATTTTATTTGTATCCCGCCCTCCCCGCCTAGGCAGGCTCAGGGCGGCTGACAACATTTTATGCATATACAATAATAAATAAAAACTTTCAATGGCAGTGTGGTCTACTCAGACTGGCAGCGGCTCTCCGGGGTCTCACGCTGAGGTCTTTCTAGCGTTGCCAATCCCCAGGTGGGGGCAGGGGATGCCCCGGTTTGGAGACACCCCCCCCCCCCCCGCTTCAGGGGCGTCAGAAAGCGGGGGAGGGGAGGGAAATGTCTGCTGGGAACTCTTATTATTCCCTATGGATTCCCATAGAAAATCATGGAGAATTGATCTGTGGGTAGCTGGGGCTCTGGTGGGGGCTGTTTTTTGGGGTAGAGGCACCAGATTTTCAGTATAGCATCTAGTGCCTCTCCCCAAAATACCCGCCAAGTTTCAAAATGATTGGACCAGGGGGTCCAATTCTATGAGCCCCAAAAGAAGGTGCCCCTATCCTTCATGATTTCCTGTGGAAGGAAGGCATTGAAAAGGTGTGCGGTCCCTTTAAATGTGATGGCCAGAACTCCCTTTGGAGTTCAATGATGCTTGTCACAGCCTTGATCTTGGCTCCACCCCTAATGTCTCCTGGCTCCACCCCCAAAGTCCCCAGATATTTCTTGAATTGGACTTGGCAACCGTGGGTCTTTCACATGACCTTTTTTACCTGATCTTCTTAACTGAAGATGCTGGGGAATGAACTTGACTGTGCTGTTTTTCAAACTGCGTGAAATGATTGCATAGTGAGTATCCGCTAGTAACATCTGAAGTGGTCTCTAGAACATGAAAGGCGCTGGAATCAACTGCTGTTACTAGTCTGTAAGACATTACAAGACTTTTGTTTGCTTTTGCTGCGTAAGACTATCACCTACCCCACTGGCCTTCCGACAGTTCTCCCTGTCTCTTCCTCCCACTCCACACATTTTTCCAACTTCCAAAGCGTTATTTTATTTAATCCCACACTGTGCGTTTTCTAATGGCTCAAATCACCATTAGGATGAGATGTACCTTGATAGTGGGAAATCGCAGGCTCATCCCCTTCTCCAGGCTCTCAAAATTCTTCTTTAAACTTAAAATATGCTGGAAGAAATTGCAAACAAATAAATAAACGATCAGATCCCACAGACTCATTTCTCAGGAAGCAAATAATACCCCCAGACCCCTCTGTGATACACAGTTTCATGCGTTGCCTAGTCTTCTAAGTCCCTGTTTGTTCTTTGCGTATGAAGTGGGCTTTGCTCCATGAAAGCAGATGCTAGAATAAATTTGTATTAGTCTTTAAGGGGCCATAAAACTCCTGTTTATCCTTTTCCTCATCAATCATAAATCACATTCTGGCTCTTACAATGTCCTCATGGGCTTTGTCTTTTTCCAGTTGCAGGTTATTACATGTTTATAGCTCCATGATGAATCAATAAATATAGAACTATAACCTAACTTCACTTAGGTAGGTCTAACCAATTTCTACATGGGATAAACCACTGCTCTAGATGGGACTCAGAAGCCCCACCCTGTCTGTGACTCTGCAGTGGCAGTAACCACAGATACTGCCTAAACTATTCGAAAGGAATAATCTGATTGGTTAAGCAATTTCACATCCTAGCATATGGCCTTTTTTATTCAAGATTCCTTGTTATCAGGAGATAATGTTGGACTTTTTAAAGTTTGGCAGCTTAAAGAGGAATGTGTTGCTGAGGCATCACTGAGACTGCGTATCAAGTATTTCCATCTCCAGACTTCTAATCTGGGTGTTGGGTTACTGGTTACATCCACTCCGCACAGTATGCAAACTAAACAGTTGCATTGCTGCACCCAAAAGCATATATTCCCAAAACTCTACACTACATTTCACATGTACCCTTTTCATAGGATTGCCAACCTCCAGAAGCCACCAGGAGATCTCCCACTATTACAGCCAAGATCAGTCTCCCTGAAGAAAATAGCTGCTTTGGAGGTGAGGGAGCTCTATGTCATCACACCCCGATGAGATCCATCCCCTCCCCAAGCCCTATCTCTCCCAAACTCCAAATCTCCAGGTATTTTCCAACCTAGAGCTGGCAATCCTAACTTTTCCTTAAAACCAGCTACCCGGGGGGGGGGGGGGGGGGCAGGGTGTGTGGATTTCATCAGGCCACTAGTGTTAAGGCAGTAGATTATTAACCTTCCGCATACAAACTATCCTTTTAGCCAAAATTGATCAGGGAAAGTACAACTCCTAGTTTTTCTGCCATGTAGTTAACAACTGGAGAAATAACCAGGGAGGTGAATATTGACCCACCCAACCCCAGCACCACTGTTCTGATCAAATTCAGAGTTCAATGAACCTATAACAGGGGTGGCAAACGGTAGCTCTCCAGATGTTTTTGCCTACAACTCCCATCAGCCCCAGCCGGCATGGCCAATGGCTGGGGCTAATGGGAGTTGTAGGCAAAAAAATTTGGAGAGCTACCATTTGCCACCCCGACCTATAACAATACAATTAGATCTGATCAGAGATCTTGCATTATATGATGACTGACTCTGTCAGTTTCCGGGGTACAGTCAGGATTAGACCTAGACAGAATCCTGCTCTTTATCTGACGGAAGAGTGAGGTTGCATTAAAAGCCATCAAAATGGCAATGATTTCAATTATAACATTTTTTTTTTTACCATCGATCATATTTGAATTTTTTATCTCAGGTCATAAAATATCTTGGAACAGTTCTAGGTAGTGTTCTGAACCTTGGCTTTTTATGTGCTAATGGCTGATACATGGTAGTCTTCAGAGTATAAAGACTAGATTCACAGAACTCAAGATTCACAGTATTTCGCTGGGTATGCTTCGCAGTATATAATTCAGCCCATGCAGAGAGAAAGAGTGTGAAGGACTCTCTGGCTATTGAACTAGTCAGAAGAGGTGGTCAGCCAGTTTCCACAACCAGGCCACAAGGATCCATTTGAAGAACGGGGCAGCCAAACTACAGGTGAAAAACATGTTCATTGTTTACTTTACCTCGTACTTTCATAAAGGTTAATTAAACTGGACACAAAACGAGAGGAGAATTTGACACAATGATTGCCAGACTGGGTTAATCTAAAGGAAAGGTCTAGTTTGTTTAGAGTATTCTCATGCTAAACTATAATTTAAAGTCAACATGGCATTGATCTAGTGTTGCCAACCTCCAGGAGGGGCCTAGAGATCTCCCAGCATTACAGACTACAGAGATCAGTTCACCTGGAGAAAATGAGTGGACTCTATGGCATTATACCCTCATGAGATCCCTTGCCTCTACAGACTCTATCCTCTCCACGCTCCACTCTCAAATCTCCAGGAATTTCCCAAACCAGAATTAGAACTAAGGATGGGTACAAACAGGAAAAATATTTTGGTTCATGGGATGCCTAGTTCATGAGCTGCAAACCATCATGAACTTTTAGCCCCCAAACCGTTTTGGTTTTTGAGATCCAAGACATGGGGGAGGACTCCCAGCATGCTAGAGACCTCAAACTCACAGAAGATCTCTGGCTGACTCTCCTCTACCTGCCCTCCAAGTTTGGTGAAGATTGTATTTACGGGGCCTGACACGCTTTCCAGCGAAGGTGACCTCATCCTCCATTGTTACTAGTGGAGAGGAAAAACACAGCAAAAAAGCAGGGGCAATGGAAGCCTAGCGGAACAGAATCAAAGTCCCAGAGAATCTTTGCAGTTGTAACTGAAGGGGGGCATTTTTGCAAGCCCAGCAGAACCAGTGCAATGTTCCCAGCTGAACCAGTGCCTCTGTGGCACTGCAAACCCAACAGGGCTATGGTCAAGCCAGAGAAAATCTGCAGTAGAAATTGAAGAGGGGCGTTTTTGCAAGCCCTGAAGAACTAGTGAAATGTTCAGAGTACCCAGAAGTACCACTGCAATCAAAGAGTACCTGACAGAACCCAGTGCCAATGTGGCAATCAGAACCCAATGCCAGCTCAATCAGAATCCAAGCGGAGGGGAGGGGTGTTTCAGCAAGCCCAGCAGAACCAGTACAATGTACAGAGCACCCAGAAGTACCAGTGCTACCAAAGAGTGCATTGCAGAACTCAGTGCCACTAGTGTTGCATGCTTAAAAGGATTGATCTCAATACACACTCACAAATCAAGGATGGGGGGATTTTGCAAGCTCTGTGCAAGATGGGAAAGGGACACAAAGGAACACTGGCAAAGGGGGGAACCTCTTGAAACTGATAAGAAGTTTGGTAAACATTTCGATTGAGTGGAGACAGTCTGTCTGGAAATATATCCATTCACGAACTGCACAAACTGCCCACAAACTGCTTGAAAGTTCGTGGAAATTTCCTGCTGGGTAAACTGCCATGGATGTCAGTTCATGAACTATAATCCACAAACCAGCAAAAATTTGTTAGGAACTTTTGTTCATGAGCCAGTTCATGCCCATCCCTATTAGGAATCCTATATTAGTGAGGTATTCTGTAGCTGAGTGGCTATAGAACACTGGCTATGCTATCTGTATGAAAATTCAAGTTGCTTTTTAAAAATCTGACAAGCAGACACCATGTCCCAAAATCATATTCTTATCTTATAGAGAGCCAGTTTGGTGTAGTGGTTAAGTGTGCGGACTCTTATCTGGGAGAACCGGGTTTGATTCCCCACTCTTCCACTTGCACCTGCTAGAATGGCCTTGGGTCAGCCATAGCTCTGGCAGAGGTTGTCCTTGAAAGGGCAGCTGCTGGGAGAACCCTCTCCAGCCCCACCCACCTCACAGGGTGTCTGTTGTGGGGGAGGAAGGTAAAGGAGCCGCTCTGAGACTCTTCGGAGTGGAGGGCGGGATATAAATCCAATATCTTTTTCTTCTTCTTCTTCTTCTTCTTCTTCTTCTGTTGCCACAGTGCAAACTCTTTGAAAACAAATTTAATCAATGGTCAGTCAGGATTATCTCTAAACTCATGGTGTAGTCTTCATAATCAAAGATGCACTGCCCTGAAAGCTTTGGGTGTACACAGACAAGTGTATGCCACATAGTAATTTACTACAATATAGTAAATTTACTACAATATAGTAAATTCTCCTAAGGAGAATTTTACCAGACACCTTTTAGTCATTCATTACTTGGAAAATAAAAATAGAGTGGTATGTGGTAAAATTCTCCTCACAACATGGGTGGATCCTACAGAAGAACAGCTGCCCATGTAATTACATACATGCTATCAACTTTCAACCAGCTTATGGTGACCCCAACAAGGAGCTTTCAAAGCACATGAGAAGCTGAGGTGGTTTGCCGTTGCCTTCCTCTGCACAGTCTTACTCAATGGTTTCCCATTCAAGTACCAACCCTGCTTCGCTTCTGAGATCTGATGAGAACAAGTTATACCGTGCCACTTTCCCTCCCACCCATACAACCAGGTCTGGCGCACGGAAGTAGCCCAAGGAGGCAGCCACCTCAGGTGCCACCTGGCTTAAGGGGCACCACCAGGCACCCCCTCTGTCCACATGAGGCATGCGTGCTCCTTGGAACCTGCTTTCCCCAACGGAAAGCAGGCCCCATGGAGTGCACATGCTGCCAGGTCTGTACAGACCCAGGGAATGCAAAAGTGGGCAGTGCCTGCACAGCAGGCTCCTTAGACCACAGTGTGCAGGTGCTCCCCCACACACACATTCGCATCCCCCAGGTCTATAGCACAGACCCGGGAATGTGAGGACGGCCACCCCCCCTGCCCCTGCTTAATCCTCCTGGCCCCAGGAAGGCTGAGCCATAGGCTTCCCAATCCCCAGGTCCCAGAGGGGGATCCCCCAGTTTTACAGGCTTCCCCCCTCCCCCAGCCAGCTGGCCGGCAGGGGCAGCCATCCATGAACGATTCCCATAGGGAATGATGAGGAATTGATCCGCGAATATTGTGGGCTCTGGGGGGTTGTTTTTTGAGATAGAGGCACAAAATTTTCAGTATAGCATCTAGTGCCTCTCCCCAAAATACCTCCCAAGTTTCAAAACGATTGGACCAGGGGGTCCAATTCGATGAGCCCCAAAAGAAGGTGCCCCTATCCTTCATTATTTCCTACGGAAGGAAGACTTTTTAAAAGGTGTGCCGTCCCTTGAAATGTGATGGCCAGAACTCCCTCGGAGTTCGATTATGCTTGTCACAACCCTGATCTTGGCTCCACCCCTAATGTCTCCTGGCTCCACCCCCAAAGTCTCCTGGCTCCACCCCCAAAGTCCCCAGATATTTCTTGAATTGGACTTGGCAACCCTACTGAGCGGTGTTGGTGGAGCAGGCGCGCTCAGAGCACCGTTGCTGCTGCCCTGACCCTGCTCAGCTTTCCTGAGACCCCGAAAGGCTGAGCAGGATCAGGCTGGCAGTAAAAACCCTTAGAGCCTGGCTCTGAACACGTCTGCTGCTGCTCCAACCCTGCCAAGGCTTCCCAGGGTCCCAGGAAGGCTCAGCGGGGATGGGGGTGGTGCAGCGTTAGGGGCACTCGGAGCCAGGCTCTGAGCTTGTCCACTGCAGCCATGACCACATTCAGCCCTCCTGGGATCCGGGAAGGCTGAACGAGGCCGGGCAGGCGGCAATGGTAGGGTTGCCAATCCCCAGGTGGGAGCAGGGGATCCCCCGGTTTGGAGGCCCTCCCCCCGCTTCAGGGTCGTCAGAAAGCGGGGGGAGGGGAGGGAAATGTCTGCTGGGAACTCTGTTATTCCCTGTGGAGATTTATTCTCATAGAAAATCATGAAGAATTGATCCGTGGGTATCTGGGGCTTTGTGGGAGCTGTGTTTTGGGGTAGAGGCACCAAATTTTCAGTATAGCATCTAGTGCCTCTCCCCAAAATGCCCCCAAGTCTCAAAAATATTGGACCGGGGGTCCAATTCTATGAGCCCCAAAAGAAGGTGCCCCTATCTTTCATTATTTCCTATGGTAGGAAGGCATTGAAAAAGTGTGCCGTCCCTTTCAATGTGATGGCCAGAACTCCCTTTGGAGTTCAATTATGCTTGTCACAGCCTTGATCTTGGCTCCACCCCCAAAATCTCCTGGCTCCACCCCCAAAGTCCCCAGATATTTCTTAAATTGGACTTGGCAACCCTAGGCAATGGCAGTAAGCGCGCTTGGAGCCAAGCTCTGAGCAGCCCTCTGCCATGCCTCCCCCCCCACAGACCCCACTGGAAGGCGGGTGGTTGGGCTCTGCCTGGGGCGACAGAACCGTCAGTGCCGGTGCTGCATACAACAGCATGTGCAAAATGTCTTTCATAACTGTTTTGGTTGTTTATTAACCGTGGTCTGTAAATCGCTTCTGAAAAACAGACTTGACCAAGCAAACCACTTTCCTTTTCTGCAAAACTCTGGCCTCTGAGATATTCAAGATTGCCCACTACAGTTTAGGCAAGGTTAGTCCACTGGGGTCTGTCAGCGGAGCCTTTTCTGTACGCTGACTCAACTTTAATGCCGTGGATTCCAGGTTTCTGCTTCCTTGCTCACTTCAACAGAAAGGAAAGTTTTGCTCATATGATATCACTTTGCATTCATATAGTAGTCCTCTCAGTTTCAATTTCTGAGAAAACTCTTACAAGCAAGCAGAAATATACATATTTTAGCTTCAGTTCCTGAAAAGAAATCAACAGAGTGGGTAAAAATAATAGAATCCTAGAGTCGGAAGGGATCTCCAGGGTCATCTAGTCCAACCCCCTGCACATGCTTAGAGAAGATAAATAGTAATTTTTCTTATTGTAACTGTTTTGGTGGCTGCTGTTGTTTTAATCTCTCATTTTCCAGGAATGTTACAGAACAGATTTCTGTATAGCAAACAGATATGTTGTCTGGCCGGTTAATGCCATACATCCCCAGCATCTTGCAGAACCTGGCCTTGGCTGGTCTGGTTCTTCTTGGGAAGCAGAAGGTCCCAGGTTCAATCCCTGGCATCTCCAAAAAAGGGTCCAGGCAAATAGGTGTGAAAAACCTCCGCTTGAGACCCTGGAGAGCCGCTGCCAGTCTGAGAAGACAATACTGACTTTGATGGACCAAGGGTCTGATTCAGTAGAAGGCAGCTTCATATGTTCATATGTATCCATAACCTGTTTATGGGATGGAGCCTCATGTGAGAATATGAGCACCCATTAGAAGTATTTTAGAAATATTTTCATGTGGCTTTTGATTCTCCCCCTAATCCCAAAATGAATATGCACAATCGCTTTTTCTTTTTGTATAGACAAGATGCTATTGAGCGTATGTCCTACATATTTAAACACTATTCTTAATTGTATTTATTGGCAATATTCTGTGCCACTTGATCCTATGCATTTTATTCATCTGTAAGCCCAATATTTAGCTGACACCAATGTTTGCGTGAATCCTAGGGGGACCCTCTCCTATTGCCTTTATGATCACTAATTTCCATATAGGAAAGGTATTCCAGTTCCCGAATCATTTGTCAGAGTCAGTAGGGACCAAGTCCAATTAGACCAGCTTGGCCAGAGGCAAGCAGCAAGATCGTGGGCAAATGGTATAGCTAGTAGTCAAAATGATAAAGAACCAACAAACACCCCATACAGAGTTAAGCCTTTTCCTGCTGGACAAGTTGCTAGGACTCAGAGGCGGAGCTTCTATAGCCTTATGTCCAGTGCTTTCTTTAAACTGTGAAGTCTTGTGAGCAAAAATTCTACTTTGTGAGCTACCGGCATTAAAGTTGGTGAGCTACTACATAAATTAGCTTGCTCTGGGGCCATTTTTCCTGAGTTAAGACAAAAATGTGTGAGCCAGAGGCTAAAAAACTGTGAGCTAGCTTACACTGCTTATGTCTAACTCTGACTGGCTCCCTCAGTCACTTGTCTCTGTCCCATCCCCACCCCACCAAGTGCTTCCCTGTTCCTTTCCCGTTCTTTTGTTCTAAACTTACACTAGGTTGAGAGGATAGTGGTGGGAGAGTTCTATAACATTAGTAGTTGTACGGCTAGATTAGAGTCCAGTAGCACATCTGAGACCAATAAGGTATTTGTGGTATGAGCTTTTGAGAGTTAAAGCTCCATTCATCATATATCTGATGAAAGGGAGCTTTGGCTCTTGAAAGCTCATACCCTGAAAATTTTACTACTCTCAAAGGTGATTACTGGACTTTAATCTAGCTGTTCTTCTGCCAACCAATACAGCTGCTCTCTGAAATAAAATAGTAAGAGTCTGGCCAGACAATATTGAAAAGCTGCTCAGTAGATATCTTACCTGGTATATTTCTTGTGTTCTTATGTTATATCCCCAGGCCGGTTTCAAACAGTACAAACACACCCTAAATGGAAATCGCTTCTATTCAGACAACTGAATAATTCTACATGTATAAACTGCCTTATGCATGGGGGTGTTGGCTTTCCAGTACATGCATGTACAAAAATGCAACCATGTTCAAAATCATTGTTCATTATTTGAATAATTGCCTGCATGATAATGCCTTCCATGTCAGAATTTTGCAATATCAGAAACAATGCAAAGCATGCAATTTCACAAGGAAAGTGAGGCTTTTCTGACCTTCATCTTCTATGAAACAATAAAAAAGGCCCTTGTAAAAAACATTTAACTCATCACTGGATTTCAAAGGCACTCATGCTAGAACAGGTCCACAGTACATGCCACTATTATCCTCTCTTCTGTGTGTGCCAAGTTTAAGCTGCTTTATTCATTCACTATTTTTACAACATTTTCAAATTTTCTCAAATACAGAGTTGGATTAATTTCATCCGAAAGTGGGACGCAGTCTCACTGCATGCCAACAGAGGAAAGAAAAATCCTATAGACCCTTTTCTATTAGATAAGAACTGTGACACACACACACACACCCATTCATTCTGTTTGAAATTTTAATGAACTACCCTTTGTAAAATCCTCAAGACTGTTATGGCTAGAAGAAGAATAGTTTAAAACATCTCACACAGCAACTGAAAAGAAGGATGCCCTAGTAATGAAAACAAAGAATTGAGAGGGGGTGAGGCGGACCCCCCAAAATTAGTTCCCCTTTGTGCTTTATGGGGGAAATACCAGTTTCCGTTAAATTCTCAGTGGCTCATTTTCTACTTAGCTATACGCAATACGGTTCACCTTTCAAAAGTTCTCATGCGGTCTCTTACTATTTCATCCACCTTTCAGGCTTTGTCCATTTCATCGATAGCTAACTCATCTTCTCTTTCCTTCCTCCTCCTTCATAAATATTCACTTTTGCAATTAGAAAATATGCAGAGTACCCACGAAAGCAATTTGGCAGGGCACAGTTCATGCCAACTATTTTTTGTGTGTGTATCCTTTGGCTCATGACTCAAGGCATTTGATCTCTCACAATCCTATTGAATGCCATCTGTCAATGGGAATCTTTCAAGTCATTGTGAGCTTTTATGTGAATGCCACACTCAGGGAGAAAGCGCTGAACAATCTGTGGTCAAGGCGTCATTCATCAGTTCAAAGATAGGTCTTTTCGGTGTCTTCTCCCAAACAGTGTTGTTGTGAAGCCTGTCTGTTCCCAAATTATGTTTCAACATGCACAATTCAACCTTCATTTTCTTAACGTTTCCTAGCAGCTTCTATTATACTATCTCAAATTCCCATCAGTAGACAGATGTGGGCAGCTGGCTACTGTGCCTTCACCTTCACCTGCCCAAGCAGACAGTGATGGCTGCTAGGAGTAGGGTGCGCAGATTCCACCATCTAGAATGACAGGTAGAGAAGAGAGCAGGTAGGTGAATGAGAAGCAGTCACAACTAAGTGCTAGAACTGCCTTCACTTATCTGTTATCAAGGGAGGAAGAGGCATTGATGGAATCATACTTGCACTTTCCGAACTTATCATTTCCTTTTAAGAGAAGAAGCTCCTACCACTCTATCATTCTAGTTTGATTTTTTTGTGCCCCATGATAACTTTTGTTTCAATAGCATGCTATTTAATGCACTGGCTTTTATTACATCTGTCATACCAGCTATGGCTTGAGAAATGGATAACCCAGACATACATTCATTCATTCATTCATTCATTCATTCATTCATTCATTCATTTTGACTCTTCTGTGTAAAAGTGTTGGAGGCACAGACAAGCCTAGAACCATTCCTAGCCAAATAGCCTCTCTGAAGTAGATTTCTTGCAGAAAAAGTACACTTCTGTGTGAGAAAAATACCCCTATTTCCAGAACATCGTAGTCACCCGCTGGGTTGCCAGGATGCCTGGAGACTCAGCTCACACACATGTGCCAGGAGGATGTAGGTTTTGT
Source organism: Heteronotia binoei (assembly GCF_032191835.1). Classification (NCBI taxonomy): domain Eukaryota; kingdom Metazoa; phylum Chordata; class Lepidosauria; order Squamata; family Gekkonidae; genus Heteronotia; species Heteronotia binoei. The sequence goes on along the minus strand of NC_083238.1, from coordinate 14,891,561 downwards.
CTACCAAACTGGAAGGGACTTATGAGTACTAACAGCCATATTGTTGCAGCAGCACTCCGTGCCTTCAGAAGAGTGCTAGCCAGGAGAACAGATGGGTTTCAAATCGCTCCGTGTGAACTCCATCTCAGCCGTCGGAGCGGAAGAAGTTGTGCAGCCAGGAACTGTCCGGGCAAGTGGTTTTCAGCCTTGACCACAGAATCCACTTTGGGAGGCTAACACCACAAGCAACTATCTTCCTGCCGAGCCAGACTCCATTACATCAAAGCGAGAAGCCCACGTACTCAACAGATGTCACCTATGCATAAGAGCCATCAAGCTTATCTTAGGCGTGGATCCTGTTAGGCCGCCTAAGCCTTTGTCCAACGGAACCCAAGACAAAGACTGGTGCCAATAGAAGATTGAAGAGGAGGAAGAACATCTTCAACCAGAGCCAAGTTCCATTGTATAGGCCAGGTGTTACCTAGGTAGCAATTTGGCCATCTATTGTCACCTTTTTAGATAAGTTTGATAAACTTAAGTACCCCCCACCTTAACAATTTTTCCCATTCTTTCCCTTAATGGTCATCCTGGAGCCTCCCAACCTGGCCCATTGTTACCTGGAAGTCCAATCAGGTAACCAGGGCCCAAGCTTGTTCATTGGTCAGTATGGGCACCCAATTAGGTGCCACCAATTAACTTGCTATTGGCTACTGCAGAAGTCCAGCCCTTATGGTCACTGCAGAGCCTCCCCTTTTTCTGAGGTCATGTACCAGCTGACCACTGTCATCCGCCCCTGTACCTCCCATCCCCTAAGGGCTCAAGGTAGTCCTTATAACCTGTGACCCAGCTCCTCACAGGTGTGCATCTAGCAGTACCCCAGTTCCGCTGTCTAGATACATCCCCGATTCCTGATCAGTTGAGGGTCCCCTCCCCCTAATCCTCGCTTATCGCCATTGGAGCCTTCCTTGAAGACTACAATCGGTAATTATCACCCTGTTTGTCCATCCTTGCGTTGTCTCTGAATCTCTCTCTATTTTTTCTTAGGACTGTATGTGTGCTTTATGAGTTATTTGTCTTGTATGTAAGCCTATATTTTTCTGGAATACATTTTAATTGTTTTTACTTAATTAGTGTCCCTGGTAATTTTAAGCAATACTTTCTGGACGTGTATCCTGTATACATAGGTTAAAAGGTCCTGTTTAAGCCAGGTGCCCACCTGTCAATTCCCCAACCTCGTTTTGAGGGCATCTGGATCAGCTCCAAGAGCATTTTTATCACGGAAGAAAGGATTTAAAAGATGCTATCCTGTACAGAGTTACTCCATTCTAAACCCACTGAAATTGATGGGCTTAGACTCCACAAAGTAACCCTACATATGATTGTGCTATTGGGGATTTTCATGGTTGGCTTGAACATTGGGTTTACATTTTATCTATATGCAGCAAAGAGTAAAGTCAAACAATGACTGGCTAAAAACCACCCCCTAGTGGCCTGCTTTTAATGGGGAATCTCTTTATTTTCCAGCGTGAAAACTAATAAGACTACTAATTACAAGTTTGGTTTGCGGGCACTATGGATTTTTATTACAGTCTGCTAGAAAAACTAGACATTGATCTGAAAGTTCTGTGTCTCCAAACGCAAACACATTCCTTTTCAAAAAGAATGCTTTCTTTGATGGGTTGGATCCTGGTGTCAACGTCCTCGAGTTGTTTGTACCGAGTACTGTGCCATCCACAGTCCTGGTGTTACTCCTCATTGCTAAGCACGTTTAGTCAGGAGGAATTTCAGTTGTCTCCAGTGATTGTACTTAGAATGTCCAAAGAGAGAACTCTGCGGTTCAGCGGTACAATAAAGAGGCTGCACAGAAACTTGCATTTTCCCGCACTTGCAAGGAGATGCTAAACCTTTTCCCCACCTCACTGCTTTCCCCTCTTGACCCTTCTTCTGAGTGCTTTCACTAGATAGGATCCCAGAGTCAAAAAGTGTCTGTCTGGGGCAAAAACACCTAGGGAAAGAAGTCACAGGGAAGGAAGCGGTACATGATTCACACACACACTACTTCTTCCCTGAAAATTACCCATTCATCATGTACTTCACTGCTGTTTGGTGATGCCCTGTGTTTTAAGATGGATCCTTATTACCATTTTGTGTTACAAGTAGATTTGTGCCAGCACAGTGGGAAGCATTCAACACACTGTCACAATAGGGTTGCCAAGTCCAATTTAAGAAATATCTCGGGACTTTGGAGATGGAGCCAGGAGACTTTGGGGATGGAGCCAAGATCAAGGCTGTGACAAGTATGATTGAACTTCAAAGGGAGTTCTGGCCATCACATTTAAAGGGACGACACACCTTTTCAATGCCTTCCTTCCTTAGGAAATAATGAAGGATAGGGGCACCTTCTTTTGGGGCTCATAGAATTGGACCCCCTGGTCTAACCTTTTTGAAACTTGGAGGGTTCTTTGAGGAGAGGCACTAGATGCTATACTGAAAATTTGGTGCCTCTACCTCAAAAAACAGCGCCCCCCTGCCCCAGATACCCGCAGATCAATTCTCCATGATTTTCTATGGGAATAAATCTCCATAGGGAATAACAAGAGTTCCCAGCAGACATTTCCCTCCCCTCCCCCCGCTTTCTGACGACCCTGAAGCGGGGGGAGGGCCTCCAAACCGGGGGATCCCCTGCCCCCACCTGGGGATTGGCAACCCTATGTCACAATGTTCTCATTTGTTTAGGTTATTCCTACTCCAGGATCATCATGGACAGGGAGAGCATTCTTTTATAATCTGCCAGATTTTTCAGTACTGTTCAAAGTCGAGTTACCCACCCATCTTGGAGGCTCTGGCAAGTACTTGGATGGGAGACTTCCTTGGAATACCAGAAGACAGGAGGGCAGGGACGGGCTTTATTCAGTCACCGCCCTGAATATCCTCCAGGCCCCCAGTAGGGGTCAGTCACCAGAGGGTGCCATGACTTCCAGGCGCACACACACTCTCTTGTGCGCACACACACGCACAGACACTGACACATGCACGCACACACACATGCACTTATAAATATGAACAAACAAAACCCAGCCCTACTGACTTCAGTGTGTTTAGAAGACTGTACCTCTGCCTACGATAGCATAGTCAGAGTTGGATGTGTTCCTTTTGTGCCTGTGCAGTTAGCAGCATTTGTTACGATGGCACCAAGCGCTGAGCTCACTGGATTAAACTACAGTTCCCAAGCAGCTGTGTAAGGTTTGCAATCCAGTTTAGAAGCCTATGCTTGGTTTTGTGACTTAGGCAGACAACTGAAGCAATTGTCAAGACAGTGTCAATGTCAAGACAGTGTGCGTTTGCAATAAAAAAGGCCAACGCCATGCTGGGAATTATTAGGAAGGGAATTGAAAACAAATCAGCCAGTATCATAATGCCCCTGTATAAATCGATGGTGCGGTCTCATTTGGAGTACTGTGTGCAGTTCTGGTCGCCGCACCTCAAAAAGGATATTATAGCATTGAAGAAAGTTCAGAAAAGGGCAACTAGAATGATTAAAGGGCTGGAACACCTTCCCTATGAAGAAAGGTTGAAACGCTTAGGGATCTTTAGCTTGGAGAAACGTCGACTGCGGGGTGACATGATAGAGGTTTACAAGATAATGCATGGGATGGAGAAAGTAGAGAAAGAAGTCCTTTTCTCCCTTTCTCACAATACAAGAACTCGTGGGCATTCGATGAAATTGCTGAGCAGACAGGTTAAAACGGATAAAAGGAAGTACTTCTTCACCCAAAGGGTGATTAACGTGTGGAATTCACTGCCACAGGAGGTGGTGGCGGCCACAAGCATGGCCGCCTTCAAGAGGGGGTTAGATAAAAATATGGAGCAGATGTCTATCAGTGGCTATTAGCCACAGTGTGTGTGTGTGTGTGTGTGTGTGTGTGTGTGTGTATATATATATATATATATATATATATATATATATATATATATATATATTTGGCCGCTGTGTGACACAGAATGTTGGACTGGATGGGCCATTGGCCTGATCTAACATGGCTTCTCTTATGTTCTTATGTTCTAATTCTGAACTGCCGGAAGGACAAATTGCACTGCTTTTGTGACTATCCCCACTTTCCTCAATAGGATTCACATATTGGAATTGGAATAAACACTGCCGTCATTTGCTTTACAAACAGATTTTTCAAGACTTCATTTGAATTCTAAAATACACAAAAAGCAAGTACAAAACGATGTTTAATGAATATGGGAAACTGGGTGAATAGAACAGAATGCTGCAGGTTAGGATTCGGATGCTTTTAATCATAGATAATACACACTGGACTAATGCACAGCCATTCAGCCAGAACAGTTTCAGCAGCATGCGGGAGACTCTACCTTTTCCATGTTGCTGTTGGCCGTGCCCCCTCCAGCTGAGCCGTTCAGCCACAGCTATTGCTTCCCACATTCCTGGATTGGTGGCTAGTCATGGATTGATTACAATATTAATCAGTAAAGGGTTTCAGGCCCTAGCTAAGAGCAAGAGAAACTGTTCTCTTCCAGTAACAGCAATGTCACCAGAAGAACGGGACGGACCAGATAGCATGCCACCCCACTTATGGCTGGTATTGACATAGCCGGTGCAGATGGATAGTACTGTGAAATGAAAATATTATCAGCTCAGGGCATTCCAGTATCCCAATTCACAGTTACCCAGATAATTTGCAGTCACCTTATAGAGAACATGGTTGACCATAAACGTTCTACTGCAAGCTATGTTGCGGTTCTCCACCATCCGTTCCCCCCCAAGTCTACAGGCTTCCGTCAGCACTTCATGAGAGCCATACAAGAGAGATGAGCAGCATAAGAATTAGTAGAACAGAGGATAAGAGGTGGAACAGTGGAGTCTATACTTTTCTCCGTGTTTTATTGGAAACTCTGTGAGGAGTCTAGGTTTTTTGCTGCTTGCTCATAAGAGCATAAGAAGAGTCCTGCTGGATCAAACTGGTGGTTCATCGAGTCCAGCACTGGAGAGTCAACAAATAGGTCAGTGTTGATCTCTGAATGCTCACGCATCATCAGTGTAATGAAATTACCTGAAATTGGACTGGATGGGCCACTGGCCAATGGATCGGATAAATATATTTGCTAGACAATTTGGTATAGTAGTTAAGTGCACAGACTCTTACCTGGGAGAACCGGATTTGATTTTCCACTCCTCCATATGCAGCTAATGGAGTGACCGTGGGTCAGTCATGACTCTCTCAGAGCTGTTCTGCTCAAGAGCAATTTCTGTCAAAGTTCTCTCACCCCCCTTTCCTCACAGGGTGTCTGTAGTGGGAAGGGGAAGGAGATTGTAAGCCACTCTGAGACTCCTTCAGGTAGTGAAGGGCAGGGTATAAATCCATCTATCACCATCATCATCATCATCTATCAGGTCACACACATTGCCAGGCTGGAGTTCTTCCATCTTCACCAAGCCCAACAGTTGACTCCTTTCTTGTCCTGCTTGATCCAACCACAGTAATCCATGCAACGGTCACCTCCAGGCCTGACTACTGTAACTCACTTTGTGCTGGCCTACCCTTGAGGCTGACCTGGAAACAACAGCTGATCCAGAATGTGGCAGCGCAAGTCCTGATGGGAACGTCACAGATGGCACATACTCAACCTGTGCTGCGCAAGGCACACTGGCTTCCAGTGGAGTACCGAGTCAGGTTCAAGGTCTTAGTAGTGACCTTTAAGGCCTTGAGAGGTCTGAGACCAATGTCTCTGAAAGACGATCTCATCTGGAATGTCCCTGGGAGAGCGTTACACTCTACAGACGACGATGTACTGGTGATCCCTGGCCATAAAGATGTCTGGCCTTTTTGGTCCTGGCCCTGATCTGGTTGAACTTTCTGCCTAATACCATCAGGGCCCTGTGGGACCTCATGCAATTCCACAGGGCCTGCAAGGCAGAGATGTTCTGCCTGGCTTTCGGCTGTGGACAGTAATGGCTGTCATAAGAACATAAGAGAAGCCATGTTGGATCAGGCCAGTGGCCCATCCAGTCCAACACTCTGTGTCACATAAGAACATAAGAGAAGCCATGTTGGATCAGGCCAGTGGCCCATCCAGTCCAACACTCTGTGTCACATAAGAACATAAGAGAAGCCATGTTGGATCAGGCCAATGGCCCATCCAGTCCAACACTCTGTGTCACATAAGAACATAAGAGAAGCCATGTTGGATCAGGCCAGTGGCCCATCCAGTCCAACACTCTGTGTCACACAGTGGCCCCCCCAAAAATTATATATACACACACATACACACTGTGGCTAATAGCCACTGATGGACCTCTGCTCCATATTTTTATCTAACCCCCTCTTGAAGGTGGCTATGCTTGTGGCCGCCACCACCTCCTGTGGCAGTGAATTCCACAAGTTAATCACCCTTTGGGTGAAGAAGTACTTCCTTTTATCCGTTTTAACCTGTCTGCTCAGCAATTTCATCGAATGCCCATGAGTTCTTGTATTGTGAGAAAGGGAGAAAAGGACTTCTTTCTCTACTTTCTCCATCCCATGCATTATCTTGTAAACCTCTATCATGTCACCCCACAGTCGACGTTTCTCCAAGCTAAAGAGCCCCAACGTTTCAACCTTTCTTCATAGGGAAAGTGTTCCAGCCCTTTAATCATTCTAGTTGCCCTTTTCTGGACTTTCTCCAGTGCTATAATATCCTTTTTGAGGTGCAGCGACAGGAACTGCACACAGTACTCCAAATGAGACCGCACCATCGATTTATACAGGGGCATTATGATACTGCCTGATTTATTTTCAATTCCCTTCCTAATAATTCCCAGCATGGCGTTGGCCTTTTTTTATTGCCCCTTTCTTTCCCAAACTTTTATCTCCCCTTTGCCAACAAAGCGGCAGTCCAGAATTTAGGATGCAAACCTTAGGGATGCCATCTGGGATCTATTTGTAACTTGGTCTTTTCCAGCTGTTATAAACCTTGTTTCGATTTTAACGGTTTTTTGTATATCTGTTCTAAAGCTCTGTCTTTATTGTACATTGCCCAGAGCCCAGCATAAGCTGGGATAGGGTAATTAACAAATACACATGGCCGAAAAAAATATTTAGAAAGGAAGGAAGGATATCCATGGCCTAAATAAAGAAATAAATCTTTAGGCCATGTGTATATCCTGCCGTTCTCCCATCAGCCAAGAATCAAGGTGGGTGATGATCAACAAAATAAAAAAATATATATTGATATTAAATTAAAACGCACAATTAAACCAGGTAATTAAAAACATAACTAAAACAGATACCTGAAACAGCTGAACCCATTCAAGCTGCCCATTTAAGCTCTATTACAGCTCTGCCGGAAGGCCCCAAGGGGAAGTGCCTGCCTCTATCAATGATACCTTTTATCTGTGATAAAAGAAAATGTTTGAATGTGATGATACTCCTCTTAAAAGACAAAATAGCTTGCATTAAGAAAAGAACTGAGGGGAAAACGAAAAGTCTGTTTAATGTTTCCACAACTCTGTTCAGTTCCACCCAAGTTTGTTTTAAATAGATATTTGCTTGTTTTGTGGGTTCTTTTGAAAGTCCATACAAGACTGGTTGGTTGGTTTTGTTTAGGAAATAATGCCCTTCATTCTTTCTGTCTTTCCCTATTAGCTATAGTATGCCGAAAGAAAGAAAGAAGCTGCTTTGAAAACATGCCAGAAAACACAAAGACAATGTAAAATATTTCTCCGTGAGGATCACTACAGACTTGGGGAGGGAAGCTTCTCATAGACCTGGATTCTGTGACTAGTGCAAATTAATGAGAAGTTTTGGAAAGGCTGTAAAGTTCTCATTAGGAGATGATGTCAGTCCAGGATTACATCTTTGTTTTCTTCATTTTGCTTTTAAATCAAAAGACAGAAAGGGATGGGCTGGGGTGAATCATATTTTACACCTGAATAGTTTAGACATCGGTCATTCATTATACTAATTTAATAGGGGAAAATGGAAAATGCCTTCCATTCTTTATGGAACACCTACAATGCACCAGGAAAAGTATCTTCATCTTTCTGCCACTTAAGCCTCCCTGATACTGACTGTCGGAACCAGGAGTTGTGAAATTAATTGAAAATAACATCTGGTGCAGTACATTTTGCATATTATGTACATGAATTGCTGGCGAACCATATCTGAGCTTTACAGCGCTATCCTGAGCAGAGTGAACAGCCTTCTTGCCTAATGAAGTCAGTGGGCTCAGAAGGGTATAACTCTGCTTCAGAAAGCACTGTTGGGAGAGCTGTTATTATACCAAAGTATCCAGCAATGAGCTTTGATGAACAATTGATAATTGTTAATGCATGGTTAGTAATAGGTTCACAACAGGTTATGTTAAAATTGCTGCTGTTTTTTTCTAGCATGTGGTTATTCTGTCATTCACGTTACATGATATTGTTTGATAAAAAGGACCCAATCAGCCAAGTTAAGCATTTGAGAAGTTCGGCTTCCAACAAAGGGAAAATGGAGCTCACACTTATTGTTTTCAGGATGTGATAAGACACTATATGGCTGTGTACATATACCAAGTACAAATAGGACTTTTAAGAACATAAGAACATAAGAGAAGCCATGTTAGATCAGGCCAATGGCCCATCCAGTCCAACATTCTGTGTCACACAGCGGCCAAATATATATATATATATATATATATATATATATATATATATATATATATATATATACACACACACACACACACACACACACACTGTGGCTAATAGCCACTGATGGACCTCTGCTCCATATTTTTATCTAACCCCTTCTTGAAGGTGGCCATGCTTGTGGACGCCACCACCTCCTATGGCAGTGAATTCCACATGTTAATCACCCTTTGGGTGAAGAAGTACTTCCTTTTATCCGTTTTAACCTGTCTGCTCAGCAATTTCATCGAATGCCCACGAGTTCTTGTATTGTGAGAAAGGGAGAAAAGTACTTCTTTCTCTACTTTCTCCATCCCATGCATTATCTTGTAAACTTCTATCATGTCACCCCTCAGTCGACGTTTCTCCAAGCTAAAGAGCCCTAAGCGTTTCAACCTTTCTTCATAGGGAAGGTGTTCCAGCCCTTTAATCATTTTAGTTGCCCTTTTCTGAACTTTCTCCAATGCTATAATATCCTTTTTGAGGTGCGGCGACCAGAACTGCACACAGTACTCCAAATGAGACCGCACCATCGATTTATACAGAGGCATTATGATACTGGCTGATTTGTTTTCAATTCCCTTCCTAATAATTCCCAGCATGGCGTTGGCCTTTTTTATTGCAAATGCACACTGTCTTGACATTTTCAGTGAATTATCTACCATGACCCCAAGATCTCTCTCTTGGTCTGTCTCTGCCAGTTCACAACCCATCAACTTGTATTTGTAGCTGGGATTCTTGGCCCCAATGTGCATTACTTTGCACTTGGCCACATTGAACCGCATCTGCCACGTTGACGCCCACTCACCCAGCCTCAACAGATCCCTTTGGAGTTCCTCACAATCCTCTCTGGTTCTCACCACCCTGAACAATTTAGTGTCATCCGCAAATTTGGCCACTTCACTGCTCACTCCCAACTCTAAATCATTTATGAACAAGTTAAAGAGGATGGGGCCCAGTACCGAGCCCTGCGGCACCCCACTGCTTACCGTCCTCCACTGCGAAGACTGCCCATTTATACTCACTCCCTGCTTCCTATTACTCAGCCAGTTTTTGATCCACAAGAGGACCTGTCCTTTTACTCCATGACTCTCAAGCTTTCTAAGGAGCCTTTGATGAGGAACTTTATCAAAAGCTTTCTGGAAGTCAAGGTAAACAACATCTATCGGGTCTCCTTTGTCCACATGTTTGTTCACCCCCTCAAAGAAATGTAACAGGTTAGTGAGGCAAGATCTTCCCTTGCAGAACCCATGCTGAGTCTTCCTCAATAACCCGTGTTCATCAATGTGCCTACTCATTCTGTCCTTGATAATGGTTTCTACCAACTTTCCCGGTATTGAAGTCAGACTGACTGGCCTGTAATTTCCCGGATCTCCTCTGGAACCCTTTTTAAAGATGGGGGTGACATTTGCTACCTTCCAGTCCTCAGGAACGGAGGCAGATTTCAATGAAAGATTACAGATTTTTGTTAGAAGATCCACAAGTTCAACTTTGAGTTCTTTCAGAACTCTCGGATGTATGCCATCCGGACCCGGTGACTTATTAGTTTTTAATTTGTCTATCAGTTGTAGGACCTCCTCTTTTGTCACCTCAATCTGACTCAGGTCTTTCAACACCCCTTCCAATATTAGTGGTTCTGGGGCGGGCAAACACTTCTCATCTTCCACGGTGAAGACGGAGGCAAAAAATGCGTTCAGCTTCTCAGCCATTTCCCCATCCTCTTTCAGTAATCCTTTTACCCCATGGTCATCCAAGGGCCCCACTGCTTCCCTGGCTGGTTTCCTACTTCTAATATATTTGAAGAAATTTTTATTGTTGGTCTTTATGTTTTTTGCAATATGCTCCTCATAGTCCCTTTTTGCCTGCCTGATCACAGTCTTGCATTTGATTTGCCACAGCCTGTGTTCCCTTTTATTAATCTCACTTGGACTGGTTTTCCACCGCTTAAAGGAGTCCTTCTTACCTTTTACAGCTTCCATTACTTTGTTTGTTAACCATGCTGGCCTCTTCTTATACCTGTTTGTGCCTTTCCTAACTTGTGGTATGTATTTTATCTGAGCTTCTAGGATTATAGTTTTAAATAGTCTCCAAGCTTCCCCAAGGGTTTTGACCGTATTTACCTTTCCTTTCAGTTTCCTCCTCACATGCCTCCTCATCTCAGAGAATTTACCCCTTTTAAAGTTAAATGTGGTTGTGGCGGTCTTTTTGGGCAACTCCCTATTTATACAAATGGTGAAATCAATAACATTATGGTCACTGTTCCCAAGCGGCGCAATCACTTTTACGTCTCTCACCAAGTCTTGGGCATTACTTAGGACCAGATCCAGGATCGCCCCACCCCTGGTAGGTTCTGAGACCATCTGCTCCATAGCACAGTCATTGAGAGCATCAAGAAACTCAATCTCTTTCTCTCGACCAGAACACATATTGACCCAATCAATCTGCGGGTAGTTAAAATCACCTATTACGACACAGTTTTTACGTTTAGCCGCTATCTTTAATCCCTCCATCATATTATAATCGTCCTCTCTCTTTTGATTTGGTGGGCGATAACAAACTCCCATAGTTAAATTTCCTTTTGGGCCCTCTATTTCAACCCAAAGCATTTCTAAAAGGGAATCTAATTCTCTGACCTCAGTCTTACTGGACCGTATATCCTCTCTTACATACAGAGCCACCCCACCTCCAACCCTTCCCTCCCTATCCTTCCGATATAACTTATATCCAGGAATCACCGTGTCCCACTGATTCTCCTCATTCCACCAAGTTTCTGAAATTCCCACAATGTCTATGTTTTCTCCCAACACTAAACATTCCAATTCACCAATTTTACTTCGGACACTTCTAGCATTTGCATACAAACATTTATAATTTCCCAAGTAAGCTAGGCCCGCCACCTCTCTCCTGCCGCATCGAGACTCTAGCAGACAGTCCATACTGTTTGTCACCATCACAGTGGACAACTCTGATCCGTTACTCGGTAGAAAAATAGAAGCCAACCCTTCATCTCTTTGAGACGAGTCCTCCCGAACCAGAGACATTCCATCTCCTGTCGGCTTTCCCCCAAGATTTAGTTTAAAAACTGCTCTGCCACCTTTTTGATTTTAAGCGCCAGCAGCCTGGTTCCATCCGGAGACAAGTGGAGACCGTCTCTTTTGTACAGCTCCGGCTTGTTCCAGAAAGCATCCCAGTGCCTAACAAACTTAAACCCTTCCTCCTTACACCATCGTCTCATCCACACATTGAGACTTCTAATTTGCGCCTGTCTCTCCTGCCCTGCACGTGGAACAGGTAGCACTTCCGAGAAGGCCACCTTGGAGGTCCTGGCCTTAAGTCTCCCACCTAGCAGCCTAAATTTCTCCTCCAGGACCTCACGACTGCATTTCCCCACATCGTTGGTGCCAACATGCACCATGACCACAGGCTCCTCCCCAGCACTGTCTATCAGCCTATCTACTACACGCGTAATGTCCGCTACCTTCGCACCAGGCAGGCAAGTCACCATACGGTCAATACGCGGTTTCGCCACCCAGCTGTCTACTTGCCTAAGGATCGAATCACCAACTACCAAGACCCCCCCTCTCCCCCTGCCCAGGGATGGTTCCTTGGCGTGAAAGGATACCCGCTCACCAACCGAAGAAGAGGTCCCTTCTGAGGGCGCATTCCCCTTATCCTCAGCAAGGTGCCCTGTTCCCTCTAGACCCTCACGCTCTCTGGCAGCAACGGGGCTGCTACATTCAGAGTGGGGCTCATCTAATACGCCCCCAAGAGTCTTCCCCAATTGCCTAACTGACCGTCTCTGCTTCTCCAGGGCAGTCACCTCGGCCTCAAGGGTACGAACTCGTTCCCTGAGGACCAGGAGCTCCTTGCATCGAGCACACACCCAAGACTTCTGTCCTGTGGGCAGATAGTCATACATGTGACACTCAGTGCAAAACACTGGAAAGCCCCCACCCCCCTGCTGGCATTCTACCTTCATGATATATATATTAAATATACAGTCCTCTTTAAATGCTGTTGTTTACGTGGCTCCCCTTCTGGAAGGTCAACTTACCTTATTGGGAGAACAAGGAAATCAGGGATCTGGGTTCCTGGTCCTTAGGAAGCCCCCAGGCAAAGAGCCACAGGCCAAGAGCCCTTTAGCTCTCGCCCTTCGGCTCGCGCCTTTGGCAAGGCGCAGCTTAAAATGCAAAGAGGGTGGAGCAGACCACTCCTAAGCAATCATCAACAATTACTCTCAATCAATCAATCAATCAATCAATCACTTTCACCTTTAGCCCACTCACCCAAACGTACAGCAGTTCCCCAGCTATCACAACTCAGCCTTTTCAGCAGTCACCCAAGCCTCAGAATGAAGTCTTTCAAAACGCAGAAATTCTTTTCTTGTAGCAGGAACTTTTTTGCATATTAGGCCACATACCCCTGATGTAGCCAATCCTCCAAGAGCTTACAGGGGTCTTAGTACAGGACCTACTGTAAGCTCCTGGAGGATTGGCTACATCAGGGGTGTGTGGCCTAATATGCAAAGGTCCCTGCTACCAAATAAGCCCTGCTAATACTAACAGAATTGGACAAATGTTTGGATCTGGAACAGTATTTCCACCTGTAGAGCATAACTTTCTTACCTCACTTCTTCTTCTCTCCTTTTCTCTCACCCATAGCAGCCCCAAATAGCATCACAAATCTGGGTCCTAGAGATCCCCTGTCCCCAAAGAACAGGAGGAGGGGATTCAGGGGTGCTGAAGGTAGGGGTAGGATCATGCTCCATGGGCAGAAATTTTTGTGCCAGTGAAAATGCAGCTCTAGATCCAGTACTTCTAAACAGACCCATTCTAGGTTACAAATACATTAGGTCACACATTAATTGTACGTCTGCATACAGCATGCAATTAGGCCCTCAGTAGCACTCAGTAATACTGTGAACACGATTAGGCCCTCAAGGTAGCTGATGGTCACAGCTTTCCCCCAAATCGCTAAGAATCAGATTCTTTGTTAGCAGTTCCTACCATAAAACAACAAAGGTTCTCTGGGGCAAGAAAAACCAATACTGAAAAACCGTTTGGATTTATGGGCGGGTGATAGTTTGGGACCCTTCTGGCATGTCTTGGACAGACTCATATGTTTCCCATGTAATTATCTACCATTGTTTGTATTTCTAATCATCATCCCAGATAATGGGCTTGTGTACATTTTACGAGAACTGACTTTGAAAGATGGGTGGTATTCATTCAGTAGCTTTAGTCATGATAAGGCTTGTCAAGCTGTAGTTTTGAAACAAGGACCGTCCATAAAGTATACTCTGTATTTAGTCCAAAGGGTGCTTTTGCAAAATTTGACCAAGGGAGAGACTGAGTATTGCTAAAAGGGTGATGAATGGGAAAGAGGGATAGAAATACCTTAAAGCTGAAGGTGTTGAACTCGTTATGAGGGCTGAATCATAAATGTCGCTTTATTGGGCTGGGCCGTGCGTGCCACAAAATGTAACACAAAGTATTGGAGTAGGGTTGCCAAGTCCAATTAAAGAAAAATCTGGGGACTTTGGGGGCGGAGCCAGGAGACTTTGGGGGTGGAGCCAAGAACAAGGATGTGACAAGCATAATTGAACTCCAAGGGAGTTCTGGCCATCACATTTAAAGGGACAGCACGCCTTTTTAAATGCCTTTCTTCCATAGGAAATAATTAAGGATAGGGGCACCATCTTTTGGGGCTCATAGAATTGGACCCTCTGGTCCAATCGTTTTGAAACTAGGGGAGAGGCACTAGATGCTATACTAAAAATCTGGTGCCTCTACCTCAAAAAAATAGCCCCCCCCCCCAGAGCCCCCAATACCCACGGATCAATTCCCTATTATTCCCTATGGGAATCGTTCTCCATAGGGAATAATAGAGTGCCTAGTAGACATTTCCCTTCCCCCCACGCTTTCTAAAGGGGGGAGGGCCTCCATACCAGGGAATCCCCCTTCCCTGCCCCCTCCCTCTCTCACACACACAAATACTTACTTGGTCTTCTTCCAGAAGAATTTTGCTTGCTGTGAAAACGAAAGCAAGGTTGCACAGGAAAAGAAAGGGAGAGGCTATTCTCCATGGAAACTGTTACTGACCCTTTCCCATGAAGCCCTTTCTGTTTCCTGTGCAGCCTTAAAGGGGCACACATTTTAAAAATGGATCAGAAGCTCTACAACAACATGATGCCTACAGGTATGTTCTCTCTCCCCCGCCGCCCCCTCCCGCTTCCAGATTTTTTGAGAGCGGGGGAGGAGGCTGCAAATTCGGGGGTCCCCCGCCAGGGCAGGGGGGGTTGGGAAGCCTATATTGGAGATATAAACTTTATAAAGGTGATTTCAGATTTTGAACGGCAATAGCAGGTGAATGGATTAGGTGTGGTATGCAGAGGAGTGGTAGACATTTTGATACTAGCATTGGTAATGAGACAGGAAACCTAGGTCTCAATTCCATCCAGGAGGATCAAGTTCCGGAGATCGTAAAGAATAAATGGCCATAAGTCTGACATTAGAAACCACAATATTCAGTTGCTGACCTAAGAGTAGCAGTGCTCTTACTAAGGAATCTCAAAGGGAGATTAGAAAGACAGACTGCTGAAATTGCAATTGATAATAAAGCTCAAGAAGACAATGCTTCCTCCTGGACGGAATTGAAAGCTAGTTTTCCTGTCTCGTTACCAATGTGTGCTATTATCATTTGGCATCCGAAATCATTCCAGTCTCCAAGATAAAGGGACCAGTCCAAGTGTTCTGATTCCTAAACAGGGTCTTTTTTGAAAGAAAAGAAATCCACATAGAAATAGATAAATCCAATCTTTTAAAAAGCAACTTTTCAGAATAAGCCAAAATAATCTCCTCAGTGTGCATTGTGCTTGTCAGAAGTAGGGCTTGAATTCAGCAGGAGCTCACGGGAGCACAGCTCCTGAACCTCCAGTCAGGGTCTGCATGCAGGGGGGAGTTCTCTCCCTGCTGCACACAGATCCTGGGGCATATGCAAATAGGATATGCTACTGAGCTCCTGCACCTTTTTTTCTACAAAATGACCCCTTCTTCTTCTTCTTCTGAAAATCCACCCACCTGCCTGCAGAAGAAAAGGTGCTTGCACACAAAAAGCTTACAGCGGGAATAAGACATTGTTGGTCATGAAGTTGTCATGGGGCTTTATTTCCTCCCCCTCCCTTCCTCCCCAGAAGAGGAGGTACAGCCCCAGAGAAGGAAGCAGAAGCTGTGTGTGTGTGAGAGAGAGAGAGAGAGAGAGAGAGAGAGAGACTTGTCCTCATAACTCTCCCATACAAAGTGGGAAGCAGCCGTGGAGCTCTCTGAGTGCCTGTGAGAGTGACAGGGAGGAAGGCAAGAGGCAGGAAACTGGAAGCAAAGCGACTGAGAGAGCTGGAGGAAAGCAGGCTACGATGTGGCTGGAGTAGCAGCCCTGGAAAGGGAAGCAGAAGAAGGAAGTTGCTCAGGGGGATGGATTTGAACCTTGCACAGGCTGAATGCAGCCCATGGGCCTCATGTTTGACCATCTGTGCCTTAAAGGCTTTTTAAATATTTTATATGGGGTATCTAGAGTTCCTGGATAGCTCTAACCTGGATAGCCCAGACTAGTCTGATCTCGTCAGATCATGGAAGTTAAGCAGGGTCAGCCTGAGATGGGAGACAGCGAAAAAACAGCAGGGACACTATGCAGAGTAAGGCAATGGCAAACTACCTCTGTATCTCTTGCCCTGAAAACCCTATGGGGTTCCCATTAACAGCAAAAAAGAAGAAGAAATCCAAAGGACCAAGAAAAGCAATTTGGAGAATGCTCAAGGTTGCACGAATATTAGCCATTTGCCAGTGAGCCTTTGAACAGCTATTATCATAACATTTCGGGAGCAATCCTAAACGGGGAAGTAAACTGGGAAGTAAACCCTAATTCATTAAAGCAGCTTACTCCCAGAGAGCATTCTTGAAAACGATGCTCCACATTTACTTATCCTGAAAAATGTATGTAACACAAACCACATTTCCTCCTAAGACCCTATGGCAATTAACAACTTTATCATAGACATGTGTCCCAGCTAAGTCAGTGGCTGACCCCTGGCTGTGAAACAGCCTCCTGGAAGAAATTATTCCAGAGAGCTTTCAGGGAAGCCTGCGCCTGGGCAAAGGGAAATGACCTAGACCGTTTTCGCACACAGCTTACCATGCAGTCACAATTCTGTTCCCTCCGCAGCGTCTGTCGGATTTCCCACCATCTGTGCCGGAGTTACAGGAAGTGGCGCGGCTTTTGCATAGCAAACGTAAACTGGGTTTTAGCGATTTACGTTTGCTACGCAAAAGCCGCAGCACTTCCTGTAACTTTGGCGCAGATAGTGGGAAATCCGACCGGACGCTGCGGATGGAACAGGATTGTGACTGCGTGGTAAGCTGTGTGCGAAAACGGTCCTACGGTTGGTGGTGGAATATAGTGTTTTTAAATTTGGTGTAGTGGTTAAGTGTGCGGACTCTTATCTGGTAGAACCGGGTTTGATTCCCCATACCTCCTCCATACCCCTCAGCAGGGAATCGTCTATGGCCAACACCATCCTTTAGAAGAAGAAGAAGAAGATATTGGATTTATATCCCGCCCTCCACTCCAAAGAGTCTCAGAGTGGCTCACAATCTCCTTTACCTTCCTCCCCCACAACAGACACCCTGTGAGGTGGGTGGGGCTGGAGAGGGCTCTCCCAGCAGCTGCCCTTTCAAGGACAACCTCTGCCTGCGCTATGGCTGACCCATCCCGGGGGGAAAAATTCCCAAAGAACAATCCCTCCACTGCAACTCAAAGTGTGTTTGGGGGAAAATAAAATGGAAAGATGATAGATAGATAGATAGATAGATAGATAGATAGATAGATAGATAGATAGATAGATAGATAGATAGATAGATAGATAGATAGATAGATAGATAGATAGATTTATTGTCATTGTTCTCAAAAAAGAAAAATGAGAGCAACGAAATGAGGTGCTCTTCCACAAACATACCAACACATCAACACCCACAAAAGGACATATACATAAACCCTTTAAATACATCTAAAAGCACATAACCATTCATAACACTGCATTTAGCTTAACCATGGCACTTGGATAGAAGCTGCCCTTGAATCTATTTGTCTTTGCCTTCAACACTCTATATCGCCTACCTGATGGTAAAATCTCAAATAGCAAGTGGCCCGGATGTGAAGGGTCCCTTAAGATCATTTGTATCTTCCTTCTACATCCCATATCATACAGATCCACCAATGAGGGGAGAGAACATCCACAAATCTTCTGTGCTCTCAAAGAAAGGGGAAGGGAAATAGAGAGCAGTAAAGTCAGTGGGCAGTAAAGTCAAAACAAATACAGATCACCGGCAAAACAAAAAGCAGCCCTGTGTGTAAGGGAAGGAGATAAAATGGCAGAAAACTAAGTTGAAGGCCCCCTCCCAAAAAAAGAGCAGCCCCAGGAAAAAAAATTCCCAAAGACCAATCTCTCCATTGAAATTCAAAGGGGGGGGGGGTAAAATGGAAAGAAACAGGAAGAGAAACAGCCAAGGATGCAGGCAGCTGAAAAATCTTGCTAAACAAAATGGTGTAATGTGAAATATGAATTCAGTCTTGATTTTCCACCCTTTGCAGCACAGCTCTTTTGCATGAATACACCCGCTCCTGCTAATACCTGAACACCAACAAAGCGAACGCACACCTGTCCTATACTTATAGAGCATCCCCTCCCATTGCAGATTTTGTTTTCTGAACTGCTTTGAGCTGCACCCAAAAGTTGAGATATTCTTTAAGCAAACGTGTAAGTGATGAACCTCAGTTCATGAGCCCAAAACTGGCCAAAATTCAGCTCGAATTTTGACTCCTCATGCCCTAGAAATCACGCCTATTAGCTTTCTACTCATCTCATCTCGAAAATTGTTTGGAAAGACTCATTACAGCTTAGAGCAAAAAAAATCCAACCAACGTTTCCATGGGTGAAGACGTGAGGAGAAGGTCCCCTTAGATCACCAAAACATTTAAGCCTGGAGTCATGAGGCCTGCATGACAAAAGTAATGTGTAACATGGGTTGTAATAAGGAGGGAAATTAGACAGGCTTGAATGAAGATGTTGGCCAGATCCAACCCATTCCCTCCTATTTCCTTTTGTATCATACTGTTTGTGCATTTTATTTTCTTCCTTTTAAGCACTGCAACACTTGTGTTTAATTCAGGCAGGGGGAGGGACGGTGGCTCAGTGGTAGAGCATCTGCTTGGGAAGCAGAAGGTCCCAGGTTCAATCCCCGGCACCTCCAAAAAAAGGTCCAGGCACATAGGTGTGAAAAACCTCAGCTTGAGACCCTGGAGAGCCGCTGCCAGTCTGAGAAGACAATACTGGCTTTGATGGACCAAGGGTCTGATTCAGTATAAGGCAGCTTCATATGTAGGAGGGACGGTGGCTCAGTGGTAGAGCATCTGCTTGGGAAGCAGAAGGTCCCAGGTTCAATCCCCGGCATCTCCAAAAAAGGGTCCAGGCAAATAGGTGTGAAAAACCTCAGCTTGAGACCCTGGAGAGCCATGAATGGGGCTGTGGCTCAGTGGCAGAGCATCTGCTTGGGAAGCAGAAGGTCCCAGGTTCAATCCCCGGCATCTCCAACTAAAAAGGGTCCAGGCAAGTAGGCATGAATAACCTCAGCTTGAGACCCTGGAGAGCCATGAATGGGACTGTGGCTCAGTGGTAGAGCATCTGCTTGGGAAGCAGAAGGTCCCAGGTTCAATCCCCAGCATCTCCAAAAAAGGGTCCAGGCAAATAGGTGTGAAAAACCTCAGCTTGAGACCCTGGAGAGCCACTGCCAGTCTGAGAAGACAATACTGACTTTGATGGACCGAGGGTCTGATTCAGCAGAAGGCAGCTTCAGATGTTCAATTAAATAAGACTAGAACATTATGAAACACCACTTACAAACAATGCCTTCCCTTCTTCAATACAAGGCAATCAAGAACAGATTGTCCATGTTATTTTCAGCCCTTTTACAAGGTAAAAATTCAGTGCATTTTTTTTTTACTCTCAACGTGATATAATTAAAGACCTGATGCTACATTTAATCGTAAAGTGAACTGATGGTACTTGAGATGAGGGAACCTTCTCTCCTGCTCTCAAAAACAAATTAAGTACAATACGTTACAACCTTGATGAGCTAAGTTGTACCTCTGTTTAGTCAACTATCTCACATCTCTCACCTACGCAACAATGCAATAGCAGCCTCTCCTGTTTCTGCACGGATTCGTTGGTCTATTCATGTGCTTAAATGTAGCCACATGCAGGGGGGTTGGTTTCTGAACCGATGCCCAAATTGCTTGTCTGGCAGTGGACACAGCCTCATTAACTGCTTTTGTGAGTGCGACACAACCGTTACGCGGGGATAATATGGTTCACACATTGAATGCTGGAGGACAGCCATTGGTTTGGGATGTGTCTTTCAAAGGTCAGAAGGTATGGAATATTCACAGCATCAAGCAAGCATTGTGTGAACTCTATTGACTATAAACTTGGAAAATTGGCAGTGGTATGTGAATCTCATTTGATATGCTGAATCATACAATTAAGACTCCTCGTTATTTTTTTTTTAATCCATTCATTCCTTTTCATAGAATAAGTATGCACAATAATACTTAGCTTTCCTCTTCTGATTGCAATGACTGCAGGATGCAGAGAGATTGGTCATTTTGCCTGTCTGGAGAGGACACTCTGCAAAGATGTTTCCAGCACAATCATATGCAGAAGTGCTCCAGTTTATCCATATCCTAAGTCTGCTTCCTCAGAAGTAATCCTCCTTGGGAGATTACTTAGAGCCAATTGATCTTTTCTCTCTCTTTGCCTTCCATGATCTAATTAGAGCAGAGTTCCCCAACATGGCTCCCAGGGTCACCATTGCACCTGCCAGTACTTCCCTTGGCACCCACCAAGCTTTCAGAAAGCGTTTGGTGGTGCCATTGTTAAGTCAAGAGATGTTATTGGCTGCCTTTTTTTTTCAAATTAAAGCGTTTTCTACTGAGGATCAGGAGGATTGACAAGCGCTGAGCTTTCCTTAGTCAGTGTGTGGTTTCATTCCTCCTTCAGGATTTTCTTCTTCCCAGGAGATACGAGGAACAGGGGTGGTACCAGAGGGTAGCAGCAGACAGTGTCACCCCAAACAAGGAGTTCACCACCCACCCAGTCACATACCCCATTTCTGGACACCAGCACTCCTTCTAAGCGGTAGAGTCTTGTGAGCAGGGCTTTTTTGGTAGAAAAAGCCCAGCAGGAACTCATTTGCATATTATGCCACACCCCCTGATGTCGCCATTGTTTTGCACGGGACTTTTGTGTAGGAAAAGTCCATTAAGAACCCATCTGCATATTAGACCACACCCCCTGACACCAAGCCAGCTGGAACTGCGTTCCTGTGCAGAAAAAGCCCTGGTTGTGAGCAAAAATTCTACTTTGTGAGCTACTGGTATTAAAGTTGTAAGCGAGCAATTTGGCTACTGCATAAATTAGTTTGCTTTGGGGGCATCCTTGCTGAGCTAAGACAAACAATGTCTGAGTCAGAGGCTCAAAAACTGTGAGCTAGCTCGCACTAACTCAGCTTAGAGGGAACACTGCTGGACACATCATTACTTGAAGGAAGGGCATGTTTCACAGGTACAAGAGCATCCATATGTTATTGATGTGGGTTTTGATGATTCACCTGCAGCTCTTAAGCCAACATAGGCTTTTTGCAGGTAGCATGGACTTATGCTTCAAGATGCCAGCAGGCTAATAGCACTGATGAAAAGAAAAGAGAGGAATTGCTAAGGTCAGGGCTGGATTAAGGCCAACTGATGCTCTAAAGCTTAGCACTGCCCAACTATGGTGTCCTTTGGCACTAAAACTTACCTTGTTTTTGTGAAAAATCAGTAAAATAAATAATAAAACAAAGAACTTAAGGGTTCATTACAGAATCAGCTGTTAAATAACCTAGCCAGCTGTGATTACACCTAACAGAAGTGAAACTCTCACACCATGAGTCGTAAACAAATGCAATGTCTAAAAATACTTCAAACCAAACTTTTAAATTTTAGTCACTCACCATGCCAAAAGTCTCCTGGCTCCACCCTCAAAGTCCCCAGATATTTGTTGAGTCGGACCTGGGAACCCTAACTATCGTTTCTCTTAGTACATGACAATCCAAATCGAGAAGGCTATATGGATACACAATATTTTTTTTAAAGTATGCATTAGGTATCTTTTGTGTACAGGGACCAGATGTGTTAGTTTGCACTTCCTTTTCTTACAGTTAGACAGTTCTACCTCCATTGCTTCAAAAAGTATCCATTTTCTGTGGAATCTTCTGTCTGTTTATTGTGTATACCCTAGAAATGCTTATATAGCAGCTAGGCATAGGCATGAACCAAAATTAGTGCCAAATCAGGCTGGTTCATGGAACTTACTTAAATGAGATCCAAAGGCATTTAAATGCCCCATGGCCTGACCTGTCACCTGAGTGAGATCCGAAGGCATTAAATGCCTTTGGAGCCCACCTCCAAGTAAGGCCAGCCTGACTGAGCTCTGAAGGTCTTTATAGGCCTTCAGAGTCCAGATACTGGTGGGCGAGGCTTGTAAGTGGGCTCCAAAGGCTGCCTGGCTCAACTGAGCTCTGAAAGTGAGCTCCAGAGGCATATAAAAGCCTTTATACACTTATCTCCTTGAAGTGAAGTTGGGATGCTGCCCAAACCTGGTAGCACAGAGGCTTCCTGACAGGAGAAAGGAGGTCCATATTGTTCCTAGGGGGCTCTTAGGGAGCAGCTCTGCTTGCTGAACTTGGGCTGCATCCTGTCCAGATTACTCTTCCCAGAATAAAAAAGGCCAGATTACTCTTTCCGAATAAAAAGGCCACTGTTGCTTCTCGCTGAACAAGACGGACCGTTCTTTCCTTTTTTTCCTCATTAGAAAGACTAATTTGTAATCTGTCATTTCATACGTTCTTCATCGTCCATGTAATTTTAGGAAGAAATCGGTCCACGATGCGGAATTGCACTTTTGGCTTACTTGCCAAGATGCAGAGTAATTTCATTTCTCCAGGACTGTCTTTAAGTTCATCTTCCATTTACATTATCTCCAGGCATTTACTAGCAATAACGTAACAATGAGAATATTGAAGACATCCAAAGGCAGAACACAGAGCTATTGAGCTGCATGGCGTATCGCAGATTGTATCAACATCAATGTCTAATGCGACCCTATTCTTTGCTTTCACTTCAAAGGCTACTGGCAGAGCCAAGCAAATTTCACATAATTGCAACGCACTTAAAAGTTTCCAGAAAGAAGAATCTACATTTCAGGGTACTTATCGCACAAAACATTGAAACAAGCACACAGCAAACCCTCCATTAGCTATCCTCTACTTAGATCTCAGCCCATTCATTATTTGGCTTCTTGTAAAAATGACCAGGAAAATAAACAAAATAAGATAAGATATAGTGCATCGACTCTACCCATGCTGAAACTACTAGGCCAGGGGTGGCCAAAGGTAGCTCTCCGGATGTTTTTTGCCTACAACTCCCATCAGCCCCAGCCATTGGCCCTGCTGGCTGGGGCTGATGGGAGTTGTAGGCAAAAAACATCTGGAGAGCTACCGTTGTACTGGTTTTTTATTTTATTTTTATTTTTGTTCGATTTATATCCCGCCCTACCCCACCAAAGCGGGCTCAGGGCGGCTTACAACACAATGCTAACAGTAGATCAGTTTAAAATACATTAATAAATTATACAGTAAAATACATAGAAATACATAAAACACACATCAATATACTATGCTACCTCTTCCTTAAGTCGGTTCTTCAGTATTCCAGTATTCAAATATTCTGATGTTCATACGTTTGGATATGCAGGCATCCAGGTATCGGTCAGTTGTATGCCAACTTGAAGAGGGCTGTTTTACAGGCCCTGCG
This sequence comes from Heteronotia binoei, assembly GCF_032191835.1. Lineage (NCBI taxonomy): Eukaryota > Metazoa > Chordata > Lepidosauria > Squamata > Gekkonidae > Heteronotia > Heteronotia binoei. The sequence goes on along the minus strand of NC_083238.1, from coordinate 14,867,950 downwards.
GAACTGTTCAAGATTCCGTAGGGCCCTCACCTCCTCCGGGAGCTGGTTCCACCAACAGGGGGCTGCAATCGAAAAGGCCCTGTCTCTGGTCGCTTTCAGACGGGGATTATGAGGAGGTTCTGAGACCCCGATCTCAGCACTCTCTGGGGAACATGTGGGGAGAGACGGTCCCTAAGGTAGGTAGGTCCCAGGCCATACTACTAGGCTATTTACTACTAGGCTATTTACATAGCTGCCTTCGCACCATCCTCAACATCCACTGGAGTGACTTTGTGACCAACACTGAAGTCCTCAAGCGGGCAGAGGTTACCAGCATCGAGGCACTGCTGTTGAAGACGCAGCTGCGCTGGGCAGGGCATATTTCTAGGATGGAAAACCACCGCCTTCCCAAGATTGCCCTGTATGGCGAACTCTCCACCGGCCATCGAAATAGAGGGGCACCAAAGAAGAGGTACAAGGACTCCCTGAAGAAATCCCTTAGCACCTGTCACATCAACCATCACCAGTGGTCTGACCTAGCCTCAGATCGCAAAGCATGGAGGCACACCATCTACCAGGCTGTCTCTTCCTTTGAGAACACACGCATAGCTGGTCTTGAAGACAAAAGGAGATTGAGGAAGAATCGCACTGCTACAGGACCAACGCTAAATCAGACTTTTCCCTGCAGCCGCTGTGGCCGGACCTGCCTGTCCCACATTGGTCTTGTCAGCCACCAGCGAGCCTGCAGCAAACGTGGACTATTGCACCCTTCTTAAATCTTCGTTCGCGAAGCCAAGCCGAGAGAGAGAGATTTACATAGCAGAAGTTGTACTGGGAAAGGGGGCATCACATTTGTCACTAAACAGTTTTTATTTCTGGATTATATGCAGGTAATGATTGTAGTTAGAGTGTATTAATTCCCTTTAATTTAAAAAGTAATATTTTAAAAATAAAACTAAGTGGAATCATGGGCTAGCGGTGAAACAGTAGAATCTATATTTTTATCCTTATTGTATTGAAAACTCTGTAAAGTATCTAAGTTTTTTAAAAACCCAACAAGAGTCCTGTCAGATTGGTGATTCATGTAGTTTAACATTGCATAGTGGCCAGCCGGTGGCCTTGGATGTTGAACAAATTAGGATGTATGGGCTACACTCCTCCCCAGATGTTGCCTCTTAGAACTGGTATTTGAAGTTTCACTGCCTCTGAATGTGGAGGTCCCCTTAAGTCATAAGGATGGACATACTTTCCATGAATATGTCTAATCCCTATTTAATGACATTTAGGCTATAGGGGAGGGACGGTGGCTCAGTGGTAGAGTATCTGCTTGGTAAGCAGAAGGTCCCAGGTTCAATCCCCAGCATCTCCAACTAAAAAGGGTCCAGGCAAATAGGCGTGAAAAACCTTAGCTTGAGACTCTGGAGAGCCGCTGCCAGTCTGAGTAGACAATACTGACTTTGATGGACCAAAGGTCTGATTCAGTATAAGGCACCTTCAGATGTTCATATGTTCACGTAGGCTAGTTGCCATCACATTCAAGTAAGCATTGGTGACTGGTGCCTTCTATGTGCACAGGAACATAAGACACTGCCTTTAGACCAAGTCAGACCATTACTCTGTCGGAGTGAGCAACTCAGCATGCCTGGACAATGGGGAGTGCTACATCACTCTGTATAGGTGTTATCTCCTTGAATGTGATGCCTCTCTTTAGCCTAACCTGGGAGCTGCCCTCTGACCCCTCCTTGCCTCTCTCACTTTGTTCTCCCTCTCTTTTCATGTAGCCTTCCATGGAGACAGATGCCTCTGCAGATTTGTCCTGTAGATAGTGCACACACAGTTTAATTAATTAATGTAGTTGCTTAAAAATTTTGTATAACTAATGTATGGAATTTTGTTGTGAGCCGCCCTGAGCCTGCTCCGGCGGGGAGGGCGGGATATAAATAAAATTGTTATGTTATGTTATGCTGGACAAGCTGGCCATTTGTGATAGGGATTTAGATTAGGCTTCTCCCTCTCCTTTCAACTGCAACCTGGATGTGGACTGAATCTATTTAAATAAATGTAAGTTTACCTTTTTTCCCCCTTTACAATATACTTCTTGGGAGATTTATTTACTGCACTCAGTATTCTGCTATCTCTCAGTAGGGTTATGTCCTGAGTGAATTTTAAAGTTTGAAAGGAATTGTTCTCATTTATTTTTCTTTTGCTTGAGCAATTACAAAGCTTCATCACCTGATGACACTGGGAAAGACATTGGGAATTTGCTTAACAGCTGGTCTTAAGCTCTGAGTGCAAACAGTAACTTTTCTCTCTCTTCCTTTTGAATTGCTAAACTAGGGTCCAATGATACACAATCCTAGAGAAGCTAAGTGGAAATACTGTTCAGTGGGGGGGGGGGGGTTGAACTGAGCATTAAATGCTCAAGGAGGAAAGGGCTAATTTTTCATTAACTGCTCCACAGCCTTCAGGGTCTGAAAATGAAATCACAAGATGGGAGAATGCAGAAGGTAAAGCACAAAATCTGATTATTAGTATAATGGCTAATTCCCAATTGGTGTACATAAAAGGACAAGAAACTACAAAAGGGATGATTGAAGATTTAAGAAAGGTCTATGGAGAACAAGACCAGATTATCAAGATTTCTTTGTTTAGAGAACTTATCTCAATTAAGCTACAAGAAAGTGGAAATTCAGAAACCTATTTATAAATGTTATCAGGGCTTTTTTTTTAGCAGGAACGCACAGAAACACAGTTCTGGCTGGCTTGGTGTCAGGGGCTGTGGCCAAATATGCAAATGAGTTCCTGCTAGGCTTTTCCTACAAAAAAAAGCCCTGCACAAAACAATGGTGACATCAGGGTGCAAGGCGTAATATGCAAATGAGTTCCTGCTAGGCTTTTTCTTAAAAAAAAAAAGCCCTGAATCTTATTAAATTTAATTGACAAGCTTGTAACTGCTGGTAGAGTGCTAGATAAGGATTTACAAATCGGACTGCTTCTAAGTTCCCTACCTGAATCTTATTCTGCATTCATTTCAGCATTTCAGGGAAAGATTCTAAGCTGGAAGACATTCTGGGGATGATAAGAGCTGAGTACCATAAACAAAACCAAGAATGACTCAACTTACATGGTCCAAGAGGCTCCATTAGCCATACTTTAAAAAAAAATCCATGGTGGTTTTAAGCATGAGGTCAAATAAGTTTTTGGTAAAGGCTTTGAATTAAAAATTAGCTTTCCTTGCCTTTTTATGAAAAATTTCTGATGATAGCATCAAAAATAACTGTTCTGGCAATATTTGATTCAATACTCAGCCTGGCCAAATCCACAAGAAGTCCGTAGGACACTGCAGACGAGGGGTGTCAAATGTCCAGCCCAAGGGTCAGACCTGTCCCACCCAAGGATTTAATGAGGCCTATGGGGCTCTTTTCTCCCCCTCTTCCCCCTCCTTTCCTTGCCCTGTGAAGCTCTGAGGCTGACAAAGCTCCCTGCTCTTTCTGCCTTGTCTTTGCCAGCTGCAGCAGGAAGCAAAGCTGCAAGCAAAGTGTGGAATGGGTTTTTCATTAAGGTCTCTGTGCCCAGATAGATAGGACCCGGAGACCTTAATGGAAAATCCATTCCATGTTTTCCTCATAACTTTGTCTGTGCTGAAATGTATTTCAATGGAGTGGAGATTAGTTTCACTTTCAGCATTCCTATAGTAAGCTGAAGCTCATGCTTCCTGGAGTTGTGTCCTTGCAAATAAAAGGTTGATGCTTTGAGCCAGCTTGTCTGCTGAATGGACCTGACCTAGTGAGTGCTCTAACCGGAGAACCCACAGCCAAAGGGGGTATTACACTGGACAGCCATTGCTAATCTGAGTAGACCCTGGGGGATGGGAGAAGCTTACAATAGTATTTAATTGTTTTCCCAGGCTTAGAGCATGTTATATTTTTTGTTTCTGCTGTTATCCTTGGGCTTTTTCTTGATGTTTTATTTTAAAAATTGCATTGCCTAATCCCACTATTCCCCCACCTTTTCATTTTAAACAAAACATCGCAAGAGTTTTAAGCATGTTTGTATTTTAAGTTTAAAAATAATCTTTAATTGTGTTTGTCTGTGTCCTTTATAAAGTTTAAATCTCCGCTACCTCATGTTACATTTTTTACACACATGGCCTAGCCCCATTTGTGTCTGATCCAGTCCTCCTAATAAATGAGTTTGACACCCCTACTGTAGATCTTTAAAATTTATTTGGCATTTCAAGTTTTTTTATTAAGTTTAAGCAGAAGGGGAGTCGGGGAAGAGGGAACGATACCAAAGAAAAATAAAATATACATGCTACAGTTATTTCTACTACAGAAAAAGCTATAAGATTCATTATACCTGCAAGCTACCGTATCTTAACCAAATATTACCATTAAATTCTACAAACGTTTTGTGGCCTTTTGTCATTTCTTACAGTTCTGTTAATCAAATTATAGATCATATTCATTTGTCCTTAATACCTTTAAGAAGAAAGAAGGAAACGCAAAGAGGAAGAAAAATAACAAAAAGAATAATTAAAAATAAGAAAAAAAGGAAAATGTACAGGAGGAATTGAGGAAAGATTTTTAGTCTGTCATGCAAGCTCATTGCTACTAAAAAATTAGATAACTTCACAATACAACCATTTGACTATCTATATTAATGAGAATTCCAAGCAAAACATGTAAAGCAGATCTCCAGTGTTATACAGCATATCTATTCTCTAAGATACCATAAATTGACAACAGTAAGGCATACACTAAAAAAGCTAATCAAAATTAATTAAACATTCTTGGAGACAACATATGCCCAAGTGCCATAATACTTATAGAGAGAGGAGAGAAAACAAGAAGTCTTAATCTACCATACAGGCTTCTTTACTACCCAAGAAAGAGAGAATACTTAATTATAACATAACCTCCACTAAATTGCTTTAACCAAATTGAAACAAAAAAAATCCCTAAAATAATTCTTTACATAGCTAAAATTTCATCTAACTTACTATAAGTCAATAGAAATAAGACATATCTCTTGAATACTATTCAAATTAATTTAAATTGTTGGGCACAATGCATACCCAATATTCAAACTAGGGTTGCCAAGTCCAATTAAAGAAAAATCTGGGGACTTTGGGGGCGGAGCCAGGAGACTTTGGGGGTGGAGCCAGGAGACACTGGGGGTGGAGCCAGGAACAAGGGTGTGACAAGCATAATTGAACTCCAAGGGAGTTCTGGCCATCACATTTAAAGGGGCAGCACACCTTTTCAAATGCCTTTCTTCCATAGGAAATAATTAAGGATAGGGGCACCATCTTTTGGGGCTCATAGAATTGGACCCTCTGGTCCAATCGTTTTGAAACTTGGGGGGTATTTTGGGGAGAGGCACTAGATGCTATACTAAAAATCTGGTGCCTCTACCTCAAAAAATAGCCCCCCCAGGGCCCCCAATACCCACGGATCAATTCCCTATTATTCCCTATGGGAATCATTCTCCATAGGGAATAATAGAGTGCCCAGTAGACATTTCCCTCCCCCCCCACACACTTTCTAAAGGGAGGGAGGGCCTCCATACCAGGGAATCCCCCTCCCTCTCTCACACACACACAAATACTTACTTGGTCTTCTTCCGGAGAACTGTGCCTGCTGAGAAAACGAAAGCAAAGAAGGGAGGGGCCGTTCTCCGAAGCCCTTCCTGTTCCTCCTTCCTGCCCAGCCTTAAAGGGACAGGGATTTTACAAACTGCTCAGGAGCTCTACAACAGGAGCTCTATAGGTATGTTCTCCCCCCCTCCACCCCCCCCCCCCGCTTCTCAATTTTTGAAGACCGGGAGATTAAGCTGGGAACCCAGAAGTCTCCCGCTAAAGCGGGGGGATTGGGAACCCTAATTCAAACATATGTAAAACCAGGAGAAGAGAGAAAAATACATTAAAAATGTCAAAACAAAGAAGCTTCTGAATTGTGATCTTAACTTCTAATTTGTAAATTTATAAGTAACTTTTAATACTTCTAGGTTCACTGAGGATTTAGCTTCTAAAAAAAATATAAAATATTCCTTTAGCTATTCAAAATATTTAATTCTCTATAGTTTGTTATTAGCTACTGTTTTATCCACTTAATATTTTCTTCTCGTGTGCTTTAATTTTTTTAAAAAAACACCCTCTTTATAAAAAAAACACTTATAAAACTTTCCCTGTATCTTTGATATCACCATTTCCTAGACTCCAGCCTATTTTTCCATCCAATTCCCTATTTTAAATTTAGTGTCCATACAAACCTACAAATCCCCTGGTTTAGACTTTTATTCATACCATCCAACTAAAAATTTAAAATTTCCATCTCAAAATTATACACCAAGTCTATGAAAATATGCCAATGTAATCCAAATGAAGACGCCAGAGCTCATAGTCGTTTCTTCTTAAAAGCTTTCCAAGTTTTAAGTGTCCTAGATTGCCATAGAACTGTGGATTTTTGTTGAATCTGCCAATTCTCCCCTTAAGTTGCTCATCAGTTCAACAAGAAACATTGAAGCCAAAACAAAGTCACTCTCCTTTGTGTTAATCTTGATAGTTTGTAGTTTGGATTTCTGCTGTGAAACTGCGTATGTCACCTCCATTTTGAGTTTACACAAAACATTTTCAGATACTTGTTTGTTCACTTTTCCCAGCTTATTAGGAAGATCTTGATCATCTTGGTCTATCTGCTCCTGTATAATTTCAGCCTCATTACATTTAACCAGAAACTTCTGCACCCGATCTGTTATTAACTCCTTTAAGAAACCAATTCCCTGTTTTATAAAGAATACGGTAGCCATAAAGTCTTTTGGATCATCTGTTTTACTTGCTATGTCATCTTTCCACAAAATAATTCAGTTCAATAGTGAAAACTGAATAATACCTCATAGTCCCAAATTAACAAATCCTTCCAAATCTCCACTTAAAAGATATTCTTCTCTTACATTCCAGTTTGAATCAATTCAGTCCCTGTAAGTCCTCAAATGCACTTCTCCCTTTTAACATCACAGTCAGCCTTTGTTCAAGTTGTAATATGATATGTTGCTTAGTTTTAAACCAAGTCAGCCCAAATCGGTTCGTTCTTTTCTTTTGGAAGCCTCTCTTATGAGGGGGGGGGTTCTCCTCCTCCCCCTCTTTCAGAACAGTCCGAGTTGGTTTTGTAATGAGAATTTCAGTAGTCGGTAAAGTTGTAGATCAGACTTACTTGCAAGGTACCGTTTCAGTAGTTGTAGCAGAAAAGAAGATGCTTTGAAAAATCGTTAGCATGAAAAAGAGAAGAAGCCGGCGGTCATCTCTGTTACCATTCAGAAATGGTGATCAAAGCAGCGGGGCATCACAGCAACAGCTGCTCAGGAAGTCGGTCGACACCAAACTCCAGAGCCTTGTCAATCTGCTTTCCTCCCAAGACCCTCCCTGGGTCTTGGAGTCAAGCCTCCTTGCCAGAAGACCCCCCAGCTGCCAGATTTACGAGCAGCAACTGGGAGCGAGTCTGGGGCTGCTCCTAATGCTGAGATGCCAAGACCAGAAGTCTCCAATCTTTAACATTTCTTAATCTGCTTGAGTTTGCTAAATGATCTCTCTGCAGAAGCTACTGTTGATGCAGTTGTTATAAAAAAATTGTAAACTGACACAAACATTTGGAAACAGGTGATTCTGTTCAACAGATCCAGTGGCTTTAAATTTGCATTTCCAAAATTTTCCATATGTACTGAAGGTAAATGCTGCATTTCTGTCAAAAAATCCTCATAGTTAAGGTTATCACCGAAAACTGATTTGATAAAAATAAAGCGTTTCCTTTCAAACCACTTTCAGACATGATGATGTATTTCCACAAGAAATCAAACTTTTCAGCCAACTGCTTCACAGCATTGAATCTGACAGTTAATTCTGCTGTAACACTATCTACTAAAACATAAAACACAGATTTTCTGAAGTAGGCTTCTTCTGTGTCTAGGGATGCCAGTCCCCAGGGCAGGGTTGGGGATCCCCCGATTTGGGGGGCTCTCTCTGACACCAGCCCTGCCCCCAGCAGTCCTGGCCCCATGGACACCATGCATGCCTACCCCCCAGCCATGAATTTGTGACTTGGGGGCAAACATGCATGGTGTCCACTCTCTTCCAGCAGGGAGCTGTCTGCTCTTGCCTTCCAGATCTTGGGCTTGGAGGGTGGCAATGCACAGTGCCCACTCTCACGGAGCGAGGAGCCGCCTGCTTGAGCCTTCCAAGCCCAGATCTCAGGCTTGGAAGGCGGCAGCATGCAGCACCCCAACCATTTAAATGGAAGGTCCCTTTAAATGGTTGGAGAAAGGGAGGCGTGTTTTTGTGGAGCTGCGTCCCCAGCAGGATGATGTAATCCTACATGATGTCATCCTATTGAGGATGCCCCCCCTCTCGGAACTCCCCTCCCCCAAATCCCCCAGCTGGGAAGAAAGTGGGACTTGGCAACCCTATCTGCGTGATTTATTTCAAGCAAGTTAGCATCAAGCCTGTTATCATTCAGCCTTGCCCTCTTGTGTGCAACTCCACCACATTCATGAGAGAATTTGATTTCAATCTTAAGTATCAATGCAATAATTTTGGCTTCTGTCCACATGAATTTCCAAGTTGTTTTTGAAATTTTGTAAGATCTGTAAAGAGTGTTTCAGTGTCTTCTGCTTTGAAATCCAATGTAGCATTTCTGGCTTGGATTACCTTATTGCAGTTGTCTATGCAAGCTAATATTTTGCACCACACAGTTGACATTACTGCAGAGACAAAAGATGTCACATAGAATAAAACAACAGAAGATATAAATGCTAGTCTTCATCCTGGACTCTTGGAAACTCTCAGGCTTCCTTTGGGCCTCTTTGGGCCCCTTCTGGGCCCAGGGGCCCTGGTGCAATTCACCTGTTGACCCCCCCCCCGCCCCCACCGTAGGGCCTGGTCACAGAGCCCATATATTTTCAATATTGTCACCTCACAACAAAGCTGAGGCTTTGCAAGGTCCCTTCTTGGAACATCTTGCCACCTGGGCTAGTAGAGAGTGAAAACAATATGCCAATGGGAACTCCAAACAAGAGCGTGCATGTCATTACTTGGAAGCCTGATCTATTGTACCCTGCAATTGGAACAGAGTTCCGTGTCTGGCAACCAATATGCTTTTGAATTTGCCAGTAAGTATGCCTGATGAGACAAGTACAAGTTTGCAGCTCTGAAGGGCCAGAAATTGGAGAGGGGGGGAGACTGGAGGAAAAGGCATGGCCTTAAACAGATACTCTGCAACTAATCATTATATTCACAAGAGGTCTAAGGCTTCCATTCTGAAATGGGAGAGCCGGTTTGCTGTAGTGGTTAAGTGTGCGGACTCTTATCTGGGAGAACCGGGTTTGATTCCCCACTCCTCCACTTGCACCTGCTAGCATGGCCTTGGGTCAGCCATAGCTCTGGCAGAGGTTGTCCTTGAAAGGGCAGCTGCTGGGAGAGCCCTCTCCAGCCCCACCCACCTCACAGGGTGTCTGTTGTGGGGGAGGAAGGGAAAGGAGATTGTGAGCCGCTCTGAGACTCTTCGGAGTGGAGGGCGGGATATAAATCCAATATCTTCTTCTTCTTCTTCTTCCATTCACATACTATCTGTAATTTAACTATTTTTGATTCCCTTCAAAATTACCCACACGTGCTATATTCTAACAGAAAAAGTGTGCTATGTTCTAACAGGAAAAGTATATGCAGACCCAGAATGGCAGGTAAAGGTCACAGGTCAATGAAGGGAGTGCAGTGATTGGCCTGCCTAAGGCCAGGAAAATTCCAAAGATGCTTCACTAGACGACGCATAATGATGGGTCTGAATATATTGGTGACAGATGGAAACATAAAGAAACCGAAGTTGCAAAGTTAAAAGAAAATCCTTCTTTAAAAAAAAATTTTGCAGTGAAAATACAAAATTATACTTAAAACTACAATCCTAAACATGCTCATTTTAAAACTATAATCCTAAACGTGTTATAGCTTAAGATGTAACATAAATAAAAATCAATTTTGTGGTTCAATATGGTTTTTATTGTGTGAATTGGCAAAATCAAGATGGAAAGTGCATTGACAGTGGGTTGAAAGTCCATTGTTTAGTGTGTGTGATTTCAGCATTAACTGGTGCTGACTCCTGTGTAATTGTGGACAGAATTGCAGCCTAGAAGCACAATACTATGCAGATTTACTCTCATCGGGGCTTAAACAAGAGCAACTCAGCATAGTATTGCATAGTAACAACACAATCCTAGAAACACTTTTCTGGGAGTAATTCCCACTGAATAGACCTGAGTAAGATTCTAAGTAGACCTGCTTAAGCTGGCTCTCTTCATTGTTTACAGGACTGCAGAGCAAAATTGCAGCAGTCTTTCATTTCAGTGCAGCGGCCCCATGGCGCAGAGTGGTAAAGCAGCAATACTGCAGTACTAAGGTCTGAACTCTCTGAGTTTGATTCTGGCGGAAGCTGGATTCAGGTAGCTGGCCAATGGTTAACTCAGCCTTCCATCCTTCCGAGGTCGGTAAAATGAGTGCTCAGCTTGCTGGGGGAAAGTGTAAAAGACTGGCGAAGGTGATGGCAAACCACCCCATAAAAAGTCTGCCGTGAAAACGTTGAACTCACCCCAGAGTCGGAAATGACTGGTGCTTGCACAGGGGACCTTTCCTTTCCCTTTCTTTCCTTCATTTCAGTAAAACGTTTGTGATTGGATTTTTTTAAAAAAAAAATCTGGTGTTTTTTTACCTACTTTTGACTACCAAACTCTCATGGGGGGATTAAAAGTGGCTGGAGTGCTGCTGAAACACAAGCCCGCTCCTCACTTGTGCACGTGGAAATAATTGCCCCATTCTTCGGATCCTAGCAGAGATGTCCTATTGGACTTCCTCCCCCTATACATATTTTCAGGCACTATCATTATACTTGACTTCAGATTCTACCGTTAAGTTTCTCATCTTACTTAAAAACAGCTGTCAGATTTCATTTCAAATTGTCTCCTGCCTGCCGCAATTAAAACTGCCAGAGACCTGATCTTATGCTGCTCAAATACTGTTAACCATGCCCTCCTACCTCCAAGACTATAATTATCTTGTCACTGTTGTCAGCTCAACACTCACCTCCCCAAAGTTCTTTTGCTCCCATAATACTTGTTAGTGATTCTATGTCTGTTTCTTGACCTCTGGTCTGTTCAATTCTCAGAACAATGAACTAGCCGCTCTTCCTTCTTATAGGCCACTAGGCAAAAAGAATAATTTGGGGAGGGGGGTATGAATCTTTGTTTTAACTAGCAGTTAAGATGGAATCTTACCTTTCCATACTGCCAGACAGCAAAAAAATAAGATTAAAAAACATTACTCTTAATTCAACTGTGTCTGCACAGTTTGTACTTCTATGGCATGGTCTCAATGCTTTTGATGCCGCGGAGGTGGGAAAAAGGAAAAAGGTTATGATATAAATACCTTTTATGGCGGGAACCTAACTGACCTTTTACAATATCAACAAAGAGATAGAAGAGGGCCATGGTGTCACTGGTATAGCTGGTTTACATTTGTATTTTGATCCCCACTTTTAATCCCCCTCCATGAGAGTTTGGTATGAGTTGTCAAGTCCAGTTCAAGAAATATCTGGGGACTTTGGGGTTGGAACCAGGAGACATTGGAGGTATAGCCAGGAGCAAGGTTGTGACAAGCATAGTTGAACTCCAAAGGGCGTTCTGGCCATCACTTTTAAAGGGACTGCACACCTTTTAAATGCCTTCCCTCCACTGGAAATAATGAAATATAGGGGCACCTTCTTTGGGGGCTCATAGAATTGGACCCCCTGGTCCAATCTTTTTTAAACTTGGAGGGTATTTTGAGGAGAGGAACTGGAGGCTATGTTGAAAATGTGGTGCCTCTATCTCAAACCCCCCCCCCCCCGAGCCCCAGATACCAATGGATTAATTCTCCATTATTCCCTATGGGAATCTGTCTCCATAGGGAATGATGGAGTGCCCAGCAGACATTTCCCCCACACACACTTTTTGATGACCCCCGAAGTGGGGGGAGGACCTTCAAACCGATGGATTTGCAATCTTAGTTTGGTAGTCAAAGGTGGGGAAAACTGGATTTGCACACAAGGATCATGGACCACATTCCCTTCTCTCCAGCATATTCTCTCTCTCTCTCTCTCTCATACACACATATCTATCATCTATCTATCTATCTATCTATCTATCTATCTATCTATCTATCTATCTATCTATCTATCTATCTATCTATCTAATCTTGGAAAAAACTTAAGTTTGCAAGATCTATGTAGACTGCACTGTGGGTTGGGGATTGCACTGAGAAGACTAAAGGGATAAAATTGCCTTCTCCTCTATGTTCCTTCAGCACAGAACCAATTTAAGAGACAAGAAGGGCAGTTTTGTCCCCTTCATCCACCACACACACTGCTGACCACAGTACAAGTGGTTATTAGTTCTTCCATTTCCCATCACCACAAGAATCAACTTTCCTAAGGCTGCAGAGAACTGCTATGGGAAAGAGAAATGCCAGAAAGATCTGTGATTGGCAGCTTGTCAATAATCCCATGAAGAACTATTGGACCGACCCATTGTTTGATTTTTTATCAGTTGTCTTCATGTATCTGCTTATCACCCAATGACTGCAACATCAAATAAGTATTTATTTGCTTACTACCTATATCACTAGAACGAATCTCCTCAGCAATAAAGCCACATCACTTTTATGATACCTCCTGTAGTGTATCGGCAGCGCGTCAGGCCTTGCGCGACGGCGACCAGGTGGCTGGACGCCCAGCGCAAGGCACGACGAGCCCCGCCCATCACCAGCAGCGGCGGGAAGTTCAACAGGCCACTATTGGCCTGACCTGTCCAGTAGGCTGAACCGGGGTTTTGTATATAAGCGGGGCCCGGCCCGCGTGTGCTCTCTCTTGCAACGTGCTCTCAATAAAGAATGTTGCCCGACTCGCGTCTCCTGTCTGAGTACGTTACACTGGCGACGAGGGTGGGATCCTAGCCTCATCGGCTACTACGGAGATCGAGGGCAACCACCGGCCACCGCCGCCGCCATGGCCACCCCGAGCGGGACCACCGGCTACATCGAGACATTCGACCCCGCCAATCCCAAGGGCTGGGAGTCCTACGCGGAGCGGGTCGAGTTCTACCTCAGGGCCAACAAGATCACCGACGCCGGCACGAAGAGGGATGTTCTCCTAAGCGTCTGCGGCCCAGCCACGTTCGAGATCGCCAAGGGTCTCTCGGCTCCCGTCCGCCTCACGGAGAAGTCCTACGAGGAGATCATCAGACTCCTCACCGGCCATTTCTTGCCACAGCCTTCACGGGTGGCCCGTCGGTTCCTGTTCCACAGAAGGGACCAGGCAGTGGGAGAATCGGCCGCCGACTACCTGGCGGCTCTCCGCAAGATCGCCGGGAACTGCAACTTCCCCCAGTTGGAAGAGACCCTGGCCGATCGCTTCACGTGGGGTCTTCGCGACGAGAGGCTCCAACAGAAGCTCTTCGCCAAGGAAGAGCTCACCCTACAGAGCGCCTTCAGCGAGGCTGTGGCGTTCGAGCGGACCTCGAAGACCTTCCCCAGGGGTCGGTTGGATGCAGTGCACCACGAGGACCTGGACCAGGATCGCCCAGAGGAGGGAGAAGCCCACCAGCTGCGCCAGCCACCAGTTGGCCCGCCCAACCGAGCTTCGCAGAGGCCCCGAGCAGCCGAACGACCCCCATCGGTGGAAAGGCCGCCTGCCCCCAAGTGCGCCAGTTGCGAGGGCCCCCACGACAGGCGGGACTGCCAATACAGGACCTGGGACTGCCGGAGCTGCGGAAAGACCGGGCACATCGCGAGGGCCTGCCGGGCCAGAACGGGCCGTCGAAGGCCAGCCACACACCAAGAGTCGGCGGACTACCACTCCACCGCATCCACCTCCCTACAGGTACTGAACTTGACCCCATGCGTCCCTAACAAAATCAAAATGGCGGTCCGCATCGAGGGCGCTCCATGCAAGATGGAGGTGGACTCGGGTTCCTCCATTTCGATTATATCGGAGGAGACCCTGAGAGACCTGTGCCCCGGGAGGTGGTTTCAGACAAGACCAGCGGATTTTGTTTTAAGAGACTTCCAGAAGAACCCGGTCCAGACCGCGGGGTGGGCCCGGGTGAATGTAGAGCGGGGGTCCTTCAAGGGGCGGTTGGACATTTTGGTGGTCAAGCGCCAGCTAACCACCCTGTTGGGGCTGGCATGGTTTAAACCCCTGGGAATACGGTTGGAGGGGGTGGGGCAAATCCTATCCACCAGCGGGGTCGGGGACATATGCCGAGAGTTCCCCGATGTGTTCGATGGGTCCCTGGGCAGTTACAAGGGGCCGGCCATCTCCCTACCGCTGGACCCCACAGTCCGACCTATTAGGCTCAAGGCCAGGCGGGTGCCGTTCGCGCTCAAGCCTAAGATTGAGGCAGAACTGGACCGATTAACAGCTCAGGGGGTACTGGAGCCAGTAGATTACGCCACGTGGGAGACCCCAATAGTCACACCGGTTAAGCCCAACGGAGAGGTGCGCATATGCGCCGACTACAAGTGCACCATTAACAGGGCACTTCAAGACAATCCGTACCCAGTCCCGGTAGTAAGCCACGTCCTGGCGGCCCTAGCCGGGTCTAAAATCTTCGGGAAGCTGGACCTGGCACAGGCCTATCAACAGCTCCCGGTAGACGAAAAAACGGCAGAGGCCCAAACCATAGTTACGCACAGGGGGGCTTTCAGGGTGCGGAGGCTACAGTTCGGGGTGAGCGTGGCCCCGGGGATTTTCCAAAGCATAATGGATGCTCTCCTTAAAGGAATCCCCGGAGTCCAACCATTTTTTGACGATGTTCTAATCGCCGCCCCGGACCCAGAGGAATTCAACAACCGCCTCCGAGAAGTACTCCGCCGGTTCCAGTCAACGGGGCTCAAGGTCAAGCGGGAAAAATGCTTACTGGGCGTCCCGCGAGTGGAGTTCCTGGGGTTCGCTGTAGATGCAGCAGGGATCCACCCAACGGAGGAGAAAACACGGGCCATTGTTCAAGCCCCGGCCCCAAAATGCAAGGCCGAACTCCAAAGCTTCTTGGGCCTATTAAATTTTTACCACACGTTCCTCCCACACAAGGCAGCCCTGGCGGAACCCCTACACAGGCTGCTAGACAAAAATGCCCCTTGGGTATGGGGCAAACGCCAAGCCGCCGCGTTTCAGGCGGTGAAGGACACGCTGGTCTCCAATGCGGTGCTCCACCACTTTGACGAGAACCTTACGGTCATACTGGCTTGCGACGCATCGCCATACGGGGTGGGCGCCGTCCTCGGGCACCAACTCCCGGACGGGAGGGAGGTGCCAGTAGCGTATTACTCTCGCACCCTCACGCAGGCCGAGCGAAATTACGCGCAGATCGATAAGGAGGCGCTGGCCATAATAGCGGGGGTCCACAAGTTCAACGATTATCTTTATGGGCGTAGGTTTACGATCGCCACCGACCACAAACCGCTCTTGGGTCTTCTAGCGCCGGACCGCCAGACCCCCCAAATTCTGTCCCAGAGGGTACTGAGGTGGAACCAGTTCCTGAACTCCTACATGTACACTCTGGTCCACCGGGCGGGCAAATCCATGGGCCACGCAGACGCCCTCAGTAGGTTGCCGCTACCCGAGGAGGGTCCAGACCCCGCCCCCGCGCACCATATTATGCTAGTGGAAAGCCTCCCGGAGCAACCCCTACACGCGGCGGAGGTCGCCAAGGCCACTCAGAAACACAAGATACTGGCACGGGTGCTCGACTGGGTGGTGAGGGGGTGGCCGGAGGGGAACATGGGGGAGGAATTCAAACCCTACAAGACCAGGAGGGAGGAACTGACAGCCCACAAAGGGTGCCTCTTATGGGGAAGCAGGGTGGTGGTGCCGCCCCCGTTACAAAAGCGGGTACTAGAGTCCCTACATGAGACCCACCCCGGCATAGTCCGCATGAAGGCCCTAGCCAGAAGCTACGTATGGTGGCCGGGGATGGACGGGGAAATCGAGAGCTGGGTGTGGGGGTGCCAGGCCTGCCAAGAGTCGAGGCCCGATCCGCCTAGCGCGCCCGCCACACATTGGGAACCCTCCAGGAAGCCGTGGTCGAGGCTTCACCTCGATTTCGCCGGGCCCTTTCAGGGGCAAATCTTCCTGATTATCGTGGACGCCTACACGAAATGGCTGGAGGTTTTTCCCGTAGCATCCACATCCTCAGCCTCCGCCATCCGGGCCCTACACAGGGCATTATGCACCCACGGCATCCCGGACACCATCGTCTCGGATAACGGGGCGGCGTTTACCTCGGGGGAATTCCAGGCGTTCCTCCAGAGGTACCTCATCAAACACATACGGTCCGCCCCGTTCCATCCGGCCACCAACGGCCAAGCCGAGCGCATGGTGCACACTACAAAGGAGGCCTTAAGCCGGATAGTACAGGGAGATTGGGAACACCGGCTGGCGGCCTTCCTATTCGACAACCGGGTGATTCCCAACCCCGTCACCGGGGTGAGTCCCGCAGAACTCCTAATGGGGCGCAAGCTCATTACACGACTCGACAGGCTGCACCCAGACAGGGCTTCAGACATTCGCGGGGACCCCGAGGTCAGGGATGCAGCCCGGGGGTTCTTTGCGGGCGATCCGGTGTACACACGAAACTACGCCAGGGGCCCCGAGTGGGTGGCGGGACGAGTACTGAGGGTCATGGGTTCCCGCCACTACGACATATCCACAGAGGGGGGCCAGGTAGTAAGGCGGCACATTGACCAAATACGCCGCCGCACAATACCGGAGGAACCAGTGGGGTCGGAAGAAGGGAGACCCAGGGAGGAGCCGCCCAGGGCTCAACAGGAGGACGCATCCCCTCCACCAAATATCCCGACACAGGAAGCGGCCGGGCCGGCAGCGACCGATAGACCGGCCGAAACGGACCAGCAGCCGCGGCCGACACCACCGCCAATGGAACCATCGACAGCCGGGGCCCCTCCGGAAACCCTACGCCGGTCCACCAGGGAACGGCGGCCTCCAGCTTATCTTCAAGACTATGTGCATTCACTAGGAGGGGAGGGGTGTAGTGTATCGGCAGCGCGTCAGGCCTTGCGCGACGGCGACCAGGTGGCTGGACGCCCAGCGCAAGGCACGACGAGCCCCGCCCATCACCAGCAGCGGCGGGAAGTTCAACAGGCCACTATTGGCCTGACCTGTCCAGTAGGCTGAACCGGGGTTTTGTATATAAGCGGGGCCCGGCCCGCGTGTGCTCTCTCTTGCAACGTGCTCTCAATAAAGAATGTTGCCCGACTCGCGTCTCCTGTCTGAGTACGTTACACCTCCAATGTTGGATTCTTGTATTACTTCAATTCCACTGTTCCCTCCTTCACCATTGAGCAATATTAGGTCCTTCACACTGCACAAGTGGCGTAGCTTTTTTCCATGTCCACATCAACCTTGTAGCTCAGTCCTGGAATGGGGAGGAAGCACCATCATAGACTCCTCCCAATTGGTCCCAGGCTTCTCACTTGCGTAGACCTGCCTAAGAGCTTTATTCAGTTTATCGGTCAGACACAAGTCATCAAGGGTAGATGCACATGCCATTCAAACCCAGACTGATATGTCTTCCAAACATTCCTCTGATTCTAATTCCACTAACAGAGCCACATGTCTGTGAGCAGACGTGAAGGGTCCAGGAAAATATCTAAATGGTGGCAGGTTGGGTTCGTGGCGAGGATCTTGTCCATGACATCAGCGCTCCAGGATACCTTTCCTATGAAATACAATTCTGCAGTTGGCCCCAGCCATGTCAACAAGTCAACAAGAGTGCAATCCTAAACAAAGTTATACCTACTTAATCCCATTGACTTCAGTAGATTTAGAAGGATATAACTCTGTTTAGGATGGCATTGTTAGATATTCCCCAAGTCCTGTGGAATCTATTGAACATATGAACGTCTGAAGCTGCCTTATACTGAATCAGACCCTCGGTCCATCAAAGTCAGTATTGTCTACTCAGACTGGCAGCGGCTCTCCAGGGTCTCAAGCTGATGTTTTTCACACCTATTTGCCTGGATCCTTTTTTGGAGATGCCAGGGATTGAACCTGGGACCTTCTGCTTCCCAAGCAGATGCTCTACCACTGAGCCACAGCCCCATTCATGGCTCTCCAGGGTCTCAAGCTGAGGTTTTTCATGCCTATTTGCATGGACCCTTTTTAGTTGGAGATGCCGGGGATTGAACCTGGGACCTTCTGCTTCCCAAGCAGATGCTCTACCACTGAGCCACAGCCCCATTCATGCTCTCCAGGGTCTCAAGCTGAGGTTTTTCACACCTATTTGCCTGGACCCTTTTTTGGAGATGCCAGGGATTGAACCTGGGACCTTCTGCTTCCCAAGCAGATGCTCTACCACTGAGCCACCGTCCCTCCCCTAAGGGTAATGGATAAGAAGTCCCCCTGTATTCACAGAGCACCTAATGTGTCACTGAATATGTGAAATGATGCCACTGAAACACGATACTGGAGGTCATGTGAAATGATAGGAACGCTCTCTCTCTTTCTGTAGGAAAGGGTAAAATCAGTGGCCTGTGGTACCTAAGCATTTTCTATGATGGTTCCCCTCTGATGAAATCAAGAAGGCTCCCCCATGAACGTCCTTCCCAGAACTTTTCAGGAGGCGTTTTTATGAAGGAAATAGATTATCGCTTTTTAAATTTTTGTTAGAAATTTGTAACTGGCTTTTACTGTATTTATTGCTAGTTCTTCATTTTTATAATACTCTGCGTGTGTTTGTGAAGTAAGAAATAAAATATAAATCAATATTTTAAAACCTGCTTCCCATAAAGAAAATGGGCCATAATATACTATTGAAAATGGTTGCTTTTTGTACTCTGTCTGCTTAGGCATGCCCAGCAACATGGTGTCAATAGCCAGGAGCAGTCAGGAAAATATTGTCGGACTAGGGTTGCCAAGTCCAATTCAAGAAATATCTGAAGACTTTGGGGGTGGAGCCAGGAGGCATTGGGGGTGGAGCCAGGAGCAAGGTTGTAACAATCATAATTGAACTCCAAAGGGAGCTCTGGCCACCACATTTAAAGGGACTGCACACCTTTTAAATGCCTTCCCTCCACGGGAAATAACTAAGGATAGGGGCACCCTCTTTTGGGGCTCATAGAACTGGACCCCCTGGTCCAATTCTTTTGAATCTTGGAGGTTGTTTTGAGGAGAGGCTTTGAATGCTATGCTGTAAATTTGGTGCCCCTACCTCAAAACACACACACACACCCCAATACCCACAGATCAATTCTCCGTTATACCCTATGGAAATCGGACTCCATAGGGAATAATGGAGTGCCCAGCAGACATTTCCCTCCCCGCCCCCACTTTCTGATGACCCTGAAGCTGGGGGAGGGCCTCCAAACTGAGGGTTCCCCTGCCCCCACCTGAGGATTAACAATCCTATGTAGGACTGTTCCTTTTTCAGATACTTTCCTTTAAAAAGCAAAATCTTTGAAGCCATTCTGGATTCCACATTCTTTTAGAAGGAGAGCTGCAGTAAATAATGACTTTCTACTGCATTAAGGATTGTGCCGGTCCATATTTGTAGCCTCCATAAAGTTTGCAAATTGTATGTAAAAACTTTTGCAAACCTTGTTTTTTTCTAGTTGTGTTAAATTCAGTCTCTGTTTTTCTTCTAGTGTTCTCAAATGCTCAGAGTTTACATCTTTGGGGAATGAGCTGGAATATTCAGCAGCTGTGCTGACTGCAATCAGAGGCTTGTGTGTCTTTTTACTGTTTTAAAATGGGATTTTTTAAAAAGGATATATTCCCTCATAATAAAAGGAAATGAATCACAAACTAGAATTTATTGAGGATCACCAATTCAATGCTAATTGGTGTTTTAGGAGCAATATATTTTACTGCGGCTGTCTCTAGAAAAAGCTCCCTGCTAGATAAGCCTTGATGTAATAAATAACATGTACTTTCTGGTTATGCACAATACCTAGCTACAGAAATTTCATCTCACTTCAATGTTGCAGTTTTCTGATGAGAAGATTTCAAAACTGGATACAGTCACAGTCAGGCCCATAGCCACAGGGGGGCACGGCCCCTCTATTAGAAAACCCCTTTCCCCTGTAGGGCCCCTTTGCTGGGCCTCCAGGGCTGCTGCTGCTCAGCGGGGGTGGAGTTTGCACTAAGGGCTCCTCACGAGCAGCCCTCAGTGCAAACGGGGCCATCTGGCCCCGCTGGGCTATCCCTCATCGTGGGAAAGCTCAGCAAGGGTGGAGTTTGCACAAAGAGCTCCTCAAGAGGAGCCCTCTGTTCAAAGGGACAATCTGGCCCCTCAGCCCCCCCACCAAATTTCTTACCTCGGGGGGGGGGGCTTCACCCAAAATGTTTTAGCTACGGGCCTGGTCACAGTGCTGGATTCCTGTTACATGTTGTTCACATGTTTTACTATATACTGTTCTTTGTTATGTGCTGTGTTGTGCTATGGTTTTATAATGTATGCACGGTATACGCATTACATTTTACAAAATGTATAGGTTCCAATGTTTAAATGGTTATCAATCACATTTTCTGTCTTTGATATATATGTAACTTTTTATCATAGTGTATACAGTGTGGTTCTCCTCAGCATTTTGATTTCGTGTTATCACACACAGTATTCCTCATTATTATCTACATTCTGGACTTGGGGCAGCAAGGAACCCATTATCGTGTGTTATTCTTCAGCTTCTTGTTTAGAACAGAGTAGCTTAGCAAATAAGACCCTATGCATGTTGTAAATAGAATTAGGCATTAAATAAAGATGTACATTAATAAACCATCATCAAATCTTGTCTTGATGGACTCGAAGGGTTAAACTACACAATACTTATTTGCAGGACTTTTTTTTTTTTAGCAGGAACTCCTTTGCACATTAGGCCACACACACCTGATGTAACCAATCCTCCAAGAATTTACAGTAGGCCCTGTAAGAAGAGCCCTGTAAGCTGTTGGAGGATTGGCTATGTCAGGGGTGTGTGGCCTAATATGCAAAGAAGTTCCTGCTACAAAAAAAAAAAACCCTGCTGGTTTTACAAGCTGAGTCCAGGTTTCTCAGCTGTGGGGAATGTCACTTTAAAAATCGGTGGAAGCCCAATTTGGCTCAGAACTATAGCACATGGGGGAGCCTCCCCGTCATGCCATGTTCCCAAGCCAAAACAGACCTGGCAGGGAGCTACATGCATAGCTTCAATAAGATCATTTCAACTCAAGAAAACAGCCCAAGGGGAGGCAAGAGCCCTTCCCCGCCCCTCACAATGCAGTGCCTCCAAACTGGGCTCCAGATGTTTTTTTTTTAAAAAAAGACATACCACCTACAGTGTGGCTCCAGGGAAAGCAAGTAAGGTCCAGGGAAGCAGACCTAACTTGCCAAAATGTATAGTGTCATTTTGCCATAACTAATCATATTAGTGGAGTCTCTTGCTTTCAGGCAAATGCATAAAAGGTTCCAATGTCCTTGACAATGGAGACCCAGATAGCAGCCACTGCCAAATCCGCCTTCTTCCATCTTAGGCGGGCGAGGCAGTAGGCCCCCTTCCTGGAACACCGCGACCTGGCAACAGTAATCCATGCAACGGTCATCTCGAGTCTAGACTACTGTAACGCCCTCTACATGGGGCTGCCCCTGTACCGAACTCGGAAACTTCAGCTAGTGTAGAATGCAGCTGCCAGACTGCTAGTGGGACTACCTCAGTGGGAACACGTGCGGCCTAGGCTGCGGGAACTGCACTAACTGCCAATTGTCTACCGAGTTCGTTACAAGGAGCTGGTTATCACCTTTAAAGCCCTATATGGCCGAGGACCTGCCTGCCTTAGGGACCGCCTCTCTCCATATGTTCCCCAGAGAGCACTGCGTTCCAGCTCACAAAATCTTTTGGAAATCCCTGGGCCCAAGGAGGCCAAATTAAAAACAACTAGGGAGCAGGCCTTCTCTATAAAGGCACCCCAATGGTGGAATCAGCTACCAGAAGAGGTGCGGGCCCTACAGGATCTTAATCAGTTCCGTAGGGCTTGCAAAACCGCCCTCTTCCAACTAGCCTTTTAAGATGAACCTGGAATTATCATCAAGCCATCTTGTATATACTGCGACTGTAGCACCTTTATACTGGTTTTAAGACTAATGATTTTAATGTTAACTTATATATTGTATAATTTATATTGCTTTGTTTATTGATTGTATTACTTGTTTTATTGTTATACCATGATATTTTAGATCATGCCTTGTAAGCCGCCCTGAGCCTGCTTCGGCGGGGAGGGCGGGCTATAAATAAAAATGTATTATTATTTATTATTATTAAATAGATTTCAATAGGTTCCAATGTTTGAGTATTGCCTGAACTGAGTGAGACACACACCCACATACACACACACACAGAAAGACAGACAGACAGGGACAGAGAGAGAGGAATATGACGCAAATATAGAGAAGTAAAATGGTGTGGAATAGAATCTCAGTTTGGTTGCCTAGCTGAACTGGGGATCTCATAGAACAGAGAGCACTACCTAATGAGGTCGTTGAGTTATAATCTGAATTCTCTGTACTAGAGCCATGGAATCAGGAGAGAGAAAAGTTCTGGTAATAGGGATAAAGTATAATGTTGTTTTGTTTGCCCTGCACATACTGCAAACCATCAAGCTGCAAATTTTTATGCCCAATCAGGGGAGGGTAATTTGAGCAATACGATGGAAACACGGCATGAGCCAGATGGCTGGAGATAATTTGCATTTTTTAACTGATGCACAGACAGCATGATGTGCATCATACCTGCAAGGAAATATTGGGTAGTGGACCAGAAGCTCAAGAGAAGCGTTGTGCTTTTAACGGTGTGCAACCTGAGGCTTTCTTTCATAAAACATGGAAAACAACCTAATTTTATTTCTGACGTACACAGAAATGACATCACATTGATTTTTAAGGACACGGCTTGAAATATTCATTCTTTACTTGCTTTTAAATGCTGTGCCTACTATTTTGGTTGCAGGGAATTATGTGCGCCCTGAAAATGAACTCATACCGGGGAAGATAGTGATTGGCAGACAGAATAAAGAATGAAAGAGAATGCATCTAGATAATGATATGCATCTGGTGCTGGATGATACATGAAAGTAGCTCACTTAAATTAAGTACCCACTTTGCTGGAGACTATAATTCAAACTAAAAAAGATGTTTCTGCATCCTTTCCCCACTATCTATTTTCTAAGCTTCAGTCTTCAAGTTATTGATGTTTCAAAACCCTTACAATGAAAGCACTGTCCTAGAGGAAATGGCATTGGTCCTGCATGCAGTCACACGCGGCAGAAAGCTTTTATGGCATACTGTTGAAATAGAGTGTTGAATTAGAATCTGGGGGACCCAGGTTGGAGTCCTCACTCTGCCA
Source organism: Heteronotia binoei (assembly GCF_032191835.1). Classification (NCBI taxonomy): domain Eukaryota; kingdom Metazoa; phylum Chordata; class Lepidosauria; order Squamata; family Gekkonidae; genus Heteronotia; species Heteronotia binoei. The sequence continues at coordinate 14,844,510 of NC_083238.1, read as the reverse complement.
TGGACACTTGCCGGGTAACCTGGGACCAACCACATCCCCTCAGTCTAACTTACCTCACAGCAGGGCCGCAGCCTGTTTACAATGGGCCATGCAGCATTGCCGCCACACACACACCCAGCCTCCCCACCCTCCCTGTGGCACCTCCCCCCCCCCCCGTTTTCACCATTTTAAGGCCAGGGAAGAGGCAGTGAAGCGCCTCCCAGGCCGACCCTCCCACTGATCAGGTGATCAGTGAAGGGGTCAGCCTGGAAGCAGCTACACGGCCCCTTCCCTAACCTTAAAATGGTAAAAAGGGAGGGAGGAGGCTGCAAGGCTGCGTGGGGGGGGGGCGAAAGAGGGAGGTGGAAACGGGGTGGAGGAGGATAGATCCAACTGGGCATCCATGTTGGTCTGAAGCAGTAGAACAAAGTAGGAGTCAAGTTTCACCTTTAAGAGGAGGCAAGGCTGCATGGGGGAAGGAGGGAGGAGGAAACAGGGGGAGGAGGCTGCAAGGCTGCGCAGGGAGCGGCAGCAAGGCTGCGTGGGGGGGGCAAAAGAGGAAATGATGGAGGAAAACAAGGGAGGAGGAGGCATGGTGGTGGGAAGGCCAAATTGGGTGCCCCTACCCGGCCGGCCCTGGGGCTGCGGTCGGCGGGCTAGCCCTGGGGCTGGTCCCTGGGGCCAAAATGGAGACCACTGCCTCTCAGGGTTCTCGCAAGGATAAAATGGAGGAAAGGAAAATGAGGTAAGCCGCTTTGGGTTTACACCAGAAAAAAAAGTGGGCTATAAATGAATTAAATAAATAAATATTGCACATGAACATATTGCATGGCAGACACACAGGACTCCACGTGAGCTGAAATAGCCTTCTGGTCAGGGAATATGATGAACAACTAGACAACGCATGCCATGTCAAAAGCTATAGGTAGTCAGATCTTGGCAGCAGGCATGCAATCACGGCACTTTACAGAGTAACAACAATTAAAAAAGGAAGCTCCTCTGGGCAGGGATCTATCTACATTTGCTTGCTAATTAGGCTTGAAAACTGTGTGGCACACTGATAGTATATCAGAAAGGAACAATGATGACAGCAATTTCTGGGTCCAACTTCTAGCATGTTATAAAGAAAATAAACGTGGCTGACAATTAGGCACTGCCCATGTAATTAAACCAATAATGTCCGTAAACAATATCAGTGCACAGTCCAAGTCCTAAATTTGTCCAGGTTCCAAAATTGTCCTGGAGTGGATCATAAACTTGATGAATTCACAAAGGAAAGGAAGCTGCAGCCAAATTAAGAAGCTCAGGACCAGTTTTGGTGAAGACACCGTCTTCAACTTTTAGGCTCCACCTGTAGCGCTTACAGTCACAAATATGTGTCGGCTATGGAAGCTCCAGTCTATATTCATTCAGTAGACATAGTGCAAACATTTTGTAGCTGGAATTGCTTCTCCCAGACTCCGGGTCCCCTGGTTTTGCAGGCTCCTCCTCGCCTCCAGCCAGCTGGCTAGTGGGGGAAACCCCACCCCAACAGCCACCATATGCCTTTAAATCTGAGCAAAAGGAAAGCTGAGTGGGCAGAACGAGTAGGCAGAGCCAAGTGGATATTCCCAATGAGTGTGAGAACTATGTGAGAAAGGAAGAGAAGTGAGCTGAGTCCACCACCTGGGCTCCTCTACTTTCTTTTTCCTGTTAGTCTGAAGAAGTTGGTTGAAATACAGCTGATGGTTACATTCAGCAACTCCTATGAGTAAATTGCCCCAGTGAGATCACAAAAATCTGTGCTTGCAAATAGTTTATTTTGGCTGCTTTGTAAGTGTGTGTTCATTTTCATTTAGTGGCAGGGCAGCTGCTGGGGGACAAGGAAATGAAGACTGTATTCAGGGGAACTGCACTGCTGTATTTTTATTTGTTTTAGAGAATGGGAAAGTCTCCTGGCTCCACCCCCAAAGTGCCCAGATATTTTCTGAGTTGGACCTGGCAACCCTATTGATAATTTGTAAAGGAATCCCATCAGTTGTAAAGCAGCCTGTAGAAGAGAAGTATTCATGTCTGGAATGACAGTTTGCATTCAGGAAAGAAACATGTTTACTCAAAACAACAACCACCACCACAGAGAGAGGGAGAAAGAGAGAGCACTGCCAGAGGTACCAATTAGTTCCACCTCAAGATCAATAAAGATTATCTGTTATACCAAATCCATTGCTCTGTGTAGCTAGATGAAACAGAAACTGATTCTATGAAATATTGGATGGAAACCAGCAACTCACAGGGTGCTGTGGGACCTCTGACCATCTGCTGCACAATTTAAAACATTTTTATATCATGATACTCTTACAATGTATCTTCAATCGTGTTACTCTGACTTTTGATCTGAAAGATTCATGCTGGATCCCCTTGCTTTCCATGAACATCTGCCAATGGAACATAGTCCTTTTCTTTTCAAAAAAGATATAAACAACAGAGTAAAATGCTATAGATTGGGAAGCTGAGCATGACCATGTGTAACAATAACCGCAATAGGAGCGTGGAATTTCAGACTTCGGGAAACACCAGACACAAGACCACGAAGGAAGCGAGAAATGATGAACGCACTAAATGACAGCTACTTAAATGGAGATGATAGAGGGCCTCCTGGTAACGAGTCATCGATAACAGTAATCTCTTTGAGAAGAAGAAATATGCAGCACTGTCCTACTGGATTTGATCCAAGGATGAAAGGAAAACTAATGAAGCTATTTGTTTACAGGATTCCAGCATGAAACAAAATTAAGAAGATTGTCCCCAGATGAAGACAACTCAGAACAACGTGACAGTTCACTGCTGGTGTTCGAGCCAAAGCAGCTGGGGATTCTTCACTCCTTGAATTTTGTCGTTTGATCTTATTTTGGACATGTTGATGGCTTGTGCACAAACTGAGGAAACCATGATACTTAGATGGGACTGATTGTATCTAATCAAAATTAAGCAGTTGCATAAGTTTATTAAGGTTCTTGTAAGTAGACTGGGATCCGATGTGGGAATGTAGACAAAGACCCCTATGTCTATTTCAGAGCTGATTTAAATGTGATGTTGGTGAGGCAAAAGAATGTTTACATCTGTGTCCAGCGTCTCATTAAAATGGTTTGGTGCAAAGCAGCTAGATATATTTATTTTACTTTATTTATAGTCTACGTAGACCTTTAATCCAGTTGCAACGTCTGACTGAGTCAGCTCGGAAAACTGGCTCCCCAAGCTATCTGGGTTTATCCCAGACTCCTGGGCTTTTAGCTCCCTATTTCCTCTTTTTAACTGATCCTCACCAAAGAAGAGCACTCACGCTGGCTAGATTTAATGCATTACCATCGGCCATCCTCTCCGGAAGATACCACAGAATCCCCCGCAATCTTAGACGATGCCCTTGTAGCCAAGGAGTCATCGAAACGGTCCCTCATGTTCTTCTGGACTGCCCTTTCTATAGCAGTCCACGAGCAAGATACCTAGATGCACTGCTCTCTGACCATCAAGGCCTTTCTGACAATGCCAAGGTTCGCTTTTTACCCCACGGGAAACCCAACTCAGTCACTACTCAAGTTGCTTGCTTTTTACAGGCTGCGATCCAAATCAGAGAGGCTTTTACTCATGCATAGCCCACAGCTATTTTATGTCATTTAACTTTTGCTGGGTTTTTAATGGTTTTATTATATTCTATAGTGTTACTGTTGGTTTTAAAGTATACTGTATTCTTATATTAATGCCAATAAAGGTCTATGGATGGACCTTTCTGATTTTGATACCCCCTTTCCCCCTTCTATCCTATATGTTTTTTTCCCATATTTTTATTGTTTATTAATTGAAATATACAATTTTTCATTGTCTCATTGTTCCATTATACATTTTTCTTCCCCATCCCTCCCCCCTCAGTCTAAACTTCTTCTGTCATCCAGGGGCATAGGGCTTGAAGCTTCCACTGAGCGTCGTCCTTCTGTTCCTCTTTCATCCAGTTCAGGTAGAGCAACCACTTTTCTTTGATCTTTGATGTTTTATCTTCCCGTGGCAAATCTTGGTTTATTATGTCCATTATCTCTGATTGAACAAATTCAAACAAATAATCATGCCAAGTTCTTTCTGTCCTCTATCCTATATGTTATATAATAATAATTTAAAAACTTTGCTACCAGCCTTCCTAGGGGGAAAAAAAGACTAGTCATGCTCAAATACCTGTTGGTTTGGCTCATGTCCTGCTCACTGGGCATAGGCAGGGAGAATCCGAGGAAATTTGGATGTGTCTAATTTACCCGACTACACTTTCTCTTACAAATAAGTTGTATTTAAGTTCTAGTTTAATTTATGAATGTAACTTAACTTATTTAGCTGTTTATAGTAACGATTGTATTTTATTGTATCATGGTACTTATCATGCCTGTTAGCCGCCCTGAGCCTGCCTTGGCGGGGGAGGGCGGGATACAAAAATAAATTTATTATTATTATTATTATTATTACAAATAGACTGCTTTCTCGATGCAGGTCCCACTTGCCACTGCCCGCTTCCATCTCTGATTTTTAAAAGGCACAAAATAAAAAGAACACTGATCCACCTGAGATTTTTGAAACGAGACTTACTGTTTAGGTACCTCTGCATGTTTTTGGTGTCTGCTCATGAACTCAGCTAAGCACTTCTTGTGATCACTTCTTAGATGCAGCTGACTTCTCAGGCACAAAATACAAGCTGTCAATGCTCCCTCTAAACTGTAGTCTTATGAGCAAAACATCTACTTCATGAGCTACCGGCATTAAAGTTGTGAGTTACGGCATAGATTAGTTTGCTCCGGGGCCATTTTTCCTGAGCTAAGACAAAAATGTGTGAGCCGGAGGCAAAAACACTGTGAGCTAGCTCACACTAACTCAACTTAGAGGGAACACTGCAGACAATCCATTCTATCTGATGCCAGCCATTTAAGATTCATTTGACTGTGCAGGAAGAGGAGGCAAAGTTGGATTTATAATAATAATAATAATAATATTTTATTTTTATATTCCGCCCTCCCCGCCGAGGCGGGCTCAGGGCGGCTGACAGACATGGGAATCCCATGAATCATAAAACAACATAAACAATTTTAAATATCAGTTACAGTAAAATTATTTAAAAGTTAAATATATAATAAAATAGGTGCTAAATGCTGTAGTCGTGATATCCACAAGATGACTAGTTGTCCATTCATCAAATTAGTCGGGTTCCATCTCAAAGGCCAGCTGAAAGAGACATGTTTTGCAAGCCCTGCGGAATTGGTTCAAGTCCCGCAGGGCTCGCACCATCTCCGGAAGGTCGTTCCACCAGCGAGGGGCTATCACCGAGAAGGCCTGCTCCCTAGTGGCCCTCAGCCTGGCTTCTCTTGGCCCAGGGATTGTCAGTAAGTTCTGACAATCACCACCTTTCACTTGGAGTCTCATAGCAGTTTATAATCTCCTTCCCTTGCTCTCTCCAAAACAGACACCTTGAGGTAGGTGGGGCTGAGAGAACTCTTTTGCGAACTGCTCTTGAGAGAACAGCTCTGAGAGAACTGTCAGAGTCTCTCAAATCTCTCCCCAAAGTCACCCAGCAGCTCTATATGGAGGAGTGGGAAATCAAACCTGGTTCTCCACAGAGTCCGCACACTTAATCATTACACCAAACTGGATCTGGAGAGGAGAGGGGATGAACTGCAAGCTATTCCATGCTTTACAAGGCAAACCAGTCTATTGAATAACCCAGTTAAGACCACAGGGAATACTATTTCTTCTCTGATAAATGAGATTTTTTAGTTCTTGGGCTTTGAAAAATAGCTGCAAACTACAACGACTGGGCCTCTGCTAAAAAGAGGCGCTGCAACAATGCAGAGCTGCTCCGTGTGGTGGTGTTATCCTTGAGATGAACCTCACAGGAAACATTTAGGAGAGCTCACCTTGTATGAAATTGAAGGAGTCTGAGCAAAATACATTCACCTGTCAATCATCTTCTTGTCATAGTTCTCAGCAGTGAGAAAAAAATACCATAGAGAGAAGTCATTCCAGAGATACAAACACAAGCACAACCAAAAGGTTATAGTGGCAAGTGACTGATATTGGTATAAATTTGCAGTACAATAAAGAAGAAGAAGAGAAGAAGAAGATATTGGATTTATATCCCGCCCTCCACTCTCAGAGCGGCTCACAATCTCCTTTACCTTCCTCCCCCACAACAGACACCCTGTGAGGTGGGTGGGGCTGAGAGAGCTCTTACAGCAGCTGCCCTTTCAAGGACAACCTCTGCCAGGGCTATGGCTAACCCAAGGCCATTCCAGCAGGTGCAAGTGGAGGAGTGGGGAATCAAACCCGGTTCTCCCAGATAAGAGTCCACACACTTAACCACTACACCAAACAAGTCCCTTAAAGAAACACACCAAATAGGTGTCTGTTTCTTGTATCCAAAATGGACTTGATGTCAGTTTCCAATAGATGCAAAGGCATTCGACATTTCACATGTAGAAATAAGTCGGAATCCCCTGGACCGGTCGTCGACTTCTGCTACGCCTGTTTCAAGCCTTTATCAATGAGGCATATTCCACAATATCGATACTATACACAATTGCAACATTCATAAGAAATTCCTAGGAACCCGAAGTCTCCACAAGCCATTGGAGCTATATGGGAGCGTGAGCCATAACTGAGAGAACATCTTGTGGAGACTTTGGGTCCCTAAGAATTTTGTATGGATATTGCAATGGTGTATTGTATAGATAAAGGATTGAAACACGTGTAGCAGAAGTTGACGACCTGTCCAGGGGATTTCAGCTTATTTCTACATGTGAAACGTTGAATGCCTTTGCATCTAGACCCTTGCCAGTCCGGCTTTCGCCCGGGCCACGGGACGGAGACAGTGCTGGTCGCCTTAGCGGATGACCTCCAGCGGCAACTGGATCGAGGTGGCGTGGCGGTGCTGATGCTGTTAGACCTGTCGGCAGCGTTCGACACGGTCGACCATCGGCTACTGACCCGCCGCCTCGCCGACATAGGGGTCAGGGGGCTGGCCTTGCAATGGCTTTCCTCCTTCCTCAAAGGTCGGGGACAAAGGGTGGCAATCGGGGGTGAGCTTTCCCGGAGGCGCACACTAGATTGTGGGGTGCCTCAGGGAGCAGTTCTCTCCCCGATGTTATTTAACATCTACATGCGCCCCCTTGCCCAGATTGCCCGGAGTTTTGGACTGGGTTGTCATCAATATGCGGATGACACCCAGCTCTATCTGCTAATGGATGGCCGGCCTGACAGCGTCCCAGTGAATTTAGACCGGGCACTGCAGGCCGTGGCAACCTGGCTTAGGCTGAGTGGGTTGAAGCTGAACCCGACGAAGACAGAGGTCCTTTGCGTGGGGCGCGGCGCTCTGGGAAGGGAAATACCTCTCCCGGTTTTTGACGGTGCGCCGCTGAAAGCGGCGGGCCGGGTCAAGAGCCTGGGAGTCCTACTGGAGCCTTCACTATCAATGGAGGCCCAGGTAGAGGCCACTGCCAAGTCGGCATTTTTCCATCTGAAGCGGGCAAGGCAGCTGGCTCCCTTCCTGGAGCGCCGGGACCTCGCAACAGTGATCCATGCGACGGTCACCTCAAGATTAGATTACTGCAATGCCCTCTACATGGGGCTGCCTTTGTGTCGAACCCGGAAGCTGCAGCTGGTGCAGAACGCAGCGGCCAGGCTGTTATTAGGACTCCCGAAATGGGAGCATATACAGCCGGGGCTGCGTGAACTGCACTGGCTGCCAGTTACATACCGGGTCCAATACAAAGTGCTGGTTATCACCTTTAAAGCCCTATATGGCCGAGGACCTGCCTACCTGAGGGATCGTCTCTCCCCATATGAGCCCCAAAGAGCACTGAGGTCAGCAGGGAAGAACATGCTGACTATCCCTGGGCCAAAGGAAGCAAAATTACAGAGTACCCGGGCACGGGCCTTCTCTGTTACAGCCCCGTGCCTTTGGAATCAACTCCCGGAGGAGGTACGGGCCCTGCGGAATTTGGATCAATTCCGCAGGGCCTGTAAGACCATTCTTTTTAAGCAGGCTTTTGTAGACCGTTGATAGGATGGCTGTTTAATCCATCAACGATTTATCTAGTGACCCCTGCCATAACATAAGTGAACAGAACAACATCAGGAAGATCACTGCCGTCCAAATCATAGAATGATCCAGGCAACTGGAACTGGTTTTAGATCGCTGTTTTAAATTATTGTATAATCTTATATTGTTTTAGATTGTTATTTTATATTACTGTATAACCTAATTGTTTTAAACCCTATATTGTATAACTTATTGAAATGTTGTTAGCCGCCCTGAGCCTGCCTAGGCGGGGAGGGCGGGATATAAATAAAAATTTATTATTATTATTATTATTATTATTATTATTATTATTATTATTATTATTATTATTATTATTATTATTATTATTATTATTATTATTATTATTATTATCTATTGGAAACTGGCATCAAGTCTGTTTTGGTTACAAGAAATGTGGTGTATTTCTTTAAGGGACTTGTTTCTCTTTATTGTACTGTAAATGTATGCCGATATTAGTCATTTGTCACTATAACCTTTTGGTTGTGCTTGTGTTTATAGTTCGCAGCAGGCCTGGAACTTGTTCTCCATGCCTCGTGCTTTATCTAGACTCTCACTGGCTGCATCGACACATGGTTGGCTATTTTGCAGCTATTGTTTCTGAAGAGTTTGCATAGGGATTGCCACAAAATAAATGAGAAAGCTTTACAGCTATGACTGGCCTTTTGCAGTGACCCTAATCTTGAAACGACTTGTACCAACATTTCGTATGCACTGATCCTGTAAACAATACATGCCAGACTCCAAGAACAGCTCAACAGAAATACCTCTTAGGTTTTGAGCTGCAAAAAAGTGTAACTCTAGTTTGTAACATGAGGGAAACAATCTGTCCGATGTGAAAGATGCTAGAATTAGATAAGACCACTTCATGAAAACGTGCTCCAGTTTTAGGGTCTTTTTGCCAGTAAATCATAAAGACCTTTCCGTTCTCTTTGTAACATTTAATTTAGCTTTAACTGCCATTTCTTGAATTCCAGCATTTGCTCTTTAGAGTCCCATTACACAGAAGGCAAGGAAATGCCACAGCAGTGTCTATTATTTCCTGGTTTGGTGATTATTACTGGCTACAGCTTCTCCTTTTTCCCTCTCATTTTCAGTCTATTTTTACACAAATGTTTTCCAGTTTTCAACTGGATGCTGTCTGTGCAGTTAATGAAGTTCACAATTTATTATTTCTAACTCTTTTTTTTTTTTTGTCTGCCTTCAACAGGCACAGCGCTGGGGCTTCTGGAACCCCGGGCAAGGGGCAAGGCACTGCCCGACACACACACAAACCCCCACCCAGCCCTTCTGGGTCTACACAGACCTGAGAGTGATGGTGTGTGCGTGCATTTGCTTGCCTCCGAGGTTTTTGGAATGCCTCAGATGCGAACGAACACACTGTGCGCCCCCAGCCCTCCTGGTTCTGTGTAGACCTGGGAGGGCTGGGTGGCATGCAGTGTATTTGCTCTTTGGCTCCAAGGCATTCGGAGTGGCTGCAAATGTCTCAGAGTTGAAGAACGAATAAGGCGCACTGCCTAGCACCTTCCGGGTCTACGCAGACCCGGAAGGGGCTGGGTGGCACAGCTTATTTGCTCTTCAACTCTGGGGTGTTCAGAGCAGTTCCAAACACCTCAGAGGTGCCAAACAAATGTGCCACCCCACCCAGCCCCCTCTGGGTCTGCACAGATCTGGAAGGGGCTGGGCAGGCATGCAGTGTTTTTGCTTGCCTCTGAGGCGTTCAGAGGTGCTCTGAATGCCTCAGAGATGAGCAAACCCATTCATGGAGGCATGTGTGGGGAGGGGGCACCTGCCTCCATTCCTGCCCCTGTGGTCAGATGGCCGCCTACCTGGCCTACTCCCATGCGCTGGCCCTGGTCTTCAAAAGGATCCCTCATTTTTCTGCTTCGCATCTATTCTCATGGGCTCTAACACTACAATATGTAAGAAATAGGCCTGGCAGTTTTTTTGATCCTAACATTCAGTACAGATGAAAATAATCACCCCACATGGAATAATCACTCCACAAGAGGCCGTATGAACTAGCCCAGAGAAGAATATTGTACCTTTTTAAAATCTTGCTGTAAAAAAACTGGGCTAAAGCGAATAAAATGAATTTCAGTGGGGATAAATGTAAAGTTCTGCATTTAGGTAGGAAAAAATCAAATACATAATTATAGAAGATGAAGAAGATATTGGATTTATATCTCGCCCTCCACTCCGAAGAGTCTCAGAGCAGCTCACAATCTCCTTTACCTTACTCCCCCGCAACAGACACCCTGTGAGGTGGGTGGGACTGGAGAGGGCTCCCACAGCAGCTGCCCTTTCAAGGACAACCTCTGCCAGAGCTATGGCTGACCCAAGGCCATTCCAGCAGGTGCAAGTGGAGGAGTGGGGAATCAAACCCGGTTCTCCCAGATAAGAGTCCGCACACTTAACCACTACACCAAACTGGCTCTCAATTATAGGATGAGGGAGACTTATCTTGGCAGTAGTATGTGCAAAAAAAGGATCTAGGGATCTTAACAGACCATACATTGAACATGAGACAGCAGTGTGATGCAGTAGCTTAAAAAAGCAAATGTGATTGTTTTCTGTTGCTCCAGAAGATCCGACCAGAACCAATGGGTTGAAATGAAATCAAGAGAGATTTTGGCTAAATGTTAGGAAGCACTTCCTGATTGAGCGGTTCCTCAGTGGAACAGGCTTCCTTGCAAGGTGGTGGGCTCTCCTTCTTTGAAAGTTTTTCAACAGAGGCTAGATGGTCATCTGACAGCAATGCTAATTCTGAGAATTTAGGCAGATCGTGAGAGGGAGGGCAGGAAAGGTCGCATCAGTGCTTCGTTCTCGTGGCCCTTTCTTACATGCCCAGAGAAATGCTAATCACCACTTTGGAATCAGAAAGCAATTTTTCTCCAGGCCAGTTTGGTCAGGGATCCTGGAGAGTTTTGTGGGGGGGGGGAGGGTTTGCCGTCTTCTAGGCACAGAACAGGGGTCACTGGGTGTGTGTGGGGGGGGGAGAGATTTGTAAATTTCCTGCACTGTGCAGGGGGTTGGACTAGATATCGTCCAACTTTACAATTCTATGGCTCTAAAGAATTCTGAAATTTTTGAGCACTATTTGGTTAATCACAATTTCTCTATATAAGTCATAATATAGAGTTAGATATATGGACACAGGTATGGAAGTATAATATGAAAATGACTAAATCTGTAACCTATATGGAGAGTATATATATAAGATGTTTTACAGGTGGCACTTGACACTGGAAAAGTTAGCAAAAATGTATCCTAGTATGTCTAATAAGTGTTGGAAATGTAGAACTCAGACTGGAACTTTTTATCATGTTTGGTGGTTTTGTGATGTAACAAAAAAAATACTGGCAAATGGTACATGAATGTTTGCAAAAGATATTTGGTAGAGTAATACCTTTTAAACCAGAGTTGTTTTTGTTAAATAGAATACCTGATGACTTTGAGAAAAATGTGAAACATTTACTGATTCATGTAATTACCGCGGCTAGAATGTTATTCGCAAAGGTGTGGGAAAACTCTGCAACACCCTTGAAAGCAGAACTTATCGAGAAGATCTTTGATACAGCTGAGATGGACATTCTTTCGACAACCTTGAAAGAGGGAGATATCCAAATAATTAAAGACATTTGGACACCTTTTTATAGATGGTTTAATTTAATGAAACCTGCAGCATTACATAAGCAATTTTTGGCGCGTTAAGATGAATATCAATGTATTTTTAATTCTTATGGAGAACAATTATTTTTTCCGTATGGACTTGACTACTATGTGTTTTATGTTAGATGAGTGGACTGCTTCGTTAGGAATATTTTATCTTTTGTCCCTTTCCCCAGTTCTATTTCTGAAAATTTAATAAAACATTTGAAATGAGACAAAAAATTCTCCATGCTAAACCTCAATCAAAATGTCTAAACAATGACATTCAAACCTTCAGCATTAGCTCTTTCCATGTATTGACTGAGTCACACGTAAATAAACTAGAAATGCAAGCACCAATGAGGTTACTTTGCATATGGAGGAAACAAAGAGATTCTTTTCCTCAGAACTATCTAGACAACACAATACATTAACAATACATTCTCAAAGAACTTGGTTATGTTTGCAATATAATTGTATGGCTCTAGTTTGGCATGTCTTTCAATAGTCCCCGGTTGGGAATCTCTTGCCCTGATATGAAGTTGTCTGTGGACATGTCAGATGGTGAAGACAGAAAGCTGGCTCGTACAGTGCGCATGATGAAATCATTTGTCCTGTACAAGACAAAAACTGATGGCCTCCTTGAAGCTCAGAACTGGGCCTCCTGCAGATAGGCAGCGTTGAAAGAATGCTAGTATCATTTCAAGATAGCATAGGTGTGTTGAGGAGGGGGCTGTGACTGCACAAGGCAGGAGGGAGAAAAGAATCCTGAAGTCTTTGAAAATACACACAGAAATTGGGGGAGGTGGGAGGACCTAGCATTTTAAATTTAAAATTGCAGTTCAGTTTACATGGCTTCCAAAAGTCTTCTCCCCCACACTATCCAGGTAATTATATAGGTAGTGATACCCTTCTGTTCTCCCCAGTGGGCACTATACAAAGCAAATTTCAACATCGTTCTCCCCTCCTCCATTTCCCACCTTCTTTCCATCCAGGAACTGAAGGTGATGTGTATAAAGTTCTCAGGAGGTCTAACAGACTAAAATTTCAATAAGGCTCTTTTATCTTGTTCCCACCAGCCATACCCTTGGATGCAAGTCTGATCTGGTTGAAACCAGATTGATCAATTTAGCATATGTCAAAATCAACTAACAAGAATTTGGCTCTGACCTGGATAGCCCAGGGTAGCTAGCGCCTATTGGAAAGTGGTCTTAGTTGATGTCAAAAAGAAAAATTGAGCACATTGGCTCTTTGAGGAAGCATTTTATGCAAAACGTGATCCAAACTGACAGGCATGTAAAGGGAACATCACCTTTGGAGTCAGAATTTGTAAGGAATTTGGATACCACACAGGATTGAAGTTAGAAGGACTGAAATACTGTGGACATTGGAATACTGTGGATCCTTTCCTTTTGTTAAATATTTTGGTATACTGTGTATTTGGTACTGTTGGAAACAAACATAGACAAATAAGAATTACTTTGTGTGTATATATATTGTGTGATTGTATATATATTTTTATTGTTGCTCACCGTAAGGCAACTTGACAGCAAAAACAAAACAGGAATTCAGGACTTTGTTGTGGTGATTGGAACTAGCATGTTACAACCAGTGTAAGTTACAAGTCGAAAGCTGTGTGGTCCCTCATCACATTTTAGGTCAGGGCCAAAATTAAATTAAATCGCAATGCTTTATCTTTTAACCGGATAATGATCTGAACGTTGGTGATCCATCATCTTTCACGCACTAGAAACAATTCAGTGGCAGAATACTTATCTTTTTTCGTCAACACCCAGAAGCAAATATGCAATGAGTTTCTGGTAAAGGTTGGCTTGGCATTAACGTGTTGCTTTTAAGAGCAATATAATATTCATTGTGGGCCAAGGGTATTTCCCACCCCCTGCTAGGTACTCAAGATAATTAGAAGGTCAAAATCTCAAAGTAGCCTTGTTAAGTATGGTCCTGTCTCCTGATCTAAACAAAAATGTATACAATTTAAATGAAGTCAGCCCTAAATAGCAGTTTGCATTTATAAAATCCTCCCTTCCATATTTAGAATGTAAAATCCACACTGCATCTCATGGATGGGACATTACGCCCCTATTAAATTCCTTAAGGTAATATACAAAATGTGCATCAAGTTATGCAAAGCCAAATGTAAAGAGAAACAACTGTGGAAACAAAATTATAGAATAGTAAGTAACAGTGTTTCTTAAATATGTGGAGTACAAATCAAATCAAATACAATCCCAATTCTGTTCTCAGCAATAATATAATGAGCATCCTAACAGGAGTATAAAGTCTGTACTAGACAAAGGATGCACTCCAAAAGGACTTCTTCAAGGCAGACAGGTGTAGAATGTCAAGGTCCAAGCCCAATGATCATTTTGATATAATAACTCTTTCTCAAGAGCCTGGAATCTTAACCATGTAGTAGTGGACAAGTATCTAATTCAAAATGGAACGACAAAGCTTTCAAGGAATGAACAATGCACTGCAGAACTTTTCAAAATAGGCTGCTTGTTCTTCTATTAAATTCTATTAAATTCCTGGCAGATCATCATGACTGGTAGGTGTTACTCCACCACATCATTTTGGAAGAGAGAGTTTAGATTTGATCTGGGTTGTAGAAAGTCTGCAAGAATACCTCACTTTTCTATCTTAGCTGTTCAGACTGCAAAAGTAGGTACAGAGGCACATTTGTAGCACCGTGCCTTTATTTATAGTTGGAAGATGGGATTGGCAAGTCCCGACATCATTACAGTTCGTTTATAATTCGTTTCTAGCAGCCAGCAGCATGCTGCTAGGCTGCTGGAACGTCTTTGCCTCCCCGGAGGATGTCTGCAGCCCATTTGGGTGTGCTTTTGAAGGGGCAGGGCTTGCTGTGATAGCAGCAGCACCATTTGCCCCCTACCTCAGTCTCCAGGCTGAGATTGGGGCAGACGCAGCTCCTCTGATAAGGCCCCGCAGCTGGCTGTTTCTTAGCGTTGGACTGGTGGCGTTTTGGAAGAGGAGCTCCATTTCACGGCCCTTTATTTCTTCCCTTTCTCCCCCCCTTTCACCCCCCCCACTAAGGATTTGAGGGTTCTCAGGGTGGTGGTGTTTTTCTGCGCACCTTTCCCTTTCAGTTTGGCCAAGGGGAGGGGGATTTTGTACAGGGCCAAAATTTTGTTTTCTGGGCTGCTTCAGGCTGGGTTGGCCATATTTGCTTCTTCATAAGGACAGCGACCATTTTGGAGGTGGTGGAGCGGAGGCCATTTTGAGGGTCTGTTTCAGTATATGGCAGCTTCATATAGGCATCCAGTATCAGCTTCCAGTGGCTGTTCTTTATGAAGGTGTAAGCAGCCATTTTAAGTGGTGCCCGGCAGCAGCCATTTTAGGGCGGCAGCCATTTTAGGTCAGTTTCAGTGAATTTAGGGCAACCATTTTTAGGGGCATTTTGTTAGTTTTTATTTTTATCTCGATTTGCAAAATGCCTGGGAAGAAAGGGTCTGGGAAGCCTAAAGACAAGCAGTCGGCACCCAAGGCTCCGCCAAAAAGGCCAGCCCCCCTTTCATCTTCTTCTGATGAGGAGAGCGATGAGGGGGTTAATACAGTTATTCTACAAAGGCTTTTGGCACTTGAAAAGGTGCCAGGCATTCCTTCCTCGCAGAGGTCAGGCTTGGGCTTGGGGAAAACCTCTAAGGCGACATTGCAGGCTGATATATTAACTAGGCTGTCCATCCTTGAGGGCAAGTCTGCAGGACTCGGCGCTGGAGGAGTTGAAGGCATCGGCGGTGGAAAGGGGGCAGAGATGGCTAAATGCGATATTAAGTCTGCGTTTCGCCTTCTACCTGTCCATCCGGCTGATTTTGAGCTTTTAAGATTTTCCATTGAGGGGCAATTTTACATGGACAGAGCTTTGCCAATGGGCTGTTCTGCCTCATGTGCGGCTTTTGAGTGTTTCAGCACGTTCTTGGAATGGGCTGCTCGTGAAAAAGTTGGATCTCAGGATGTTGTTCATTATTTGGATGACTACCACTTTGTGTGTCCTGCAGGATCCGGGCGTTGCGCATGGCTGCTGTCTGGCTTCATTGAGCTGGCTGCAGAACTGGGGGTTCCATTGGTGCAGGAAAAAATGGAAGGTCCAGCCCAAAAACTTATATTTTAGGGATTGAGCTGGATACCCTGGCGCAATTGTCCAGAATTTCTATTCAAAAAGTGGAGGATTTGAGGAGTAGGATTAATTTCTTCCTTCTTAAAAAAAAAAAGGTCACATTGCTTGAGCTCCAGCAGCTGGTTGGCCATCTTAACTTTGCTTGCAAAGTGGTTGCTCCTGGACAAGCTTTTCTTCGTAGGCTATGCGATGCTATGGAAGGCCTCCGCCTACCCCAACATAGAACACGGGTTACCAGCAGCATGAGGGAGGATTTAAGGGTATGGCAAGAATTTGTGGAGTCCTTTAATGGGGTTTCTTTTTGGAGAGACGACATGAGGCTTGAGGCGGAGCTTCAGGTCATGTCTGATGCTGCTGGATCTTTAGGTTTTGGGGTTTATTTCTGCAGACATTGGTGCGCGGGCACATAGCCAGGTTTGAACCAAGGCTCAGGCAGGTTTGAACCGAGATTTAACGTTTCTCGAGTTTTTTCCCATTTTTGTTGCAGTTTGGCCGTGGGGGAATTCTATGGCCAATTGCACAATTCATTTTTGGTGCGATTATATGGCAGTGGTCCATGTCATTAATTCCCTTTCATCCAAATCTCAAAGGGTTATGAAATTGGTGAGGGCCTTCACTCTGCGCTGTCTGCGGCTTAACGTACTGTTTTTAGCCAAGCATGTTCCTGGGGTAGATAACGGGGTAGCTGATGCTCTCTCTCGTAAACAGATGGAGAGGTTTCATAAGCTGGCCCTAGATGCTGATCGAGAGCCGGCGCCAATGCCCCAGGGGCTATGGCTGATTGGAGAGCCGAGGCCTGCAGAGCAATAGGCCTAGCCTTTTGCCTAACACCAGGAAGTCTTACGAACGTGCTATGTAGCAGTTTGAGGACTTTAGGGCTGAGGTAGGGTATTGCATTGTTTGGCCCCTCCTGATGGAGCAGTTGCTCCACTACTGTGTTTCTCTAAAAGGTAAGGGATTGGCCATGCAATGCATTAGGGGACGCCTATCTGCTCTGGCTTTTACTAGCAAGGCGTTGGGATACGAGGAAACAGCAGACTTTCAGCTTCGAAAGATGCTGGAGGGATGGGCCAGAGAGGCTGGGACTAATCTTGATACTAGGAAGCCTATTTCCCCTCTGATTCTTAAGGGTTTGAAGGGGGTTTGGGGCACAGTGCATGCATCTTATTTTGATTCCACACTGTTCCATGCTGCTTCCTTGGTTGCCTTTTTGGGGGCCCTTAGAGTTAGTGAGTTAGTGGTGGGCTCCAGAAATGATGTTTCTGGTAATGCTTTGTTGCTACGGGACCTGAGTTTAGTTGAGGTTAAGGTGGTCATTACCGTTCGAAGCTCTAAGACTGACCAGCGTCACAAATGGACCATGTTGAAGCTAGGCACGTGCTCTGAGCTTGAGTTGTGCCTGGTTTCTACTTTGGCTGCTTATTAGGCAGTTCAGAGGACCAAGGATGGGTTTTTGTTTTGTCACCTTAACAGCAGCTCACTGACAAAGCATCAGTTTTGGGCTGTGACTTCCCGGGCTTTAGCTAAGCTGGGTTGTCCAGGGTGCGGTTTGGTACCCACTCCTTTAGAATTGGGGCAGCCTCTATAGCTGCTGCCCTGGGATATCCTTCTTTCTCCATTCAGTGCCTGGGCCGTTGGCGGTCATCGGCCTATAAATCTTAAGTTCCTAGCTTCATTGTTTGTAATTGAGATGTTATGGTTCTTGTTTCTAGTTTTACTGTTTTATCTTTTTAGATGCTGTTGTTCCTGGCCAGAGGAGCCAAGCTCTCGTCTGTGGACACAGCTATGTGTTTTGGGCCACACATCAGGCTCAGAGAACTTCGGTCGGCTCTCAGCTGGGACTCAGCCAATATGTTACTGTCAAATGGCAGGGCCGCTAGGATCTTCAGTGGCCTGGCCTGCTGCCATTGTTATTCCATGGGAATGCGAGCCCTCCTCCTGAGGTTTTAATCATCCACCTGGG
Organism: Heteronotia binoei; assembly: GCF_032191835.1. NCBI lineage: Eukaryota > Metazoa > Chordata > Lepidosauria > Squamata > Gekkonidae > Heteronotia > Heteronotia binoei. The sequence goes on along the minus strand of NC_083238.1, from coordinate 14,826,660 downwards.
AGGGAATGATCTAGGGCTAGAAAAAGGCAAGGCTTTGGTCTTGCAGGCCCATGAGGATTTTTGGCACATTAGGGAGAGATGGTCTGGGACCACTATAATTTGGTCAGCCATGATCCCCCACCTTGTTTGGCGTAGTGCTTGAGGCCCTGCAGGTATAAAGAGGGCCCGTTATAAAGCTAACAAAGAAATTAGGAAGGCATTGGAAGGGGGGTTGAGCCACTTTCTGCCCCACCCAGATATTTCTATGAAATTTCCTGACCTCTATAAAGAGGATGGGGTGCATCTCTCTGAAAAAGGTAACATGCTTTTCTTGAGACATCTCTGGCAAGGGCTGCGGGTGGCCTTGGGCCTCCTGGGGGGGTGCTAAGCCCTAAGTAGAGACTTGGCTTTAGTAGTGGCAGGTTGTTAATGGGTTTATGGTTCTATGCAGCTAGGAGAGGACCAGAAAGCATCCCCCTTTTGGGGAGTTAGGGGTCTGGCATGATCAACCTTAGGGTTTGATGACCTGGGGTGTGAGAATGAAGACCGTCTTGTAGGCTTGACTAGAGGGTGCCTTCCATTGAGATGTGTGTCTGATGGTTGGGCCCTTTGGGGCTTGCCTCCTTGCTGGACCAGCCTGGCGGGAGCTGTGCCACACAGCTCTGGGTGGGGGCCGGGTCTCTCACCCGCTAATGGCAGGGGAGCGGTCTGTTGAGACCCCTGGCCCTGACCAGGCCGCAGTTCTTGTTGCCCTTGCAATTTATTATTATACTTAATAAAGTGGCCCTTAGTTATACCAATACGTGTCCGACTCTTCATTCTGACTTGGGGGGCAATGAAATACTCTTGGACATGAGCTATGGTCTTCAATGAACTTAAGAGGTGCTAGCTGTTTTTGAAATAGTACTATTAATTGCTCAGTATACAATGCAAGTCCCGTGGTGCAGAGTGGCAAAGCGGCTGTACTGAGCCCTCTGCTCACAACCTGAGTTCGGTCCCAGCAGAAGCTGGTTCAGGTAGCTGGCTCCAGGTTGACTCAGTCTTCCATCCTTCCGAGGTCGGTAAAATGAGTACCCAGCTTGCTGGGGGGAAGTGTAGATGACTGGTGGAGGCAATGGCAAACCACCCCGTAAAAAGTCTGCCATGAAAATGTGAAAGCAACATCACCCCAGAGTCAAAAATGACTGGTGGACTACCTTTACCTTTTATACAATGCAAGATCCGAGTCCAGCAGTACCTTAGAGAGTAAGAACATTCTGGGGGTGTAATCTTTTAAGACGCAAAGCTCCTTTTGTCAAGCCTCTTCACTTTTGACTCTTGAAAGCTTATACTCCCAAAATCTTGCTGGTCTCTGTAATGTACTGAAGTCAGAGATGTTCAGATGGCAACATGCTTTATTAGCGAGTACATCACAAAGACAACATGGCGAGGCCGGGTCCCCTGTTATATACATTTCCCGGAACAACCTTCTTCCTAGTCAGGTCCAATCCTGGCCAATTAAATTTCCCACCGCTGATCATCATAGGCGGGCTGCATTCGTCCCTTCCAGGCCCACAGGTATGCTGTGCTATACTTTCCGGGATGAGCACCAGACACAACACTCCTTCCCCTCCTAGTTCAAGATACATAGTCTTTCAAATGAGCGGGCAGCCGCCATTCTCTGAGTGACTGCCGAGGTTTGATCTGGGGAGCTGGGGCTGCTGACTGGGGTTCTGTAACTGCTAGTTCCTCACTTTGGGCCGCAGTCAGCAGAGCATTGTCTCGAGCCTGAGGAGGTATCTCCCCCACCCTGTACTGCTCCTGCTCCAGCAAACCCGGCGAGCTCGGCAGGGTTGCTTCTTGTGGCAGCCCCGTGCTCTCCCCGTTCCCCACTCCCCCTGGCCCTGCTGGTTTTTCCGGCAGGGTGCGGTGGCAGATTTGATCTATGTGCCTGCAGAAGAGCTTCCCCCCTTCCGACGAGACGTCGTATGAGCGGGACCCGGTAAGCCGCAGCACCTGAGCTGGTATCCACTCCGGCCTGCTCACAAAGTTCTTGGCATAGACCAGATTCCCCGGAAAGAACCCCCTAGTGGCCTCCCTGGTCTCAGGGGAGCTGCGAAGATCTGGGCCTTGGTCAGGGTGAAACCTATCAAGCCGGGTGGTTAACCACCTGCCCATGAGTAACTCAGCACGGCTTAAGCCTGTACCAAGGTTGGGGTTGATCCTGTTCCCAAATAGAAAGGCGGACAGTCGGTTGTCCCAATCCCCTTGTACTATGCTACCCAGGGCCTCCTTGGTTGTGCGAACCATGAGCTCTGCTTGGCCGTTAGTGGCCGGGTGAAAGGGAGCAGACTGTATGTTGCAGATGAGGTACCTATTCAGAAATTCCTGGAACTCCTGAGAGGTAAACGCAGTTCTGTTGTCTGTCACTACAGTGTCCGTAAGGCTCTGACTGCAGCTGCAGTGGAGGTGGAAGCAACTGGGTTGGCCTCCAGCCACTTCATGTAAGCATCCACCAAGATAAAGAATATTTGCCCCTGGTATAGTCCCGCAAAGTCTAAGTGTAGCCGGGACCACGGCACCTGATTGGATTCCCAGCAGTGAGTGGGGATGCTAGGCGAATTTGGCTGGGACTCTTGGCAGGGCGGACACCTCCTAACCCACTCCTCTATCTCTTCATCCATTCCCGGCCACCATACATAGCTCCGCGTTAGAGCTTTCATACGCCCTATCCCCGGGTGCGTCTCGTGCAATGCTTTGAGCACTTGCTTTCAGAGTGGGAGAGGGACCACCACCCTGCTGTCCCAAAGAATACACCCTTTGTGTAAGGAGAGTTCTTCCCAGAGGGAAACAAACAATCTGAATTCAGTGTCCAATTTGCCCATGGTCCAACCCCTCCCCACCCAGTCTGAAATGTGTGCATCTGTGCAGACTACAAATGCAGAATTAATAAAGCACTACAGGACTACCCATACCCCATCCCAGTGGTCAGCCATGTCCTTGCCTCCCTGGCCGGTTCAGAGATTTTCGGGAAGTTGGATTTGGCCAAAGCATACCAACAACTTCTGGTGAATGAACAAACGGCTGAGGCCCAGACCATCATTACGCACTGGGGTGCTTTCAAGATGCGGAGGCTAAAATTTGGGGTCAGCGTGGCTCCAGGAAATTTCCAAAGCTTAATAGACTCTCTCCTTAAAGGGATTCTCGGAGTACAACCTTTTTTTGATGACGTTTTGATAGCAGCACCTGACGCCGACGAGTTCTGCTGCCGCCTTCGAGAGGTGCTCTGCCGTTTCCAGAATGCGGGTTGTAAGGTGAAGTGGGAGATGTGCTCACTTGGGGTGCCAAGGGTGGAGTTCCTGGGGTTTGCGGTGGACTCCGCAGGAATTCACCCAACGGCTGACAAGACCAGGGTGATAGTACAGACCCCGGCCCCCACGTGCAAGGCAGAGCTACAAAGATTTGGGGGGCTCCTGAACTTTTACCACTCAGTCTTGCCCGACAAAGCAGCCCTGGCCGAACCCCTACACAGACTCCTAGATAAGGGCACCCCATGGGTATGGGGAAAAAAGCAGGCTGCAGCCTTCCAGGTGGTCAAAGACATCTTGGTTTCATATGAGGTACTCCACCATTTTGACGAGTCCCTCCCTATGATTTTAGTATGTGATGCTTTCCCTTATGGAGTGGGCACCATCCTGGGCCACCAGCTCCCAGACGGGAGAGAGGTCCCCGTGGCTTATTACTCTCACACTTTAACCCAGGCTGAGTGCAACTACGCCCAAATAGATAAGGAGGCATTGGCAATTGTGGCGGGCATATACAAATTCAACGACTACTTGTATGGTAGGCACTTCACGATTGCCAAAGACCACAAGCCATTGTTCGACCTACTTGCCCCAGACCGCCAGGCACTGCAGATCCTGTCGCAACGGATCCTGCAGTGGAACGAGTTTCTCAACTCATACACCTACAAGCTCATGTGAACATATGAAGCTGCCTTATACTGAATCAGACCTTTGGTCCATCAAAGTCAGTATTGTCTTGTCAGACTGGCAGCGGCTCTCCAGGGTCTCAAGCTGAGGTTTTTCACACCTATTTGCCTGGACCCTTTTTTGGAGATGCCAGGGATTGAACCTGGGACCTTCTACCACTGAGCCACCATCCCTCATCTACTGCCCCGGCAAGGCAATGGGCCACGCAGACGCCCTCAGCCTTCCGCTACCGGAGATGGACCCAGATCCAGCCCCAGCCTACCACGTGATGCTCCTAGAGTCTCTACCAGAGCGGCCCCTCCACACAGTGGAGGTAGCCAGGTCCATGGGCATCCATGCAGGCATGGGTTCGAATCCCACCTTCATCGCCAGTGTAATGTACTGAAGTCGGAGACGTTCAGATGGCAACATGCTTTATTAGGGAGTACATCACAAAGACAACATGGCGGGGCCGGGTCCCTTGTTATATACATTTCCCAGAACAACCTTCTTCCTAGTCAGGTCCAATCCTGGCCAGTTAAACTTCCCGCCGCTGATCATCACAGTGCCTTCCAGGCACTGCCCACAGGTGCGCTGTGCTGTACTTTCCAGGACGAACGCCAGACACAACAGTCTCAAAGGTGCTAGTTGACTGCAGACTAAGGTTGCCAGGTCTGTGTTGGAAAATATCTAGAGACTTTGGGGTGGATCCAGGAGAGGGTGGGATTCAGGGATGAGGCCTCAGTATGATACAATGTCATTGACTCCGCCCTTCAAAGCAGCCATTTTCTCCAGGGAAGCTGATCTCTGCCAGCTGGAGATCAATTGTAAAAACAGGAGATCTCCAGGCCCTACCTGGAGACTGGCAAACCTACTGCAGACCAGCATGGCTACCCTCTGAAACTAGCTCAGCTTAGAGGGACAATCTTAAGCAGGTCTACTCAGAATCTTGCTGATGTCTATTCAATGGGGCTTAATTTCAGGGAATTGTTCTTAGGATCGCACTGTTGTTTACCTAACCACTTCCAGCAACAGTTGAATGAATTTGATGCAGAATTCAATTATACTATTGTTACTATTCCGGAGTGTCACACCAGTCTCAGCCTTTACTGTTGAAAAGAGACCTCATGTATTCACGTTTGGCAGCTTCTGTATGCTTCCTGGGCATTTCTTTTTGAACGTTCAGTTCCAACAGATTTTGGCTGCCCGTTTGAACTGTCAAGCCAGTTCCTTAACACCTGCCTGATCTTTAGCCTTAACGAAAAGAAACTGCACAAATGCAATCCAGCCAACTAATCTCCCTTAATTAAAGAAGAAGCAGAGACCATCAAAACATGGACATTGAGCAAAACTAGCAAAACAAGAGAATAACGGCACAGTCCTACACTGAGTTACTCCAGCCTAAGCATATGAAGTTCAACTGGTTTAGATTGGAATAGCTCTTCAAAGGGTAGAACTGCAAGTATGCAGTTAATGAAAATTATCTCGATGTTTTCCTTACTGAAGTACTAGAAGACTCAGAAGAAAGCCGCTCTGTGTATGTTCAGACACTGTAAAAGAGAACGCCAGTGTTGTCTGCTCTGACTGGCAGCAGCTCTCCAGGGACCCCGGCAAAGGCCTGTTACTACTTGATCCTGTTTTGACTGGAGATGCCAGGAACTGAACCTGGGACACGATGGGTGGTAACAGACAGGCATTTTAAGCTGCCCCAGGGATGGGAGGCAGGTGAATCATAAAAGTGTGTCCACACAGACATTTGCCTGCTGTCCCAATCCCAAACACAGCCTGCCCGGGGCTGGATCGAAGCTGCCTCAATAAAGGCAGTTTTGAGGTGCTTCCCCAGTCGTCTGGAAGGCCAGGAAGCACCCAGGGAGTGACCAAGAGGCACACAAGCACTCCAGAAGTTCCTCCAGGGTGCATGTAGCCCATCCCTATTTTGGAAAAGAACAGTGGCAGCACAATATATGAAATACAAAAATACAAAAATACAAAATATTGTGCACAAATACTCTTAACTGGTGTAAATAAAGTTCTATTATAATGAAATGAACAGCCTACAACAGTGGGCATACATTCATACAGTATAAATAGAAATAGAAAACAACAGTCTCAAAACAATATTCCAAGGAGGACCCCACACAGTCACAGAGTTTTCAAAATGAGTACAATGACTCAAAAATAAAGTTCCACAGGAGTCCCTCCGTTGTTTGTTGACTTCTGAAGGACAAATTCTAGCCTTCACGCAAACCCCGGATTTGATTGCGTTCCGCTGCTCCTGCAGCTTCCTCGTAAGTCAACTGAAAAATCCAGCCAAGTTCTTTCTCAAACGCCCATTTTGATATCTTAAGCTGCAAATTAAGATATCAAAATGGGCGTTTGAGAAAGAACTTGGCTGGATTTTTCAGTTGACTTACGAGGAAGCTGCAGGAGCAGCGGAACGCAATCAAATCCGGGGTTTGCGTGAAGGCTAGAATTTGTCCTTCAGAAGTCAACAAACAACGGAGGGACTCCTGTGGAACTTTATTTTTGAGTCATTGTACTCATTTTGAAAACTCTGTGACTGTGTGGGGTCCTCCTTGGAATATTGTTTTGAGACTGTTGTTTTCTATTTCTATTTATACTGTATGAATGTATGCCCACTGTTGTAGGCTGTTCATTTCATTATAATAGAACTTTATTTACACCAGTTAAGAGTATTTGTGCACAATATTTTGTATTTTTGCATCCCTATTTTGGGGCAGGCCGTGTGCCATCTGGAGGCTTCTGGTCCCCTCCTTTTCCAGCTGGCTGTCTTTGGGGTGGCTTGATGCCACCCTGAGCCAGCCGTCTGTAATCACCCAATGTGTGCAAAACAGACACTCTAGGGCTGAGCGAAGGCCTCTCCCAGTCCAGGTCTCAGTGTTTTTTGGAAGATTTCTCTCTTTCCCTTGTTCTTTGCCTTCCATTTTTTCAGCAGTTAACTTCTATATATATATTTTTTGCCAGCCCGGTAAAATGGTTTATTTTGTACTCAGGTTTTCCAGATAGGATATCGTTTACAAATTGTGCATTTTTACAAGGAGGGAAGTAGCCCGAACAGCACTAGCTGAAGAACAGGAATGTTCTGGAAAGATGTGAATGTAAGAGGGTTGGATAGGAAAGCAATTGATTGGGGCACTATTTCAAGTATTGATAAGGAAAGGGAGCAAAGAAATTGGGGGAGGGCTGTGTCTCAGTTGTTGAGTGGCTGCTTTGGATGCGGGGGGTCCCCAGTTCTGTCTTCAGCATCTCCAGTTTAAATGGTCAGTTAGGAGGTGATGTGAGAAACCTCTGACTGAAACCCTGGACAGCGGCTGCCAGTCAAGTCTGACCTTGATGACCCAATTGTCTGATTCAGTATGAAGCAGCTTCATGTGTACAAATTCCCTTGGGAGGAAAGGTTCATCATAACATTCCCCAACATCACAGACAGAGGGTTAGACTTTACTACTAGCACATGGAAAGGTTCCGGCAACACAGACTGTTGACAGAGTTTCATGGACTATTTTGTCCACACAATAGAAGCTGTCGCAGGAGAAAATGCTCGTTAGTAGAATATGTTGTTGATGAGAATTTTTTTTATGAACTTCAGTTTCTGCCAGTATGAACTCATTAACCAACTACCAAAAACACTCACCCCACTTTCTTTTGCCAAATTACAGAAGCACAGCCAAAATTAATTATTAGAGTAAACATTCTGCTTTCAAGCATTTAGGAATGACCTTTGGTAAACATCTCAGGCGGGGGGGGGGATATCTCCACTCCTACAGCTGGCTCATGATCAAAATAGCACAGGGCAGCCGTCCTGTTTCGAAGCAGTGTGCAGGCATTCCAGAGCGCTAAAAACCACAGAGGGTTTTGAATCCATTTTCTCCAATGCTGAATTTAGCAGTGTATATTTATTTAAAATAAACTGCATATGTATAAGCATGCCTCGATATCAAAATTAATATCCAGGCACTGGGAATATGAATAATTCAATTAAAAAGATAGCCTTCCATGATTATCATAAAAGATGAGAGGCATATTAAAGATTCAGAAAGTGGATTCAGTTTTAGAATTCCAGGACAAAGGGGTGTGCTTGCTCATACACTGGGGACGTTTTAGGACCAACCCTCCATTCCCCCTACAACCCTTCATATCCAAAAAGCAGCTCCTGAAGATAAGGGAAGCTCTGTTCACTGTAGCACAAGAGACTGCAGCTAGAAAGGGAAATGGGGCATTCCATCCCGCCCCCCGTTGTGTGCCTACAGAATTCAGAGGTCTCCGCACAGCTCAGGGGATTCTGACCAATGTCAGTTGAAAGCTCACCAACATCTACTCCACATGGATATTAATGATGTTAAAATAAGGCTTAAAAGGATGTTTGTATAGTTGTAAGCTAACTCAAACTTAAAGCAAGCGCTGGGATCGGAGGGCGGAGGGAGCGATCCCAGCGCTTGCTTTAAGCATCAGAGGTGGAGCCAGGCAGACAGACAAGGAGGAAGCACGCTGCCCCCTCCGCAGCCGGCGCTCGTGAAGCGCTGGGTTTGCGGTGGAGCCACGTGGAGCGATCCCAGCGCTTGCCTGAAGAAGATGGAGCCAGGCAGGCAGGCGCGGGGGAAGCACCGGATCGGAGGCAGAGGCAGCGGATCGCCCCCCGCCCCCGAAAGTATGTACCTTCAGACCATAAGACGCACACACTTTCCCCCCCACTTTTTTTTGGGGGGGTGCGTCTTATGGTCCGAAAAATACGGTATATTTTTAGTTAGGATTTTTGGTTCCAATGTGCATTACTTTGCACTTGCTCATGTTGAACCTCATTTGCCACATCGATGCCCACTCAATATTGACTGGTGAACTTATTCTTATCCTCCAATTTACTAATCTTTTCACGATCCCTGACATTTCAGTTATCGTGTCCTTCCATTGTGTACTGATTCACACGCAACTCGGTTTATGGGTTTAGAGGTGGGACCACCTAGCATTGGTAGATTGTTGTGATTCACCAGCAGTATAGACTGCTACCTTTTTTTAAAAAAATGCATATACAATTGGAGATAATGTGGCTTTATATCAGATGTGTGCCTGCATTCAAAAGACTTCTGCAACACGCCAAAAATTATGCGTCTATATCCTAGTGACCAAATTCACAATCAAAGGACAAAGGACAAGCTGACAAGAAAAACACTGTGATATTTTCGGTATTTAATTTAACCTAATACAAAAAATAGCCTGAATGAAATATATTAGTGGAAGAGTCTAAGTAGATAATGATGACGATAATGATGGACTGGTAGAAATGGCAATGACACCCATTTACCGCCAAACGAGTCTCATGCATAATTCTTCTTGAACATTTTATAGTACGGGAAATGGCAGCTCACATGGTCAGAATTTCCATAGATGCTAATAGGGGTAAAGCAGACAGATGCCTGGAGGGGCAAAACAGACAGCTAAATAATTAATACATACTCTATGCAAAGCAGAGTCACATTTGCCTTCTCTTTCATATGCAAATGAAGAGTGGGTTAGTGAGGGGGAGGAGCCATCACAGAGTGGTAGAGCAGATGCCTCGCGCGTGGAAGATTCCAAGTTCAGTTCCAATCTTCACCACCTAAAAGGAACTCCAGCCCTTCTCTTGGCTTTGCTCTCTGCAAAGTCTCTGCCAGCTACAGCAGATAACACCGAACTGGATGGACCAATTCATTTTAACAGAAAGGCTCAATGGGCAAGACAAAGAAATAGCAGGAAACACTCAAGTGCAAACCACTCAGCGTCAAAAAGTCTTTAAAACCTACCAGTTTTCTTTGGGACTCTGAAAGACTTTTTGTCACCGAGTGGTTTGCACTAGAGTAGTGTGGATTTATTGTTCATTAGTGTCTTTCAGTAATTTTGCTATATGCATTCAATAGCTTATTAGTCTTCCTGCATTTTCATATGCTATGCAGCATTTTGGATCATATGCATTACTAGTCTTATGAATTTTCCCCATGTTTCCTGCTACTTCCAACGCATTTTAAGGCAGCTTCATAGGCATTTCGTTGCACTTCTTTGCACCCTTCAAACTTTCCTTGCAACTTTCAAAATTTTAAATTACTATAATTGAGAAAAATGGAAGTGGGTAGTTTTTTTAAATAAAAGGCTTGGTGAGAACAGCACTTTGTCCTCCTGACCCGTCATCACAGTAAAAGATCCTTCTCCAAGGATGAAAGAATTCTCCCTAGACTACTTATCTAAGAGATGTCTATATTGTTGGGGAAAGAAATATTGACAGAGGGAGTGCTCCCGCAGTGACAATCAGATGGTATCTACACCAATGTCTTCTCATTCATTAAGAATGATGGCTTTAAAAGTTTCAAGTATTAAGATTGCAGTGATTTCTGTACTCTTGGAATAAAATCCAACGTGAATTGCAATGCATAGGAAAGTTGGGATTTGATAAATGACACTTCCCTGTATGATTGTCAATCAGTTCCGAAACCTGGTTCTAATTTAGAACTGGCTTTCTGTTTTTCATATATACATGCTAACTGCAAGAGATACGTTGAAAAGCATTTCATTCAGTATTTCATTCAGCTTGTGTGAATTCAGCCATAAGGTGCATTGAGACTTAAGCCGGTTAACTTGGAATCCTGGAAACTCTAGATTCAGGGCAGTGGGACAGTTCAGGAATCTCACAGACAGTTCTCAGCACTCTTACAACATTACAGTTCACAATACAAGAACTCGTGGGCATTCGATGGAATTGCTGAGCAGCCAGGTTAAAACGGATAAAAGGAAGTCCTTCTTCACCCAAAGGGTGATTAACATGTGGAATTCACTGCCACAGGAGGTGGTGGCGGCCACAAGCATAGCCACCTTCAAGAGGGGTTTAGATAAAAATATGGAGCAGAGGTCCATCAGTGGCTATTAGCCACACTGTGTGTGTATGTATAAAAATTTTTGCCACTGTGTGACACAGAGTGTTGGACTGGATGGGCCATTGGCCTGATCCAACATGGCTTCTCTTGTGTTCTTATGTTCCCAGAATTTGGGGACAGGGGAGCCATCACAGTTAAACTGACACATAAAACTTACATAATTTGTTAGTACAGTTAAGTTCTTGAGTGTTTAATAACAATATGTTGTTGAAGGCTTTCGCGGCCAGAGTTCATTAGTTGTAGGTTTTCTGGGCTGTATGGTTGCGGTCTTGGCATTGTGAGACCTAACGTTTTGCCAGCAGCTATGACTGGCTCCCTCAGAGGTATAACCCAAAAAACTGGAGTTCTCTCTGGGTCAAAGTGAGAAGAAGATGGTAAGGCAGGTTTAATAACAAGCAATAGGCTTAAGAGTCTATGTTGTGGTCAAGATGGCCGCTGTCCACAATGCAATCCCAACCAATGGAATCTTTTTTCTGTATATAAATTAAAAACATGAATTATGACCGAAGGCTGGATAATAGTTTCAGCTTAGATCAAGATAGGTAGCTATGTTAGTCTGTGTGCAGCCTTAGAAAAGAGTAAGAGTCCAGTAGCAGCTTAACAACTAACAAAATCTGTGGCAGAGTATGAACTTTTGGGAGTCACTGCTTACTTCAGATACCTGAAGAACTGAGCAGTGACTCACGAAAGCTCATAACCTACCAGAAATTGTGTTCGTCTTTGAAGTGCTACTATTGGATTCGTATTCTTTTCTACAATTTCAGCTTAGTTTGTGATTATTATTTTTTTAAATTCTCAACTATTCCTATAAAATAAAAACTTGGAAGAAATCAAGGCCATAGTTTAAACATTCCATTCTAGGATCACAGATAATCTATTGGGGAATAACAGGGGCTATGTTAACATAAACGTCTGTATCTATACATATTGTTGTACTGTTTAATGTTTTAAGGTTTTAAATGTTTGGAATGTTTTATATGTTTATATATTTAAATGCTAGTTTAATTTTATGTTCGACTTTCTGTTGTGAGCCGCCCTGAGCCACCTTCGTGGGAAGGGCGGGATATAAATCATAAATATATAAATAAAAATAAATATCTGGAATTTTTTTATTCTTATTATGTACAATGAGAACGCCATGCCATGCAATATAATAGGAACACATTTTTTTTTAAAGGAACTTTAGAAAAAGAAACCTAATTTAAGCCCTTTCCCTGCTAAGTCCTCACCACCTTCAAATTCAGACAGGGACCGAGCTAGGAATTCATTTCTTTCCCTATAAATCATGCAAATCTTTGTCTCTAATATGCATTAACAGTTGGTGCAATAGACCATAAATGTCCATGCAGAGAACTCCCAAAGTGCATGATGTCATCCCAAATGACCACTGAAACAACTTCCAGCTGATAGCCAGCCTGAACATCAAACTTCACTGAAAACATTTGTAAAGCCCAAATACTTGTAAAAGATAACGCTTAATCCTTCAGGTGGGTAGTCACGTTGATCTGAAGCAATAGAATTCTCAGCATTCCACAATTAAGAACTCTCAGCATTCCACAATTACAGATCACTCTCCAATGTTAATATATTTGCTTCACTGTGCCCCCCCCCAAAAAAAAAAATTAAATCCAAACAAACGGTGACCCTATAAACTAAGCTTGTTATTCCTGTTTGGTCTTTGCATCTGTTAAACAACTATTAAACATCTTCATTATGTTGTATACTAATTTGCCGCTCACCCTCTACCTATACGTATGGACTGGTAATTTCCATTTCAACGTATCTGAAGATGTGTGCATCTTGAACAAAACTTTGTTGGTCTTAAATGTGCTACTGGATTCTAATTTTATTTATCCCTTGTCATGGAGTAATTGCCTCCTGTCTTTCAGCTGTCCTGCATCATGACATCCTACCTCTTTAACCTTATTTATGTATGTATTTATTTATTTATTTATTTATTTATTTATTTATTTATTTATTATCTCTTTAACTTTGTTTGTTCATTTGTTTATGTGAATTGTTTCCTGCCCCATTGTGCAGAGTGGTAAAGTTGTAGTACTGCAGTACTGCTCATGATCTGAGTTCGATCCCAGCGAAAGCTGGTTCAGGTAGCCGGTTCCATGTTGACTCAGCCTTCCATCCTTACGAGGTCAGTAAAATGAGTACCCAGCTTGCTGGGGGGAAAGTGTAGATGACTAGGGAAGGCAATGGCAAACTACCCTGTAAAAAGTCTGAAAACGTTGTGAAAGCAACGTCACCCCAGAGTCGAAAACAACTGGTGCTTTCACAGGGGACTACCTTTACTTTTATCCTGCCCTCCCCTGCAAGTGGGCTGAGGGCAGCTCACAGCATATCATAAAACAACCAGCAATTCCAACAACATTAAATAACCCTGTACAGATAACGTTTCCTAGCCAACAATTCAGCGGTTGGTACCATTCAGTGTATACTAGCCCCATGCTAAAAGGGCAATAGATTAGGCCAGTTGCTCCTTGCATTAATAATATAAAAGTGCCATGGCTTGCCAGAGCAGGGAACCTTCCCTAGACGCTCTCCAGCTCTTCAGCAACTGCACACAGAATACAATAAATCACACAACAAAATGTTCCTGTTTTCTGCGTAGAATAATAAAGGGACAGGGATTACAACTGAACATAGGTTTGGGCATGTTTTAATTGATCTTAAAAGCATGCTGGGTGGTATGAGATAGAAAGAGGGATGTTCATCATTTTCAACCTTTCTAATGAGCCGCATACTTGATGCTCTTCCAATTTCCCTGTGATTCTTTGTTAGACAGAGGAACACGGTTTAGCTGAATGAGTATGTCCTCTCTACAAAGTTTAGAAGATGAATATACGACCGAAAAAGAGAGAAGTGATTAATATGGGAGTTCACTAAGATAGGAATCAGGCTCAAAAGATATTTTCACTTGGGCGGCTCTCTACAAGAGAATTTTATAATTGTGGGACAATCCTATAAGCACTTTAGATTTATGCCTCGATTTCACAGAGGTGGTAACATTCCCTTACCACCTTACCTTATCACAAACATCTCTACATCCCAGTGATCCTCTATCCCCACCGGCATGCCCTGAGTCTCTTCCACACACGGTTCCCCCCTCATTATTGACCTGTCCATCTGCTCGAATTGGATCGGGTGGGGTAGGGGCTTCCGTACTAGCCACAGTACGTCCACTAATTTTGGGGTGATAATCTCCCGTGTGCACCCTGAGTCAATTTAAGCTGGGTGGAACTGCAACAGTCTGATGGGAATGAATTGTAAACTCCTCCCACTGTCCCCTGGAGGGCCAGAGGCTTCACATGAATAGGCAGTAGAGCTGAAATGACTTTTGTGCAGTTTCTAGAAACAGAGTCGCCTGTGATTAGCCATTTGTATGGAGGCCCAAGCTCGCAATTCATTTTTTTAAAAAAAAAATTAGGTTGGATCCAAACAGCATTTCCACTAGTGGGAAAGGGAAGAGGGAATCTCTTTCCATCACCAAAAAAGCTATGCTGGGAACTTCCATGGGACCTGCATGAACACAAAACATGTGGGACAGCAACTGTACTAAGGAACATAATTGGGTAAGATTGAGGAAAAAAGCTGATAGGATCCAACTCTTTACTGACATCTAGGTCAAATTCTTACCTTAAAGGCTCCTGACACAGGAGCTTTTGTTGGTTAAACACACAATTTACAAATACCAACATTTAAAATACAAAAGACCAATGCATAACAACACAGCAGTTGTAAAAAAAAATACAAGACAGCATAATCAATTACGCAAAATTAATATAAACAGGCTAAAAGCACCAAAGCAGCAAATAAATAAAAAATAAATGACATTAAGATGAGTCTCAGCCAGTGAAAAATGCCATGTAAACTGCAACAATCTTTATTAACCATCTTTTTTTAAAAAAAAAATGTCATAAAAGACAAAAACAGTGCTAAAATTTAGAGCCAAAAATTCTGCATATCTCTATCTAAAAGCCTGGATCAAATAACAACAACAATTAAAAAAAAATACAGGGAGGACTGTCTGCTGGGGAGAAGCTTATTCTGCCCTCTCACTATGATATTGCAGACGGTCCCCAATAAATATATAAAGTGTACTTTAGATAATCTGAGAAACTTTCTTTTAACCCATCTGTATAGGATCAAGGGATTACAAGAGCAGGGGGAGCTGTTATGCATTGTGGCCTTCAGTCCACAAGAACAGCTTTTGTGACACTGTTGCTCTTTCAGATTTATTGTTCACTTATTTGTTTTTTGCTACAGCCCTGAGACTGTACCAAGAACTATTCAATTTTCCGCAGCCAACCGGAACTTTCCCAAAATGCAGTCATTTTTGAACGGCATCCACATCTTATCTCTTTTTGTTCATAATGGAAACAAAAATGAAGGGCAGTAAAGCTGAAATACCAACAATAAGCACAAATAATGAACACGGCAGAGAGAAACAGAGGAACCCTGCGTTGTGACCTTTGAATCCCCATCCTGAAATAATACAGATTGTATCCTTTGCACAAATATATCCCAGCATTCCAAATACTTTCCCCCCTCTTGATAGTATCTGACGTTAAAAAAATACTTTCTGCTGACACTTAAGTTTGAAACCACTAAATTTAGTGTACTGTGATACAAGAGCTGACAGACAGTAGACCAGTCAGTGGGTGGCGCGTTTCCAGTTTCTGGCGGACCACACCAAGCTGAGTTTCTTATAAAGGATATTTGATTAGGTGCATCTTGATCTGACCAAGTAAGAAAACAGTCATAAAAATAATAATAATAATAATAAGAAGTTTTATTTATACCCCGCCCTCCCCGCTGAGGCAGGCTCAGGGCGGCTTACAGGACATGATGCAGTATCATGATACAACAATGACAGATAAAATCAATCAACAATATAAATACAAATATAAATTAATTTAAAAAGCTAAAACAATACAGTGGTGCTACAGTCTCTATTTATCCAGGCAGCGTAATATTAATTCTGGCTACGTCTTAAAGGCTTCTTGGAAGAGGGCAGTTTTGCAGGCCCTGCGGAACTGGTTGAGGTCCCGCAGGGCCCGCACCTCCTCCGGCAGCTGATTCCACCACTGGGGCGCTTTTATAGAGAAGGCCAGCTCCCTAGTTGTTTTAAGCTTGGCCTCCTTAGGCCCAGGGATTTCCAAGAGATTTTGTGAACTGGAACGCAGTGCTCTCTGGGGGACATATGGGGAGAGGCGGTCCCTGAGGTAGGCAGGTCCTCGGCCATATAGGGCCTTATAGGTAATAACCTATGCAGAATGGACTACTTTTCTGAATATCTTTTGATTGTTTTCTATACCCATCTTTTCTCTTTGTCCCTTAAAACTTTAAAACACAAAAAACGGTGGCTTATTTAATCACGATCACTGCTCACAGATGAGTTAAGCCTCAATTCTACCCTGAATACATTCAACTACTTTGTAAATAGTGATCCATGAAGATTATAATAAGAATAAAACTAAACAGTAGACAACCATGGACAACTAAAGACAGCCTCTCTTTGGTGAAATATGCATAGCATTTATACGATTTTTTTGCCACTAAACTGACTTTCTAGAAACCAATCCATTGACATTTTATTAAAATAAACACAGAATATATTGTTCAATAGAGAACCATTTTGTTCCAAAACAGAGGCCATAACCTAGGCCAACCTGGTGATTTTTAGGATTAGGTTAACAATATTATTTAATATAGCATGAGCATTCTCATCCTCCTGCTTGTGATTCTATCAGCAAATTTAGAATTTTAGATGTCATCTGAAAAACACATGGGGTGTACTATCTTTACACACCCACCCTAAATTTTCTGAACTGAAGAAAGAGACATAACCACCTTATATTCAACATCTGAAATGACACGTGAGAGGCTTCTGAAACAAAGTTGAGTCCAGTAACACCTTTAAGACCGACAAAGTTTAATTTTGAGTATAATTCTGCTTCCATGTGCATGCACACTTTTGAAAGTTCAAAACCCCCCAAAATGTTTTATTTAACTTAGAGGAGAAAAGGTCAGGTGGAATCAAGGGTAGGATATCTGAGGTGAATCAATAATAAAACTGAGATAACTTTGTAACCACACTCACTCCAGATAACTTGTTGCCGACAAGTGCTTGCCCCCCCCCAAGTCAGAATGAAGAGTCGGACACAAGATATTGGTATAACTACGGGTCACTTTATTAAGTATAATAATAAATGGCAAGGGCAACCAGAACTGCAACCTCGTCAGAGCCAGGGGTCTCAACAGACCGCTCCCCTGCCATTAGCGGGCGAGAGACCCAGCCCCCACCCGGAGCCGTGTGTCACCTAGCTCCCCAAAAGGGGGATGCTTTCTGCCGGACCCCTAACTCCCCAAAAGGGGGATACTTTCTGGTCCTCCCCTAGCCGCATAGTACCATAAACCCAGTAAAACCTGCCAAACTAAAGTGACCAACCTATTTAACAGCACCTCCCTATAGCCAAATCCACAATCCACTGACCTGCTATGTAGGGTAGGCGAAAAAACACACCAGCAAACAGCCAATCATCTGGAGACCAAAAAATTCCTACCTGGCCCCCCAAACCATTAGGCGACCAGCACTTGCCTACATAACAAACAGGGCAGGCGGAAGGGCCGAACTTCAGCCGTGGACTGAGATAGGGGCCAGATGGTTCTGCCGTTACTACAGAAAAGCCCCGCTCCCTCCAAAGCACGCCCAAACAGGCTGCAAAAGTCCTCCCTTCCCTTCCAGGGAGGCAAATATGTTCCTGCAGCATAGCAGCATTGCTGCTGGCTGCTAGAAACAGATTGCCCCCCAAGTCGGAATGAAGAGTTGGATACAAGGTATTGGTATAACTAAGGGCCACTTTATTGAGTATAGTAATAAACAGCAAGGGCAACCAGAACTGCAGCCTGGTCAGGGCCAGGGGTCTCAACAGACTGCTCCCCTGCCATTAGCGGGTGAGAGACCCAGCCCCCACCCGGAGCTGTGAGTCACAGCTCCTGTCAGGCCAATCCAGCAAGGAGGCAAGCCCCAGAGGGCCCAACCACCAGACACACATCTCAATGGAAGGCACCCTCTAGTCGAGCCTCCAGGACAGTCTGCATTCTCCCACCCTGGGTCATCAAACCCAAAGGCTGATCCTGCCAGACCCCTAACTCCCCAAAAGGGGGATGCTTTCTGGTCCTCCCCTAGCCGCATAGTACCATAAACCCAGTAAAACCTGCCACTACTATGGCCAAGTCTCTATTTAGGGCTTAGCACCCCCCGGGAGGCCCAAAGCCACCCGCAGCCCTTGCCGGAGATCTCTCAAGAAAAACATGTTACCTTTTTCAGAGATATGCACCCCATCCCCTCTGTAGAGGTCAGGAAATTTCGTAGAAATATCCGGATGGGGCAGAAAGTGGCCCAACCCCCCTTCCAATGCCTTCCTAATTTCTTTGTTAGCTTTGTAATGGGCCCTCTTTATACCTGCAGGGTCCCAAGCACTATGCCAAACAAGGTGGGGAATCACGACTGACCAAATTACAGTGATCCTGGACCATCTCTCCCTAATGTACCAAAAATCCTCTCGGGCCTGCAAGACTAAAGCCTTGCCTTTTACTAGCCCTAGATCATTCCCTCCCGGGTGAATGATTAAAACCTGTGGAGGAGGGCCCGCATTCCCATGGAATAACAATGGCATCAGGCCAGGCCAATGAAGACCCCGGCGCCCATGCCACTCAATAGTAACCCATTGGCTGAGTCCCAGCTGAGAGCCAACCAAAGTTCTTCGAGCCTGATGTGCAGCCCAAAGCACATAACTTTCTCCACAGATGAGAACTCGGCTCCTCTGACAAAGTTTGGGACATCTTGATCCAAGATAAATTAGCAACCAGCATCACTTTGCACGAAAATGCCAAAGCAGGTGATTGGTTTCCTGAAAAATGGTTCACCTTTCTTGAATATGTAAATAATAAGGAAACTAATTTTGGTACAATCCTCCAAAGTACTTAAACATTATGATTTATTAACTCTATACTGGAATTCTGTGTAATATTGTGCCTTAGGGTTGGGCGAAGTATTGGGTTAATGTACTGTAATAGATGTTTCTCTTTGTTTGTCATGAGAAAACTATAGTATGTATTTTGCCTAATTTTTTTAATTGGCTGTTTGTATGTTGTTTATATATAAAAAAGTTTCAATAAAATTTAAATTGTAAAAAAAAGAAGAAGCAAATATAGCTGACCCAGCCCAACTTAGCCCACCAGGCTGAAATGGCTCACAAGAGGCCATTTATAAAGTTGGCTGTCCCAGCTCCAATCTCTCCATGCACGCTGCAAAAACCGCCTTATCAGCCACCCAATCAGAAACCTCGATCTCAAGGCCAACGCCACCATTGGCTCCACAGAGCCATGGCCTTCCTGCCTTATCAACAAGAATGGCCTAGAGTGATAAAAGAACGCTCCCGACGATCCCCTCAGTCCCCAGCACTGAAACTGACAAGGAAAAGCAGGAGCCAGCACGCAGCGCTCCTGCTCTCCTGAACTTCAGTCATGGACTGAGATAGGGGGCGGATGGTTCTGCCGTTACTACAGCAAAGCCCTGCCCCCTCCAATGTGTGCCCAAACGGGCCGCAAAAGTCCTCCCTTCCCTTCCAGGGAGGAAAATACGTTCCTGCAGCTGAAGGAGAGCCCCTGAATAATTAATTAATACTCCCAATAATAATAATATTTGCTATATTGAGTAAAAACATGCTTTGTCTTCAAACAAAGGGGTCTGTTGTAAAACTGCAGTTAAAAACTGACTTTACCGCCTAGTGGGTGTGAGCTCCAGCTGTAAGATTAGATAAGGGAACAGCCTCCTACAGGCGACTTGCAGTGTATAGATAAGTAAGGAATAGGGTTAGGATATTTCCTTCCCCTTGGCTGGTTGTATAGCTATCCGCCTTCCACCCTCATGGTGGGAACACCAGACTAGGCCACATTTTTGATTGAGTCCGGCTCTCTCCGCCCCGGTGGGAAGTATCTGGTTTGCCAACCAAGATCCCGTGCCTAGTTGAACCGACGTGTCCAGGGAATCAGAAGATCTTCAGGATTGTGAGTATGAACTGTCTGGGAATTCTGATTACCTCTTCTTAGGAGAGAAAAAGGGTCTGATCACCCCTTAAGCTCTGTCTATTAGGCTCCGCTTTGGAGCTGAAGCACAGAGGCTAGGATCCGGAAGGATTTCTGTGGTGTGTGTGAATGAGAGGAGATGAAGCGTTTAAGCAAGAGGGATTTTCTCTTGTGCAGTTCCCAGTAGGGTGACCTCACTGGGTCATGAGAGAGAGGGAGTGAAAACCCCCAGGGCTCCCTGGCTGTCAGTCCCCTTACTGGCAGCTCCTGTTTTCTGTTTTCCCTAGATGTGTCTTGTCTAAACATCTGGTGCCATGGGGAACTTAAAAGCCAGAATTCTGGGGAATGTCAGAGAATGGTAGTTCCACATGGGCAGGCAAGGCTCCTTTGTCCCTAAACCTCCCCCCCCCTGCCAAGAAAAATCTAACTTTTAAATTTGAATGTCTCTTAGAATAGAGAAACCTGGCTTTGTAAGGTAACAAAGATCTCTCTCCCCTTAACAAAACAAAGAAACAGCAATGCAATTATTTGGACTAAAATTAAACGAGGCCAGTTCTCAAGGGTGAGGCCTGGAGATCTCCTGGAATCACAGCACAAAGTTCCAAGCTGTAGATTCAGTTTTCTCTGCAGGGTAATGGAAGTTTAGTGTGAATGAGAGCTCAGAGTGTGGTTCCCTTGGGATCTCATCTTTCTTTAGACTTCCATTCTAGATCTCTAGCAATCTGTCCTGCCTGGATATGGCAGCCCCATTCAGGAAATAAAACTAACTGCAGAGAATGTGGCCTTGCCCAAAAGATCAGGTCTCTGTTAGTGTGACAAAGTCTGCCACCTGTCTGGCCAAGGTGGGTCAGCAGACTTGCCAACTGATAGTCCAACACAGGTCCAAAGTCTGGTATTTCCCCCAGAAACACCAAGAAGGTAGATTGCCACCAGACTGGATAAATCCTTTAGCACAGAGGCCCCAGTCAAGCCTCTGCCTGTTAGGAATACTCTAAAGAAAGCCAAGCCACACCACAGCAGCAAGGGGTTCCCCGAGTCAGTTTTCACAAATTGGTAGTAGGCACTTCCAAAGGCTAGTGGGTAAGTTTGGTTCAGATTGTGGTGGCCCTGAAAGCAAATAACCACAAAAATAAACTTAAAGAAAATTTTTTTTTACAAAATAGGCATGAAAGCATTGGTTTTAGTGAGCCATACAAAATAACAACGTTGTTCAATATAACTAGCTAACTGGGTATAAATTCAGAGAGCTAGATATTATCATACAGAGTCCAAATGTCCAGATGGAATCCAAGGGTTTCCCCAAATGGAATCACGTCAGGAGGCTGTTCAACATAATAGGCTCTAGTCTCGGTTAGGCTAGGCAAAGAAATACACTCATGATGTTATTTTTATGCCTCCCAGACCCTCGTGGTGTAGCCAATTAAGGCTCTTCAGCTATCTCAGCACTAAAATTCAGTTGGTGCATGGCTACTGCATTACAGTTAGCCCAAAAGAACTTAGATTCAGCCCTTTTAAAATGCAGCCAGGATGCAAACTAAACAAATACAATTTATTGCCATGATTGAGAGAGATTCAGAGAGTTCTACCTTTATTTTCACTTTTAAAATGCCAGAACCAAATACCTCTGAGAAAGAGAGGTTAAACTAAATATTTACTGTTAAATATTTACTACTTCAGTTCTATAAATTTCAGGTTCAAGGAAAGGTCTCTGAGCATGTACAGAGAGTGCTTAAGATCAGCCCAAATTGGAGCCTGGGCTAGAGAAGATTGCAAATTTGCAGTCCTCCTGTCCTTCCCCCATTAGGGAAGGAATGCTAATTCTCTCCTCCTTACTCATTCTGAAATCTTTAGCAGAACCATAAAAAGGCAAAAGGAATAATTTTTTTTTAGAATGCGGTGCCCTGAGACATTAAGAAGGAAAGAAAATTTTCACCTCAAGTCTCTCCTTTTAAAGCACAAGCAACCAGGTGTCTTTGAGAAAGATACCCATCTTCTTTTATAAATCAGATCCATAACTAGCCAGGGAAGAAGAAATTTGGTCATTTGAAAATCGTAACTATGTAACTAAGTTGATGGAAAACTCCAGGTATCACCTTTTTCACATGCAAATAAGGAAACACCCAGAGCTTGAATTTTCTCCTTTCATAATCAGAAAGAAAATCTTGTCTCTGATACAAAGCTAATCCAGTCTCCTTGAGAGAAATAAATTGCCAACATCTTTGCAAAGAGTCAAAGTTTTCTCTTTTGCAAAGAACTTTTGTCCTAGCATCTTTCACTGGATTTTGGCTAGGAAAACTTTTGCAGACCCTCTTTAGCTGTTTTAGGAAAGAAAAGACACTTAGCCAAATTTAATCTTAATTGTAGAAATAAGAAGTGTAAAATCTGAGCGCCCCACCAGGCAGATATCTCATCACCTTCCCCATCTTGAGTTTAAAAATTGTTTAACCTGGAAAAAAACAACAACTGCATCCTGGAAAATTTATCAAGATCAGATAAGAGAATACTGGGATTAACTGCCCAGCAAGGTTTATTATCTTCTCTTTCTATCTTTTGTTAAACCAATTTTCTCTCTTCCAGCCTTAGAGAGAGAAGGATCTTTTAGATATATGCCCCATGGTATCTAAGGGGGGAGGCACAATTGAGATATTTTTCTGAATTCTCATCTTCTTCTGATTTTGGGTCTAAAGATACAAATTCAAACTTTTGAAATTCTGCAAAATGTCTCCACAAACAAAATGAGTAGTTCTAGATGCCTGGAGGGAAGATGTGCATATGTTGAAAGAAGCAAGCCAGTTTGAAAGCTTCTTGGCTTTCTCAAAATACTACTTTGTTTTGCAAGGGTGCCAGTCTCCAGGTGGAACCTGGAGATCACTCCCCAAAATATAATGTAATGCCCAGAACATTAAGGTCAGTGCCTCCGGGAGAGAAAGTGTCCAAGAAAATGGACTGCACGCCTTGTAATATTCAAATTTAATCCAAATATTCAGAAATCTCCAGCCTGGAGCTGGCATCCCAAAGTTCCACTTACAGCTATTCTTTCTCTTCTAGAGAAAAGGCCTTGCCTGTAAACTGCCCTGAGGCTAAGAGTTCTCCTAGATTAGAAGCTTTTCCTCTGATAATTTATTTATTTTTGCTTTACCATTTGAGTCTGAAAATATTTTTCTAGTGGCTGTTATCAGTTTCCCCTGTACTTAGATTTTTTAGCTTAAGCTAAAGGGGAACCACTTGTAGCTTGTGATCTCCTTATTCAGCTTGTGATCTCCTTTGTTTTAAAGAAATGGTGCACCTAATAGAAGATCTTTTGTTAAGTTTTTTAATCTGAGACAATGGGTTAAAAGTTTATATTTGCAATTCTGGGTTTACATGGAACATCTATTCTGCTGAAGCAATACAGTATCAAACCTTTTGGAAATTTTATTTCTCTTGTGATTTTTGTTAAGTACATCTCATACCAGGAACATGTGGTCTTCCAGTGTTACATCTAACACAGTTTTCTATCTTACTTTGAACTGCTTCCCAATTTTTCATTTATTTAAATCTGAAAATTCTTTTTGTTGTTGGTACTGAATTTTTATTTTCTGAAAAGAACAGTGTTTTAAAATTCTACCTCACAAATTTTGGTTCCTACAAGACCTCTTTTCATTTGAAGTTATAGCATGTGTTATAGAAGAACATCTGTACCCTTCCTTGGGTAAAACTACCTTCTCACTGTGCATCTTCTCTCTTAAGTCTTGAGAAACTAATACTTTGTTTTACCAGTGACCCAGTCATTTTCAGTGTCGTGTTTCCCATAGAAATACCTTTTCTAGATTTGTTGGTAATTCACTAGGCAGAATTCCTGAGAACTCTTGGTCTTCATTAGAAATCTGGACTTTAATAATGTTCTGCATTCCTCAAATCTTCATTTGCTCTCTTAATGTCATTTATAGTTATTGTCAAGATAGCCTGATTCTGCTCAAAGACTGATGAGTCCTGTCTGTCAAGAACAGGCCTGCTTAAAATCACGATGGGCCAGATGCTGCTAGGTTATTTTCTTTTAGTGACCCTTCCTTTCCTTTATGGCTGGTAATTGCTGTGAAAGAAGTAAATTGGGCCTTCCCAGACAGAGGTGTGAGGGAGTATGAGCCATACATGTAAGCAAGGCCAAACGGTGTGATAGCAGCCTGGGAATGTATCTTTTGTAGTTATGTGTGAACGCTCTCGTATTACCCTCCCCATAGGAATTCTTTTGAAGTGTATCTTATAATGCTTGTATCAATGTATTGGTTTCATTCTACTCAAGTGTCTGGCTTGAGCCACAGTAACGGTCAATCAATAAATGAAGTCTTTGTTTTATCTCTGGCTCCTTGTTGAATCCGTCTACTTGACAGTTATGTTCCATCTATGAACTGTGCATATCAATCTTCCTATTTAGCTATTTGGCAAACCTCTTACCTGTGGAAAGAGGCATCTATATGCTTATCTATCTTATTTCATGCCTCCATCTATAGTATCTTGTTAGAGCTTGACCTTTTCTGAGTGTTTTGTTTAGAAAGTCCTTTCTATGATTCATGTTCTTACCATGGTAGGACTCCAATTCTGCTTGATTTTGTGTTCCAATCCAGTCTCCAGTCCTGGCCAGGCTTGCTACTGGATAACACATTTCCATTTGCTTGTTTTAAGTTTCTGCCTCTCCATTATTTCAACCTTCTTTGCCAAGGTGCATGTTTTAGCACCCTGCTTTATGCATCAGTTTTGAATTATTTCTTTGCACTGCCCCACACATCTCCTTGATTGTGCAAGCTCCTTATCAGGTTTTCTCCTAAATTCATATATATATTGTATGCTTATTATAAGCAGATTTAAGAATTGTTTTGTGTGTTTGTCAAGGTGTATTAACCAGAATTTTTTTTCCAGGATTGTTTTGTTATATATAAAGGAAACCCGGATCTGCAATTCAAGTTTAGGGCATGCTCATCATTATATAGCAGTTTTAAGAATTGCTGCTATGTCTGCTAAGAATTGTTTGTTTAAGGATTAACTATTATTTGCTTTTAGGATTTTGTTGTTAAAGTTTGTTGAAACCCACTCTCACACTCATGTGAGACCCACAGAACAAATTTTGGATGAGCTGGCACAGAGGAAAATGGGATTCAGTGGGACTTGAACACCCCACTGATTTCCAATGGTTTAAATTCTCTGATCCAGTTCTCTAATCATGTTGGGTCTGATCCCTCGCATACATGTATGTTAATGCTGGCATTGTTCTATTGAGGCCTCAGTTTTGTTTTGTTTGTTTGTTTTTGATGTTTTTCTTATTTTTGACAATTTCATATATTCCAAAGGTATAGCAAAAGTTTTTCTTCCCTTTTTGTGACCATTTCCATAAACCAGGGGTAACCCCAACTCTGGTAATCTCTCTTTGGAGCTCCAATTTTGTGCACAATTTCATGTTTTCTTTTTTAAAATCCATATCTGTTGCAACAAAGTAAAAAGGCTCTCATGAACCTCTAGGTGCACGCTTTCTATATGGATGTGCACTAGCCTGAATCATGAGAAGTGATGCATAGGTTTATATTGTGGATTTGTGTTCTGCGTAATGTATGGTGTATGAAATCTGCCCTTTAACATTGGAAGGGGAGTGACCTTGTCAAACTGAAACTCCATGTGAGGAGGAGGAAGTCTCCAGTCCAAAGCAAGGATGGTAATTTAGCTAATGTGTGCAACCCTATTTCAACAGGGTTGGACTCAAGTTATGGCAATCTGTGGACAGACAAGGAAAGCTTTAAAGGGAAAAAGTACCTACTATTGTTGTTTTGTTGGTTTGTTTCTCCAAGTATCTTTTCCAGGCTCTTCCATATCTACCCAGAGGTCCTGAAATTTGCCTGGCCATGCCTCATTGATGTTGGAAGGAAGGCCTCCCCCAGAACCCCATCCAAACTGAGTTGTGGAGAAAACTCATTTCCAGGGAAATTCCTCTGCCTAGCAAAAGGCTGGTTGCCCCAGCTGATCACAACAGCAGCCCCACTGCCACTTCCAAGTTGTGTTTCCAGAAAACGAATTCTTTTTTGGCTGCAATAAAAACAGATTTCCCTGTGAAAAGTTTGTCATGCATAGAGTACGCAAACCCTCCATGAACTCAAGAAAGAAGCCCTTTCGTTAGACCAAGGGAGGAGGGGAACAAGGAATTAGTCAGAAAATGGTTTTTCTATTGTAAATAATGTGGCCAAATGTGGACTGCTCGCAACTGGCAGTGTTTCCAAGTATGTCTGAATGTGTATATCTTAATCACCGAGGCTACAAGAAGGTGTTTGCCATAAAGACACATGAGTTGATCCAGTTTGTAGCATGTCACTTGTATATGCCCCTTATTATTGCTTATGTGTTTTAGAAATTGAGATGAGTTCTTGTATTCTTGCATCATAGCTAGTAATGTTTTATTGATAAAGAAATAAGTTCCCTAGGATCCTTCCAAGATTTATGTTCATAAATTTAGACTGGACATATGTAATTATTCAATGCATATGCCATGAATGGATTTCCCTGTTCAAGTGATTGATTATCTCAAAAATGAAATGTATCTCTAACCTCCTCTTTCCTTTACCTCCTCAATATCGTCCCTAATTTCAGTGATAGTTAGTCCTCAGTACCAAGACACATAGTCCCCTTTTTCCCGATTGGATGGTTTTTTTAAATTTTAACTTATGTATAACCTATTTTTTGGTAGTTGACATTCCTAAGCCCTTCCCCTTTGTCCCAACTGTGTCTCAACCCTGGTTGTTTGAAGTCTGATTGGCAGCGCATCATGAAATGTAGCACACACCCTTCAAGGATTGGGCAGTGCCAAAGGGGGGGGGGAATTGATACCAGAGTGCTGCTGAATAAAGAGGGTAGCCTTAAAAGACATGGGGGCCCCTCTCAAGCTAGCCTGTGTGCCCAGAAAGGCCCCATGATGGAGACCAGGAAAACTTCATATTGGAAGGCTGGGCTTCATAGCCAAGGCATGCCTCTGAGTGACCTTCCCCCACACATACATCTTCTCTAGATGGAAAAATGCAGGGATGTGCCAGTGTGAATGATAATCCAATCACTGTCTCTCCTCCTCCCATGACCCATCTTTACCCCATCTCTGTCAATATACCGTTTCGTTACCCCATTGTAGTGTCATTTCAGTCTTTCCTGGGAATGTCGAAACCAAATTGTCACCTAGCTGCCCTTCTTGAGTGGTCATACAGAAATTAATTTGTTTAATGATGATGATGGTCAGTCTCCTTCAGACTAAATAAGTTTTCAGAAGACTGAGAGGGGAGAGCCCTTGAATAATTAATTAATACTCCCAATAATAATAATATTTGTTATACTGAGTAAAAATATGCTTTGTCTTCAAACAAAGGGGTCTGTTATAAAACTGCCGTTAGAAACTGACTACCGCCCAGCGTGTGTGAGCTCCAGCTGTAAGATTAGATAAGGGAACAGCCTCCTACAGGTGACTTGCTGTATATAGATAAGTAAGGGAACTTAGTGGAGGCGGGGCCTTTGTAATCAGATCAGCCTGTGTGCCTGCCTGCTTGTTTTCGGTGAGAATAAAACTATCTGTATGTAGAATGAATTTAACTCAGTCATTTTGGGGGTCCATGCCCAACTGAGTTCTGCTTATGGTACCATAAAGCAAGCCTCGCTTCAAACCAGTAAGTCTGTGCGGACCTCATTATTTCTCTGCTTCACAGCCTAGCAGTGTTGCTACTGGCTGCTAGAAACAGATTCTGCTGTTCCAAAAAAATCTTTTTTAAAGACATTATACAACAATTTGATGAGCCTGCTTCGGCGGGGGAGGGCGGGATATAAATAAAAGGTATTATCATCATCATCATTATTATTATTATTATTATTATTATTATTATTATTATTATTATTATTATGAACTGACTTATGACCAAGTTTTGATAATGGGGGACTTTAATGGAACAATTAAAAACACACTGGATAGGTCTGGGGGTAAAAAAAATAATAAGGAAGGAAAATTGCCAAAGTCTTTTTTTGAATTGGTCAAACAAGAAAATTTGGAGGATATATGGAGGAAATTTAATCCTGAAGTGCGAGACTATACCTTTTTTTCAGCAAAACATAAAACTTTTTCCAGAATTGACATGTTGTGGGGCACTAAAGACTTAGGCCTTATAACAAAGAAAATAGAGATTTTACCTAAAATTGGGGCTGACCATAACCCAATAATGTGGATTACAAAATTGTCTAAGAAGTTGAGAAGATGGAGATTGAATGAAGATTTACTACAGAATAAAGAAATAGTGACATCTCTAGAAAATGAAACTAAAGCTTTTTTCCAAATAAACAATAAAGAGGATATAGAATTTCAGACGGTCTGGGATGCTTATAAAGCAGTAATGAGAGGAATATTGATTACATTGAATAACAAAGATAAGAGGGCAAAAGAAAAACAGATGTTGGACATTCAAAATGAATTAAAGAAAAAAGAAGGGGAACTGAGAAAAAGGCCAGGGAAAAAGAAAATTATAAAGGAGATTACAAACGCAAATGAGACATTTGTTAAATAAAGAACTGGAATGGAATCTGAAAAGATTGCAGCAGAAATCTTTCGAGGGAGCAAACAAACCCGGAAAATATTTGGCCTGGCAACTGAAGAAAAAGAGAGAAAGTAAAATTATTAATAAAATTGTGGTGGATGGAAGAGAGGTGGTAGATCAAGAAGGAATAAAAAGAGAATTCTTTAAGTATTATGCCAAGTTATTTAAAGGTGTTAAAGTAAGGAAAGGAAAGATGGCTGAGTACTTACAAAAGATAAAAATAGCAGCAGAAAATATGTGAAAAGTTTTGAACGATCCAATTGAAAAAATAGAAATCGAAGCAGCAATTAATGCAATGGAAAATGGAAAAGCACCTGGGCCAGGTGGATATACAGCTAAATTTTTTAAAACCCTCAAAGAGGAGTTAATCCTGAAACTTAAGAAATTGATTAATATGATACGAACAAAAGGGAAAATACCAAATACGTGGAAGGAAGCTGTTATTTTGTTGATTCCAAAGGAAGATAGAGATGTTACGAACGTAAAAAATTATAGACCAATTTCATTATTAAATAATGACTATAAAATATATACAAGAATCTTGGCAGAACGGTTTAAACAATATTTGATAAATTTTATAAAGGAAGATCAAGCGGGGTTTCTTCCCAAAAGGCAAATAAGAGACAATGTCAGAACTGTTGTAAATATCATGAAAGACATCCAGTAAAGGAAGTAGCATTATTCTTTGCGGACGCAGAGAAAGCATTTGACAATCTAAGTTGGGATTTTATGTTTGCAGTAATGGAGAAAATGGAGCTGGGAGAAAGCTTTATAAGAATGATAAAAGCAATATATACTGAACAACGTGCAAGGCTATGTATAAATGCTGATCTTACAGAAGACATGATAATTAGTAAAGGTACAATACAAGGTTGTCCACTTTCCCCACTGTTGTTTATAATGACTCTTGAAATATTACTGATGCAAATTCAAGAAGATAAAGAAATAGAAGGATTAAAAGTGAAAGGATTTACTTATAAATACAGAGCATTTGCAGATGATATAATGTTTATAAATGAAAACCCCATGCAAGTCACACCTTTGTTGTTAGCCAAAATACAAGAATATGGGGAGTTGGTGGGACTTTGTATTAATAAAGAAAAATCAAAACTTCTATGTAAAAATATGCAAATAAATAAGCAACAAGAATTGCAGAGACTAACGGGCTGTGAAGGTAAAATATTTGGGTGTGGAGATAACAATGAAGAATATTGATTTGTTCAAAAATAATTATGAGAAGCTATGGCGTAAAATGGATGAAGATATGTTAAAGTGGAATAAACTTAATTTGTCACTGTTGGGTAGAATAGCCGCAATTAAAATGAATATTCTACCAAGAATAATGCATTTGTTTCAAACTATTCTGATTGTGAACGACAGTAAACAATTTAATAGATGGCAAAGAAAAATTTCAGAGTTTGTGTGGGCGGGAAAGAAACCAAGAATTAAAATGAAAATTTTAACAGATGCAAAAGAGAGAGGTGGATTTCAATTACCAGACTTAAAATTATATCATGAAGCAGTTTGCTTAGTATGGATAAAAAAATGGATAATGTTGTTAAACAAAAAAAAATCTTTTAGAAGAAGAAAAGAAGATGATGATATTGGATTTATATCCCGCCCTCCACTCCGAAGAGTCTCAGAGCGGCTCACAATCTCCTTTACCTTCCTCCCCCACAACAAACACCCTGTGAGGTGGGTGGGGCTGGAGAGGGCTCTCACAGCAGCTGCCCTTTCAAGGACAACCTCTGCCAGAGCTGTGGCTGACCCAAGGCCATGCTAGCAGGTGCAAGTGGAGGAGTGGGGAATCAAACCTGGTTCTCCCAGATAAGAGTCCGCACACTTAACCACTACACCAAAACTTTTGAGGAGAAAGGCTTTCTTTTCAGCTTCTGCTTAACACTCAAGCATGAGTTTTTTGAGTTTCACTGACTTTTAAAGTCTAGAAGGTGAACATACAACAAAGTCCCTAAAATGCTTCTATATACACTGATAAGTGATCACTTCTCTTTAAAGAGCTATCTCCCTTTTCACTAGGCAGGGATTACTTCTCTTAACTAGAAGCAATTTCCCTTCTTTGGCTTGAATGGGGATTTTCTCTGATCCTCTAGCTCAGGGGTGGCCAACGGTAGCTCTCCAGATGTTTTTTGCCTACAACTTCCATCAGCCCCAGCCCGCATGGTCAATGGCTGGGGCTGATGGGAGTTGTAGACAAAAAACATCTGGAGAGCCACCGTTGGCCACCCCTGCTCTAGCTCCTTTTGCTTCCTTCCCACTCCACAGTCAGTGCTTAACTGTCTCTTTTTCAACTGTCAGTTCCCAACTATCCTTTCTTAACTGACTCTCTCCACTGAAATCCATTTAAACAGCTTGTCACTCAAAGATTCTCAAACTCAGTTAGGCATTAACCCTTGACAGTCTATCACAACCCCCTATACAAAAAAAAAATCCACTTCATTAAGCTGCTTTTCTACCTTCAAGTGCTGCCCTGAACAAAAAAAAAAGAGAGTAGTGTCCTACACAAAAGCTTTAACTAATCTGTTATATCAATCATACCCCACTTAACTTGGCTTCAGAGTATTAAAACTGCCTCCTTAACTCTTTCAAAAGCCTAATCCTTCTAAGATGCTGGGGAAGCACAAAGGAAGGCACGTGACCCACAAGCACAGCAAGTGTTCCTCAAAAGATTATACATATAAAATGCATGCACGCTGTGTTCCATAGCACCATCTTGGCCAGTGAAAGAGAAGGTCAGTATAAGTTATTTGGGGCCCTCCCTAACTGGGCTGTGCAAGTCTGCGGAATCTGAAGGACAAAGCTATATGATACAGCTAGCACATTCTCTGATGCTGTTTGGGTTTCATTGCTGAAGGTTTTTGTGCAGGCTGGCTGCTTTGCATGCGGAAAAGAGATGCTGCGCACAGGGAAGGCTTCTTGTGCATTGACAGAAAGCATGGCCTTGGTCATATTCACTTCAGTTGCATGTACACGAATGGCCTTGTAGCAAATATTCACACCTGAAGACGGCAATAAGTTAATCCTAAAACCCTCACAGGTGAACGCCTGAAACATAGAAAAGATAAAGGCCACCTCAAAACGACAACAACCCACACATGTAATTTCTACCTGCTTGCCTTTTCTGGTTTGACTGTTTTCTGGTTGGTTCTTGTGCTTATTCAAGACCTTTAGCAAAGAAGCAAAATCAATCACTTTAAGTGGAGATGCTACATTGAACCAGGTACCTTATACATGCAAAGCATGCACTCTGCCAGTGAGCTACAACCTGAGTCGATACGCTATGGCTGGTTTCTAGCAGACTTGCCTATTTAATATGCATACACGCTCCCCATTGAAAACGGAAAAATTTATCCTTTGCGCAAAAATTTGCAGTGCTATCCTAAGCAGAGTTATATGCCTCTGACACTGCTGAAGTCAATGACCTTAGAAGTTTGTAGGTCTCTTTAGGATGACGTTGCTATTTCAGTACTTTAATTATTAGTGTCTAGGGTTGCCAACTCTGGGTTGGAAAATTCCTGGATTTTTGGTGGTGGAACATCTTGGTTTTAATGATTGTAAACTGTATGATTGATTTGATTGCGTAATTTGTTTTTAATGTTTTATGTGGTTTAATTTGCTGTTGTTAGCCACCCTGAGCTTGTCAGGGGAGGGCAGGATATAAATCTGATAAAATAAAATTAAAATTAAAAAATGGGGAGGACAGGATTTGAGTAGAAGAGGAAGGTCAGCATGGTGTAATGTCATACTCTCCAAAGCAGCCGTTTTCTTCAGGAGAACTGATTTCTGTTGTACGAATATTGTAATTCTGATCCATGCCCCTCCTGAAGGTTGGCAACCCTATAAAAAAAGTCTAGAAATTTCATAACAGTAACTGAAATGTTCCTTTATTCTGGAATCTTAATGTAATTTTTCACATTATTTCTATAAGACACGGTTTTTTAAGCTTTGACTTTGTCAAGTACAATGCTTATTAAAGCACAAGTCCAGCTATGACTTGTCAGTTCCATTCATCAGAGGTAGAATTTCAGATTTCACTCCCAATCATGATACAAGCCTACATTTTCATTGAAAGAATAGGAGTTGCGGAAAGTGTATTTAGGAACATAACCTTGATATGTACTGAACAAACAGAATAGAATAGCTGCCTACTGCCATCGTGGTTGGACACAACATTGGATAGGCTGAGAACTAACTATAGATGGACATCAGCCAAAAACAGTGCCATAGAATGGTTCCCTATCTGTGGACCTGCTTTTTAAAAACGGTAACTCATCTTTAGGGTTTGTAGAATCTTTCAGGCTCAAGTGCCGTGTTCTGCTTGAGCCCGAAAGATTCTACAAACCCTAATGATGATGCCAGCCGTGAAAACCTGAAATCTTTGGTAATTTATCTCATCTCCGGAAGTTTTCCCATAATCCCATATTGTACAGTGATTCTAGTTATAAAAACAGTAATAAATTTTGCAATATTATTATTTATAATAAATCCTTTAATGTGAGAAATTGTCTTTTTTTAAAGAAGAAAAGGTCATTAATTGCGAACTGCTATAAAAATATGAGAATTTATGTGAAAAAGAATGCTCCCAAGTTTATCTTCTCTCACACACATGCTTTAAATTACAGTTAAATAAAACTCACCCTGGGACAGAGGTCAAAGATAGATAATCTTGGTTGAAAAGAAGAATTTTTAAGACACCCAGATTAACAAAGCAAGGAATGTGCACAGATGTTACTACCCATAAAACCAACACAACAACCTTAATTTTAAAAAAACCCAAAAACCTAAATATTATTGTTGTCTAAACAACAGTTTTCCCTAGACATAATCCTTACTAGTTGCAATATTTTGTTATCATTAAAAATTACAGTACAGTTATGAAGTACAGGGATGGACCAGCCTTTCCCTTGTGTATGCCCACTGAGTGGGTAGAAGGAAGTATGGGAATCCCCTTGAATGCTCACAGCTCATCACACAAAAGGAGAATGATCTGGTCAGAAACCAAATCATACCCTAGACATTCTAGTTTCTCATCCTCACAACAGTCCTCACATTATTAGTCCCATTTTAGAGAGAAAGGAGGCTGGCTGCTACAGTTTTACGGCTGAGAGGGATTTTAAAGATCTAGGCTTTTAAAGACCAAACTTCACCTACTAAACTATTCTGAGCCTGTAGGCACTGGATGGACATTGAGAAAAATAAAAATCTACAGGATGTGTCTCCATTCAATAAAGAAGAAACAACACCCCCACCCCCAAAATGAAATTACAAAATCTGCGCCAGGAACAATTGTGCAGTAATAATGAATGACTTGCATGCTCCTGAGTTTCTCTTTTGTTCACACTCTGTAATATTCCTAATAATTTACTCTGATACAAGGTCATAGTGAATAAGATCTAGACAAGTTAAACACATGGGAAACAATCAACAAAGAATAGCATAATACACCTTTCCTGAGTTACAGAACCCCCAAGTGCATTAATCTGCTTTCATGGATTGCCTGGAAATGTTATGAATTATATACTGTGGCTTGCAGCCAATGGACCTCAAATGCTTCTGTGCGCACATGAAGGTTTTCTTTTTCTCTCCCTTGATTACTGCTCCCTGTACTGACTTAGTGGCTGCTCCCAAAGTATTGATGGGTGACTTTAGGGGCTGACTGTTCAGCACTACAAACCGCTCAGTTCAGACCTGGCCAACAGCACCAAAGAACAATGTCAGCCTCACTTGTTGCTTCTTCCTATGGAAGGCAATGGGTTAGGCCAACACCCATCGTCAGTGCCAACAGGCCAGATCAGAACTGAACGGTCCCTGCAGAGCTAACAGGCCTACTGGGGCTTGGAGCTGCTTGTTCCTGGCTGCCAGAAGCCCTCTAGGGCAGTGACCCAATATGAAACTTCCCTTGAATTTAAATGACCAGTCTGTCCTTGAGGTGACTTGCTAAGTTGTGCAGAGGGAAAGACCCTAAAGCTCTTTAAGTGTTGGGGTTTGGGGCTATTAGAAGAATACCTTCTATTTACATACTAGGTCAATGCAGAAATGGAAAACTCATACTGCCATTGACCACCCATGGTTTGTTGTAACCACACCTTGGCATGAAATATGAATTGATAAACTTGCTCCACCTCCAAAGAGATAAAGCTAAGAAGCAAGCAGAAAACAGCGGCATGCAAGAAGCTCTAGTCTAAACCATGGTTTTGCCTGTCTATCGTGGTTTGAAACTATGCCTCAACGAAGCCAGGATGCTGTCAAAGCAATTACTTTACAGGGGAGAGGGGATATTCATTGGGGGGTTTGCATTAACTTGGCATATAATTTGGTCTCCTTGAAAGAGACCTCTATATCAGCCTTGCTATCCATGCGATGACAGTACTACTTTTGAAAAATTAACCGTAGCTGCAAAGATGGTGCAGGCTAGCTCAGCCTCATCGGATCTCAGAAAATGAGCAGGGTCAGCCCAGGTTAGCACTTGGATGGAGACCTCCAAGGAAGTCCAGGGTTGCTATGCAGAGGCAAGCAATGGCAAACCATCTCGGAAAGTCACTTTTCTTGAAAACCCTACAGGGCTGCCATAAATTGGCTGCAACTTGATGGTACTTTCCACCACCAAACAAAGTCCTGTAGGACAGCAGCTGTAGCAAGAAGGGGAGCTTGGTGCGACCAAGTGAATACATTGGCTGGATTCATCCCTGAGATCGGATAATATATCATCCTATTGGGTGAAACAAACACAGTGTTTGTTATACGGGCAATAAATGTGTAAGAATCAAACTGCTATGAATTTTTTTTAACTTTATCTAATAATGTTTACAGCAGTCAAACTTCTTTAGATTTGAGATTTGCCCATCGTTTTCCTTGAGCTATGTCACAACACTGGTACGGCAAGAGAAATAATAACGTAATTGACGTTTCTATTGATTTGAGGCAATCCCAATAAAGACGCCATGTTCGTGTTGTACCATTCAGTTGCGTCTCTTTTACACCGCTGTCATCAGATTGACTGTTCGCTTTCAAAACCAAGATTAGGAGGAATCATAACACCAGAAGAGAAGATAAGGAGAACTTGAGGTTTCTTTCTTTCTGTCTCAGATGAAACGGCAAATGGGAATGTTTAATACTTCAGAATTTTCTAGCAATTCCTAGTTCCAGTACTGAGCAAAATGCTGATAAATGGGTCCCATTTCTTTTTTAAATTACAATCGTGATGTACCTTTTGAATGCTTTCCACAAAACTTAGCAAGCATTTTTACGAAATGGGCAGCAGTCTGCATCAACACACAGCACCGTTACACAATTATCTCCCACGTACAAAAATCAGGAGTCTCTTCTTCCTCACTGCCTGAGCCAGTCTTCATATAGCTTCAGGTTACTTGCAGCTGACCAGTAAAGTCTTATCACAACAGGTAAGCTGTGATGACAGAGACCAGCAACAGCATGCTAACAGCCTTCCTCCTGCTGCAGCTCGATGTCCGATGCCTATGCACAACTGCAAATATGGCATTTGTGTGGTTCGTTGGCAAGTCTACGTTGCAGATCATCCCTTCGCAGCAAGAGACACATTCCTGCAGATTTTAAAAGACCGGGTTATTATATGGAACATAGATTGTGGCTCACACTTTGAAAGAGTGTAAAAACATGTTCAAATTAGTTGCAGTTGGTCTAAATAATTCAACCTGCATAAATTCAGAAAAAAACCCACTTTTGTTCTTTCTTTATGTGGCCACAAACACATCACAGCAGACAAAATCTAACGGCTGATTCACACAGAGTATACATGTTAGCAGGGCTTTTTTTTGTAGCAGGAACTCCTTTGCATATCGGGCCTCACACCCCTGATGTAGTCAGTCCTGGCTGCTTACTGTAGGCCCTGTACTAACTGCCCCGTAAGCTCTTGGAGGATAGGCTACATCAGGGGTATGTGGTCTAATTATGCAAAGGGGTTCCTGCTACAAAAAAGCCCTGCATGTTAGGTCTGGGGCCCCAACTCTGCTGCGTAAGTTGCTGATTCTCCTCAATAGCCATGTGCAACGTGTCTGATTCAGATCTGGCCACAGCATGAGAAGGAGCTTCAGCCTATGCCTTGGCATTGTTTTTCCACCCTGAAGTGGATCCAGGCAACCCCAATTTGGCCCACTGGGGAAACCGCCCTGAGTCCTCTTGCAGAGTGGGCAGGATATAAATCTAAGGTAAATAAATAAATGACCCATGTGTATGGGTTTTTTCATACGGGTTTTGGAAACATGGGTTTTTCCAAAAAGCTGAACAGCACCTCCCAGGACCATTTCAGATCAGTAAAATGGCATGGAAGGGAGCTGAAGCCCTTCCTCCATACAGATCCAGATCTGATCTGAATCAGACACTCTGCAGATGGGTACTGAGGAGAATCTGAAACTTACATCTGATTGTTGCACAGCAGGGTAGAGACTGCAAACAGAGCCTACATGTTCTCTGTAACAAGATGAAGAGACATTTCCTCTTGTGCAAGAGAGAAGAGCCTCTAAAAGAATGCCGGTGATGTACTTTATGTATAAAGATCATTGAGCTAAACATTTGCTTCCCAATAAAGTTTAGTTTTAGGACACCCCTTTAATGGATCGGAAGGTTTTATAGTGTCATCCTAAGGTGAGCTATACCCTTCTAAGTGTATTGACTTAGAAGGATGTAACTCTACTATGGAAGGTACTGCTAATTAATTATATAACTCATTGATCGACTAAATGTAACAACAGCTCCTTTGGCAGCAACTTTGATGCTAGCATTAGTTACAAGGACAAAAGGTTTATTATATCAGCACTTTTCAAATGGAAAATGTGGAACTGTTGTATGTGATTGTTGATTTGTATCCAGAGAACACACTGCCAGAACACACCTGTGCATTTATTCTGTGTATACATACATGCTTAGAGTCACATTGCATAAAATGTAGAAGCCAACAGAGAATGGGAGAAAATTCTGTGAACTGAGAATATGACTGCACTTGGGGGGGGGGGTTGGAAGAAGAGGTGCCAGAACTCTCAAGAGGAAAATGAAGGAGACACACATGGGATTCTTTGAAACAATATTATTTTCATGCATTATGGATTTACCTCTACTCTAAAGCAATTCCTAACTTTAGACAGGCAAGGAGCACCCTGCCAGGGCCACATGGGCCTTGACACAGGAGAGGAGCTGGCCAGGGGGCACAGAGGAGTAGTTTTGGCTCAGGTCTACCAGGGCTCTGATCCAAGCTGCACTCATCTGAAAGTCACAGCGCATGGAGCGGCAGCTGCGGGGTGAAAAGCCTTCACCAGGTAGGCTGCAGTTGTTTTTCTGTCCCCAGGCTCACAGCCCATGCCTCGCCCTTGGTGAGAGCAACAAGTCCCCTTGCACTGTCTGCTTGCTCCTTGCTTGCCCACAGCCGCTACCGGGAATCTCTTCGTTTAAATCTTATTTTTAAAATTTTATTTTAATATTTTTTGATGTTACAAGTGACATCATGCTCCCCTGGTGCTACTCATTAACTTTTAAACTTTTTTTTTTTTTTTAGAATTTTGTTTCCGCAAAGATGTTCCAGAGCTTCATGCCACTGCGTTCCCCCAGCCAAAAAAGCCCTGACTGCACAATGCAAACAATAGCTGTTATGAGTTTGTGGCCATTTTAGATAAGGAAGGATAAAGCAAGTAGTGAATTTTAAATGTCCCCTTTGGACGGCAGATACAACACCTTCTGTTAGAAAAGAGTGGTTTTTCACCTAAGGAAAGCATAGTAAACTGGGGAGGAGGGGGGGGAAATAAAAGTGCAGTCCTAAACTCATAGATTTCAGTGGATTTAAAAGGGTGTAATAGTATTTAGGACTTCACTGCCAGTTGGTAAATTTATCTATTCATCTAGGAGTAGTCTTTATCTAGTAGTTCATGGAGGGTGTTTTTGTTTGTCTGTTTTTTAAAAAGCCAGTCTCTTGCCTTTTTACATTTGAAATAGCATGATCCAATATTTACGAATTGTTACAATGCAAAAGATATAAAAAGTGAAGGTAAACATTTTTCTTTAATTGATATTGTTTATTTTATATTCATTACAATGTAATAAAAGTCCAATGATAAATCCAAGGATTTTTTTTAAAAAAACTTCGTTTATTCTATCTTTTTTTTTTTTTTTTAGAGTGGGTCATTTTAAATTCAGGGTCATCTACTTCGATAACCTCTTTTTTAGAGTCATGTTGGATCCTTTCAAGTAAATGCATAAGGACTAGAAGCTTCTTTTTTAAAAAAATGAAAGAAAGCTAGTATTCTCTGGACATTTAATTGCACACCCAAACACTTGCAGGCTCAAGTTGCATTTGAGACTGCAGCAAATCTAAAGCAAGGCATGTCAAATTATGTTTGCTCAATCACTGAGTTGCATTTCACCTGACATCACCTGACAGGTGATCCAGCTTGTATCCTAAATGTACTGAAAAAATCCCAGTGGAAGACTGGTTCAATTTACAGTGCTATCCTATGCATTAACTTCAGGAGACTTAGACTGGACTTGGGAGTAATTCTGCATAGGTGTCTTGATGGTAATCCTAGTGGCCAATATTCTACCTACTCTACTACTTTTCTCTGGGCTAAGAAGGTTTCCAACTTAAGTAGGTCTCTTAGGACAGTGGAGTTTAATGCATAGACACATGACTACTAGTGACAAGCCATTAACAGTAAGGCAGGCAGAAAAATCTCAGCCAGGACAGCACTATTTAAAAAGTTCAGCGTTCCCTTTTAAAAGTACTGCCTCTGTCCACTCTGGGAGAAAGGCCAAAGTGTTTTCCCATAAAGCAAAGAGTCCCACTCACCGTGTGACCAGTTTCCCTGCGATGGCGACAACCAACAAAATGGCATTCTTCCCTGGTAGCACATTTTTTGGTGACAGAGGCACTCATTCCATGACTGGTGAAGTGATGGACAGTCAAACAATACTGCGTGTCTAAGGAAGAAACAACACTAGAATCAAAAATCAGCGTTGCTTCAGTGAGACATCAGGTGAAAGTGGAATAAGAATAAAAGTGGAATCAGGCGGAAGTGGAATAATAATAACAACAAAAATTCATCTACAAGCACAAATGCCCTCA
The DNA here is from genome assembly GCF_032191835.1 of Heteronotia binoei. NCBI lineage: Eukaryota > Metazoa > Chordata > Lepidosauria > Squamata > Gekkonidae > Heteronotia > Heteronotia binoei. The sequence continues at coordinate 14,787,023 of NC_083238.1, read as the reverse complement.
AGGTCGCCTTGAAAAAAAGTAAAGAGGAAGAAACGAATAGACATGGTACTATAAGTCATCTTTTTGTGTGTACGCCAGACTTCTGGTTGTTGCTGTTTTGCCATCAATCGGAAGCCATTTTATGGTGATCCCATAGGGTTTGCAAGGCAAGAGACATTTAGAGCTGGCTTGCCACTGCCTGCCTTTTCTTCATAACCATGGACTTCCTTGGGGGTCTTCCACCCAAGTTCTAACCAGGGCCAACCCAACTTAGCTTCTGATAATGGATGAGATTGGGCTAGTCTGGGCTATCCCGGACCAGGTCAGGTCAGGTCAGGTCCAGGCCTTTGACACCCAGTCAAAAGAGTTACTGCGCATCTTCACAACTGATATCCAGTTTGTAGATAATGAAGATCATAGCACTTGAAATGTCAATTTCTATGTTCTAAATTGTTTTTTATTGTTTTTATGTTTATTATATGTCTGTCCTTATGTACAGTCTTGAACATGTGAGCCGCCCTGAGCCTGCCTCGGCGGGGAGGGCAGGATATAAATTGAATTAAATAAATAAATAGATAGATACCACAAAAGACCAAAGATTTAGGCGGCAGCACAGCTGTTTCTGCTTCCATTTTCCACTATCCCCTGTCACCACCCATTCTGGCATCAAATTAAATTCCCACTCACGCCTTGAGCACCTGATCTGCAATCATACATAAATAATGCATTCTCTTCTCTTGCCCTCCAGTTGTATACAAATCAGATTTTCAGCTTGGATGAACACATCAAGCTGTCTTAAACTGAGGTCAGTCAGACCTTTGATCTAGCAAGGTCACCACTCAGACTGGCGGTGGCTCTCCAGCATCTCAGGCAGAGGTCTTTCACATCACCTGCTATCTGATTCTTTTAACTGGAAATGTAGAGAAGCAAACCAGGGACCACTTGCATGCAAGGCAGGTACTTGACCACCAAGTCAATGTCCCTCAAGGACATCTGAGATATTTCTCATTTTCTGTGCAGTTCCGGGAGGAAAACTGAGATGTACGTTTCCTCATCCTGTTTTTCCCTACTTATGGAACATCAGCATATTAGCATATTCCTTGTTATCGTGTTCAGTGTCGCTTTTCCCAGTACGATAGATAATGCTATCTACATATCAATGCAGTAATCAGGGCACATCTGCGGTTGGGAAGGAAGGAAGGAAGGAAGGAAGGAAGGAAGGAAGGAAGGAAGGAAGGAAGGAAGGAAGGAAGGAAGGAAGGAAGGAAGGAAGGAAGGAAGGAAGGAAGGAAGGAAGGAAGGAAGGAAGGAAGGAGGGAGGGAGGGAAGGAAGGAAGGAGGGAAGGAGGGAAGGAAGGAAGGAAGGAAGGAAGGAAGGAAGGAAGGAAGGAAGGAAGGAAGAAGAAGAAGAAGAAGAAGAAGAAGAAGAAGAAGAAGAAGAAGAAGAAGAAGAAGAAGAAGAAGAAGAAGAAGAAGAAGAAGATATTGAATTTATATCCCGCCCTCCACTCCGAAGAGTCTCAGAGCGGCTCACAATCTCCTTTCCCTTCCTCCCCCACAACAGACACCCTGTGAGGTGGGTGGGGCTGGAGAGGGCTCTCACAGCAGCTGCCCTTGCAAGGACAACCTCTGCCAGGGCTATGGCTGACCCAAGGCCATGCTAGCAGGTGCAAGTGGAGGAGTGGGGAATCAAACCCAGTTCTCCCAGATAAGAGTCCTCCCCAACAGACACCCTGTGAGGTGGGTGGGGCTGGAGAGGGCTCTCACAGCAACTGCCCTTTCAAGGACAACCTCTGCCAGAGCTATGGCTGACCCAAGGCCATGCCAGCAGGTGCAAGTGGAGGAGTGGGGAATCAAACCCGGTTCTCCCAGATAAGAGTCTGCACACTTAACCACTACACCAAACTTAACCACTACACCAAACCAAGGAAGGAAGGAAGGACCCTTTGCATGTTATAGTAACGAGATCTGTGGCTTCATATTGCAGTGCTGCCATATTTAAAGGCTCAATTTTCACACGAGGGCCAATCAGGTGGACCTTTTCCATTCAGCCATTGCCCTCCTCAGACCCAGAGTGGCAGACAAGTAGGAAAGTCCTAGGCTGTTAACCCAGTCTGTGGGGAGCAAGTCCGTCAAATGTGGTAACAGTGACATAGGTTGTAAATAACTGATAAGCAGTTTCTTCAGCACTGCTCCAAAATACAAAGGATTCCAAAGTCAGCACTGGAAGTCAGTTATGCTCAGCATTGCGGTATAAAAATACATTCAGGCTGCTTCTTCTACTGTTCATCTCACGTACAGTTTGTTCCCACAAATAATTCCAGGAAAAACAGCAGCACATCCTAAAGTTGCAAGTGCACTAGAATGTTAATCTTATTACAAGATCAACAATATGGTGGAGTTAGTAGGAAAGGCCAAGCCAAATGCTTTGCAGTATCTTTCTGTTCCCCATACACTTACTCTGAGGACACCATTTATCTTCAGCCCATCTGTTACAGTTGTAGTTGTCCACAACATTGTCACAAGTAAAGCACTTGAAGCTGCTTGGGAATGGAGTAGCTTTACAATTTAAAAAAGGAGGGAGAAAAAAAAGTTAAATTGTTTCAGTTTCTCAAATACTTGTTTATTATGACATCAAGCTTCCTCTCTCCTCCCTCTCTATTAGGCCCTGGTGGTGTAGGAGAAACAGTGGTTGTAAACTTCATTAAGTGTAATGCAATTTATTTGACCATTAATAATTGGGAAGCTAAACTGAAATGTTTTGACCTCAGAGAGCAGGCAGCCTCCCAGATACAACCAAATGCAAGTATCATTTGAATATGGGGCAGCAAATATGGGCAGTACTTGCTCAGTCCCTTGGGGGGGGGGAACCCATCCACACACCCTTCTTTTCTTTGCAGCACAGTAAGGTGATGTGGGAAGCTTTCCTCTCATTAACCTAGTACACAATCTTCAGAATGCCAGCACTAAACTAATGTTGCCAGTCCAGATTAAGCAGGGCAGCTGCCCATTACAAATATATCTGATCAACACAAATCCACGGCTATGTGCAGTTGTGCCTTGGGTGCAAAGCACATTTACCCCTTGTGTCTCAGGGCTCCACACCCAAATAGCAGGGGACAGCTGGAGAAATGACAGTGCTCTGTTACTGATGCAAAATGAGAGCGCAACAAAAGTGTTTGAAAACGCAAAGCAATAAGATGATGTGATAACTTAATCAGATGAACATGCAGGTGCACATCTTAGACCATTAATCAAATGTTCCACCTATCAATTAGCTATCCTTGAAGACATTCAAATTAATGTTTTGCTATTCAGTGTATTACAGTTCTTTTTTTTTTTAAAGACTTAAAATAGAAAAGACTTCAAATTGCATGACCGTACGTGAAATTTTTATAGTACAACTTTTTTGCTATTTATAGCATAATATGGATTTATATAATAGCAGAAGTAGCAGAGGCAGTGAAACTGATTTTACCAACGCATCTGATAGAACTGTAACAGGCTACTCACGGTCTACTGGAAGTCTCACATTATAGAAGTTGACGTTCTTGGCCGAGTTCCGGTGGCCTGAGATGATGACGATCTGGATCAAAGCCACAGCCAACGTATGGCAGAGTAAAGGCATGCTGCCGCTGCACAGCAAAGCTTAACACTCTTTCACCTGAAAAGGATAAAAGAAGCATAGAGAACTGGGGAAGTGGTTGTATGTGGCATGCGACACTCGTTGCTAGCATGGTGCTAAATGAAGACGTCAGCTCTATAAAGCTAAGCAGCTACTGCCTTCTACTGGCCTAGGCATTATGTACAGTCCGGCTTGCTTACTGCACATGACAGTGAAAGCCTATCTACAGGAATAAAGGTTAGGAAGAAGAAGAAGATATTGGATTTATATCCCGCCCTCCACTCTGAAGAGTCTCAGAGCGGCTCACAATCTCCTTTCCCTTCCTCCCCCACAACAGGCACCCTGTGAGGTAGACGAAGATATTGGATTTATATCCCGCCCTCCACTCCGAAGAGTCTCAGAGCGGCTCACAATCTCCTTTCCCCTCCTCCCCCACAACAGACACCCTGTGAGGTAGATGAAGATATTGGATTTATATCCCGCCCTCCACTCTGAAGAGTCTCAGAGCGGCTCACAATCTCCTTTACCTTTCTCCCCCACAACAGACACCCTGTGAGGTGGGTGGGGCTGGAGAGGGCTCTCACCGCAGCTGCCCTTGCAAGGACAACCTCTGCCAGAGCTATGACTGACCCAAGGCCATGCTAGCAGGTGCAAGTGGAGGAGTGGGGAATCAAACCCGGTTCTCCCAGATAAGAGTCCTCCCCCACAACAGACACCCTGTGAGGTGGGTGGGGCTGGAGAGGGCTCTCACCGCAGCTGCCCTTGCAAGGACAACCTCTGCCAGAGCTATGACTGACCCAAGGCCATGCTAGCAGGTGCAAGTGGAGGAGTGGGGAATCAAACCCGGTTCTCCCAGATAAGAGTCCTCCCCCACAACAGACACCCTGTGAGGTGGGTGGGGCTGGAGAGGGCTCTCACCGCAGCTGCCCTTTCAAGGACAACCTCTGCCAGAGCTATGGCTGACCCAAGGCCATGCTAGCAGGTGCAGGTGGAGGAGTGGGGAATCAAACCCGGTTCTCCCAGATAAGAGTCCGCACACTTAACCACTAAACCAAACTGGCTCTCCAGACCAGAGGGGGCTGAGGAGGAACTTCCACTGCACTGGCTACTCATTGGTTTCTGAGAGAAGTTCCCTATATGTCCCCCTTATATGTCCCCCCAAGCATATGTTCTCCCTATATGTCCCCCTAGAAACGTTTCGTTCTTCATCACATAGTCTGCTGGTGGTGCTTGGCTTGATCATCCTCAATGAAGGGAAGAGCTTTTTTGATTGTGGCCCCTGCCTGGTGGAATTCTCTGCCAGATGACATCTGGGCTCTGCAGGCTCTTTCTAGATTCCATAGAACCCATAAGGAAGGGTTGTTCTGCCAGGCTTTCTGCTGAGGATGATTGATGCCAGCTTGTGCCGCTTGTTCTTTGACAGCAGTTTGGGGTGTTAGTTGTTGGGCGCCAAATGATCATGTTGTTTGCTGATGCCTGAGTCAGAATGTTAATTTATGTTTTGTAAGTTTTATCTCTATTTATAAATTGTTTTCTTGAATGTTGTGAACTGCCCTAAGCCCTGTTACCCAGAGGAGGGGCAGAGTGCAAGTCTGTAAGCAAACAACCATACTTGCATGTCAAGCTTCTTGGGTAAAACGAAACCACTGGAGGGAAGGGAGAGGAATACAGTTTTGACTTTCTCAATCTCAGTTGGTTGACGTCTATATTTAACAGTTATCAATGCAGTCCTAAATAGATTGATGCCCTTTTAAGTCCATGGGGTTTGTTTATTTATTTATTTACAAAATTTATATCTCATCTTTCTGCCCCATCGGGGCCATTAAGACCTTGATATATAAGGATGCAGCTCTACTTAGGATCGCACTGTATGTCTGCAGTTCTTGTAGAGTTATCATTCTATTTGGGTCCTAAAGTGCACGTACAAGAGCATCTCCTTTTATCCTGAGTTAATCTACAATGACTGTAATATTCTAGTTTCCTCTCAGAACCACTAAATTGAATTAAATCACTGCCTCACGCATAGTTTTTATTTCTTTTTAAAAAATGCCTGTCTTCCACTTCACTGACTGTGCATACAAAGGGAAAGTTAATTTGATCTGGCACATGTATCCATAGGAGAGTGCAGATTTATACAATTTGTACATTGGATCCCAAGTGCTTTTTAAATAAAGCTGAACAGTACAAGACTGTATAAGCATGTGTAACTGGAAGATCAGTTTAACACTGGCTGTTTGTTAGCGAGCAACCAACTGTGGATTCTGGGGACCATATACTCATAGTATTATCCTACATTGGATTATGCAGCGATGTTGAGTTACACCACACAATTTGTTATCAGAACCGTATCTTCCCCTCTACCAATTAAATTTTAAGCTGCTCGAAAGCACTGGTAGAGAAATATAGCAACATATAGGACACGATGACAGAGCCTTTGTTAACCTCCTGTTCTCTTCTCTGTCTGTTTCCCACAACGCTGTACCTATTTATGGCAGAGATGTGACAACTTATCACAAAGAGAGATAAGTACTTGGAACCTGATTGTCTGCAGTGTCCTGCAAGTTGTGAGATTTGTACTGTTTAATGTTCCCTCGCTTACTGAAGAAGAAGAAGAAGAAGAAGAAGAAGAAGAAGAAGAAGAAGAAGAAGAAGAAGAAGAAGAAGATGATGATGATGATGATGATGATGATGATGATGATATTGGATTTATATCCTGCCCTCCACTCTGAAGAGTCTCAGAGCGGCTCACAATCTTCTTTACCTTCCTCCCCCACAACAGTCACCCTGTGAGGTGGGTGGGGCTGGAGAGGGCTCTCACAGCAGCTGCCCTTTCAAGGACAACTTCTGCCAGAGCTATGGCTGACCCAAGGCCATGCCAGCAGGTGCAAGTGGAGGAGTGGGGAATCAAACCCGGTTCTCCCGGATAAGAGTCCGCACACTTAACCACTACACCAAACCGGCTCTAATGCAAATCTGGTTTGGTAAATTTCTCTACACTCCTGGGAGGACATTTCAAACCACCAATTTCTGAGAAGTTATGTGTTCACTTTGATATGTTACTGCTTGTCATGGCTAATTAAATATCTATGCATAATATAAAATGGCAAATTCTGACTTAACTAATTTAGTTTCAAGGCCTGATTCTCAAAAGCTGATTGAACTGCTGGGATTTTCAGATAGCCATTCAACTATGTTCAAAATTATATTTTGGGGTAATGGGGTCAGCATACACAGGTAGTACAAGATGTAAACCCTTCATCAAGAAAAAGCGAATGCTATAAAGCAGCCAGCCACTTAGAAAAAGGTAACCTGCTACTCCAGATATTTTAGTCACTTGCAGAAAGAAGGGATACATTCTGAAACTGTGGAGACAAACACATACGATTGTGGCTTAGATCCACCAGACAATTTCCACAAATAAAAAGACATCTACAATGTGTGACTTTCTCACCTCCCACCCACCTCCTGCAGCCCATAATGTTCCCCAAAATGCTGCTGGGAGGCTGCATCACACTCCTTCCAGCCTGTGGAAATGTTCCACTGGATTCTTAGTATAGTACATTAACCAATAGGAGACCTTGAGAATCTACAAAATTAAGATTCCTAGTCCATCCCATGTCTTTTAAATTCAACAAAGTAATAATCTGAATCATCATGTACATCATCCAAGGTAGCTACTTCAAACGAAAACTTATCTACTTACCTGCTTTGCATCTCTCTGCTTAGCCGACACAACCAGCGCCGATGCAATGAATCCTTCCTTCTGCCTTGGATAGTCTGGAAATCCACATCCGGATTTTCAAGCACTGATGGGGAGACATAAAAATAACTGAGCATACATGCCATTTCCCTCTAAAAATTTAAGAGCCCCCTTCTTTATTCTGGTGACTCAAAGCAGCCTCTCCAGGTAGAAGCATGAAAGTTTTTGCCAAGAGTCACTGATCAAGATTGGGAGCATGATTTAAGGGACAATGATAAAGCCAGATATCTCATGGGTATTGTTACCACTGCTTGGGCCAGAGCGTGGTAGGGTTGCCAGGACTTCCTGGACACTGGCACACAAAGGGGGACATGGGGTTGGAAAACTCCTGGAGATGTGGTAGTGGGAGGATGCCACAGAGTCCATCTTCTGTTAGAACGGATAAAAGGAAGTCCTTCTTCACCCAAAGGGCGATTAACATGTGGAATTCACTGCCACAGGAGGAGGTGGCGGCTACAAGAATACCCAGCTTCAAGAGGGGGTTAGATACAAATATGGAGCAGAGGTCCATCAGTGGCTATTTGCCACAGTGTGTATATATCTGTGTCACACAGTGGCCAAAAATTTATATATATATATATATATATAAATTTTTGGCCACTGTGTGACACAGAGTGTTGGACTGGATGGGCCATTGGCCTGATCCAACATGGCTTCTCTTATGTGACACAGAGTGTTGGACTGGATGGGCCACTGGCCTGATCCAGCATGGCTTCTCTTATGGTCTTATGTGACACAGAGTGTTGGACTGGATGGGCCATTGGCCTGATCCAACATGGCTTCTCTTATGTTCTTATGTGACTCAGAGTGTTGGACTGGATGGGCCATTGGCCTGATCCAACATGGCTTCTCTTATGTTCTTATGTGACACAGAGTGTTAGACTGGATGGGCCATTGGCGTGATCCAACATGGCTTCTCTTATGTTCTTATGTGACTCAGAGTGTTGGACTGGATGGGCCATTGGCCTGATCCAACATGGCTTCTCTTATGTTCTTATGTGACACAGAGTGTTAGACTGGATGGGCCATTGGCGTGATCCAACATGGCTTCTCTTATGTTCTTATGTGACTCAGAGTGTTGGACTGGATGGGCCATTGGCCTGATCCAACATGGCTTCTCTTATGTTCTTATGTTCCAAGACATCATTTTCTCCAGAGGAGCTGATCTCTGTAGTCTAATAATGTGCTGTCATTCTGAGAGATCCCCAGTCTCCACCTGGAGGCTGGCACCCCAAGAGGGTGGGCTTAATCCAAAGCAATATCCTCCCAAGGCTCTGGTGAAAACAAACAAGTATTATCAGTAAGCACTGTTCTAACTAGTAATACACTATTCAGATAATTCCTACATAGGCCTGATACTTCAAGTTAGTAGTACTATAATTTGAAACTGATAAGGTGTACACAAATGGATGCATACACTTTCTGCTGAAGCTATATGCAAAAACACTGCTTGTATTATTCAATGCTGTACCAATACAAAGGTAAATGCCAGATAGTGAGCAGATTGTGTGGAACAATTTTTCAGAGTCACCACTAGATGGCATGAGATGAGATAAGCAGGCCCCAAATCACTTTTAAATGACTTTTACACCAGCTAGTGGGGAATCAGCACCTTCTTGAATAAGATGCATGAGACACCCCACCCCCCCAGCCCTCAGTAGTTCATACTATGCCAAAATATAGATTCTCACAAGTGTATGAAGAGAGCCAGTTTGGTGTCGTGGTTAAGTGTGCGGCCTCTTATCTGGGAGAACCAAGTTTGATTCCCCACTCCTTCACACGCAACTGCTGGAATGGCCTTGGGTCAGCCAAAGCTCTCACAGGAGTTGTCCTTGAAAGGGCAACCTGCTGTAAGAGCTCTCTCAGCCCCACCTACCTCACAGGGTGTCAGCTGTGGGTGGGGGAAGGTAAAGGAGATTGTGATTGCTCTGAGACTCTGAGATTCAGAGTATAGGGCGGAATATAAATCCAATATCATCATCATCATCATCATCAAGAATCAGCAGCATAACTTGAGTACAGAGACATTTCCACTTTGATAAGAGGCGCAGCCCAACTTGTTAAAGAAATATTGCCGTTCCTCTAGAACAACACTAGCAAACAAACTTCAGTGGAAGAGAATGAGAGGAGAAGAAGAGGGAATCTGCTCAGCCGTACAATCAACCTATCCATGCTGTCGCTTTCTGTCTTGTACATTCTCCATCCCATCACTCACAGGATGGCTCTGCCTCTTCTTGATTACAAAGGAGAGGATTTGAGCTTGGCTATATGATGTACTTGCTATATTCCCAGTGAAAGGGGGGGCACATCAACACATACAAAGGAAGCTACCCTATACTGAATCAGACCATCTGTCCATCAGGGTTAGTACTGTCGACTTAAACTGGCAGGGGCTTTCCAGGGTCTCACGCAGAGATCCTTTGCATCACCCAGCATCCTTTTAACTGTAGGTGCCAGTGACTGACCTTGGAACCTTCCACATACCAAGCAGATGCTCTACCACTAAGCAACAGCAGCTCCTCTTATATGTTGGGTTGCCAACTGTACTGGTGACAAATGCCATGTCCCTTCAATGTTTTATTTATTTTAAACAGGATTTGTATCCCACCTTTCTTCCCTTACAAGAGCCACCAAGGCAGCTAACTATTTAAACACACACAGAGTAAAAATTCATTTTAAAACCAGTAGAGGCTTAATGTGTGGCAATGGGCAGGTGAAGCTTTTCATGGCATGGAAGCACATAACATCATTGGGTCAATTAGCCTCTGCTAAAGAGTAGGTTATAAGATAGTGCCTCATCTCTTTGGTCGTTTTCGCACTCACCTTCCGCCGGCGCGACCCCCCTCTTCACCGCACAGGATCTGCGCGGATTTCGCACTAAACGCTGCGGAGCAGCCAGAAAAGCCGGAAGCTCCCGGCGCAAAAGCCGCTCAAACTGAAACCGCCAAAAAGCAGTTTGGCGTTTGCGCGGCTTTTGCGACGGGAGCTTCTGGCTTTTCTGGCTGCTCCGCAGCGTTTAGTGCGAAATCCGCGCAGATCCTGCGCAGTGAAGAGGGGGGTCGCGCCGGCGGAAGGTGAGTGAGAAAACGACCTTTGTCTGCTTTTGTTGTTGTTGTTCAGTCGCACAGTCAAGTCTGACTCTTTGCGACCCCAAGGACAAAGTCACGCCAGGCCCTCCTGTCTTCCACCATCCTCCGGATTCTGCTCAAGTTCGTGTTTGTTACATCAGTAACACTGTCCAGCCATCTCATCTTTTGCCGTCCGCTTCTTCTTTTGCCTTCTGTCTTTCCTAGCATCAGGATCTTCTCCAGGGAGTGCTGCCTTCTCATTTGGTGGCCAAGTATTTGAGCTTCAGCTTCAGCATCTGACCTTCCAGGAAACAGTCTGGGTTGATTTCCCTTAGGACTGACTGATTGGATCTTCTTGCAGTCCAAGGGACTCTCAAGAGTCTTCTCCAGCACCACATCTCAAAAGCATCTATTCTTCTGCGCTCGGTCTTCCTTATGGTCCAGCTCGCACAGCCATACATTACTACTGGGAATATCATCGCTTTGACTATACAGACTTTTGTTGGCAGGGTGATGTCTCAACTTTTTATTATACTGTCCAGGTCCGCCATAGCTGTCCTCCCAAGGAGCAAATGTCTTTTAATTTCATGGCTACAGTCACCATCTGCAGTGATCTTGGATCCCAGAAATGTGACGTCTGCCACTACTTCCATGTCTTCCCCTTCTATTTGCCAAGGTGTGATGGGGCCAGATGCCATGATCTTAGTTTTTTTGATGTTGAGTTTCAAGCCTACTTTTGTGCTCTCCTCTTTCACCCTCAACGAGAGGTTTTTTTAGGTCCTCCTCACTTTCTGCCATTAAGAGTAGTGTCATCTGCATATCTGAGGTTGTTGATGTTTTCCCCGGCAATCTTAATTCCGGCTTGTGCTTCATCCAGGCCAGCATTCCGCATGATGTACTCTGCGTATAAATTAAATAAGCAGGGTGACAATATACATCCTTGTCGAACTCCTTTTCCTATTCTAAACCAATCAGTTGTTCCATATTCTGTTCTGACAGCTGCTTTTTGTCTGCTTTGGAGGGGGCCAAACTCCGCATATTGATTTTATTATGATTTTAGCTGTTTTAATCGTTAGTTTTATTATCATATATTTGATGTACTCCGCTCTGAGCCCCCATGGGGGAATGGGTGGAATATAAATAAAATAATTAACAACAATAATAATAATAATACACAGGCTTTATCATCCATGTGATTCTAAAAAGCAAATCTCCTTTAGCTAGTGTGACTGTGAGCAGGGCCACATTTAGCACAGAATACACACGGTTGACAGCTCTGGGTTGGAAAATTCCTGGAGATTTGGAGGTGGAGCTTGGGGAGGGTGGAGTTCGTGGAAGGGAAAGACTCCAGCAGGATATAATACCATAGATTTCACCTTTCAAAACAGCCACTTTACCCAGGGGAACTGATCTCTACAGCCTGAAGATTCCAGGAGATCTCCAGCTACCACTTGGAACAACTATATGGAACCACAAGGTTGCATACAATAGTAATCCTGTGTCTTAATAACTATAAAATAATCTCATAAGGTTTTCATAAACAATTTATATAAATTTACAACAATAATGTAAAAACACCATTCAACAAAGTCCTAATTTCATAAATACATCCGTGTGGAGACAGTGACAAAACTGCTCTTTTAAAAAGTTTTTCTGTTCATCCTCCTTTGTAGCTATACAAGATATGACATCAGCAGTGCGTGATGGAAGCTGACCAAAGAGTGTGTTTCAAATGAAAGAGGGCTGGGTGCTCCATTTGGTTTCTCCTCTATCGTAATTTTGGATTCTCCTCTATCGTAATTTTGATGGTTAAGGAGGAGATCGCTCTTCTGTGAAATCAGCTGGTGAACAGGACACCCAAACCAGCTTACATCGATTGCTGGTCAGCTGATGTTATCTGAGTTGCGCTGATGGACTGAACATATGAAACTGCCTTACACTGAATCAGACCCTCGGTCCATCGAAGTCAGTATTGTCTTCTCAGACTGGCAGCGGCTCTCCAGGGTCTCAAGCTGAGGCTTTTCACACCTATTTGCCTGGACCCTTTTTTGGAGATGCCAGGGATTGAACCTGGGACCTTCTGCTTCCCAAGCAGATGCTCTACCACTGAGCCACCATCCCTCCCCCTATACAAGATACTGTTGTCGTATCTTGTATAGCTACAAAGGAGGACAAACAGTGAAACTTTTTTTGAGAGCAGTTTTGTCACTGCATCCACATGAATGTATACGATATGAATTTATGAAATTATAACTTTGTTGAGTGGTATTTATGTATCATTGTGAATTTTCTGATGTGTTTCTATATACCTTATAGAAATTGTTTTTGAAAACCTGAAGAGATTATTGTATAGTTATTAAAAAAAAACTATACACAGGGTTGGTCTTGTTGACTGTACCGCTTGGAGGTTGGCAACACTCTGCCTGTTTCGGTTTAAGAAAGCTGCTTGTTACGAGGAAGAAAAAACTTCTGAACTTGAGAACAGCTTGCTTTAAGTCCACATTTTGTACGCTAACAATTCATGACTAATGCCCCTGTATAAATCGATGGTGCGGTCTCATTTGGAGTACTGTGTGCAGTTCTGGTCGCCGCACCTCAAAAAGGATATTATAGCTTTAGAGAAGGTGCAGAGAAGGGCAACTAGAATGATTAAAGGGCTGGAGCACTTTCCCTATGAAGAAAGGTTGAAACGCTTGGGACTCTTTAGCTTGGAGAAACGTCGACTGCGGGGTGACATGATAGAGGTTTACAAGATAATGCATGGAATGGAGAAAGTAGAGAAAGAAGTACTTTTCTCCCTTTCTCACAATACAAGAACTCGTGGGCATTCGATGAAATTGCTGAGCAGACAGGTTAAGACGGATAAAAGGAAGTACTTCTTCACCCAAAGGGTGATTAACATGTGGAATTCACTGCCACAGGAGGTGGTGGCGGCCACAAGTATAGCCACCTTCAAGAGGGGTTTAGATAAAAATATGGAGCACAGGTCCATCAGTGGCTATTAGCCACAGTGTATGGAGCACAGGTCCACCAGTGGCTATTAGTGTATGTGTGTATATAACATTGTATGTGTGTATATAACACCAGTGTATGTGTGTATATAACATTTTTTGCCACTGTGTGACACAGAGTGTTGGACTTGATGGGCCGTTGGCCTGATCCAACATGGCTTCTCTTATGTTCTTATGACTATCAAAAGACACAGTGATCTGAATCACAGAGTGATAGAGGTTTCAGCTGATTATGAGGAAATTACAGGTTCCTTTCAAGGCCCACCTGGAAACACGAGGGCCCCAGTCGACAAGAAAGGTCGGCTGTGACAGGCCTATTTATATTCTTCAAGGACTATACAAACTATTTTGAGAGGGAATAGAAAGAATCTGGACTCTCAGTGAGTTTTTTTTAATCAATGTTGAACTAACAGCTCATTTTTCTATTTGCTCTGTGAGGGTGGAGCCCTGAAATCCTTCATCATGGGGCTTATCTGCCCGAGGGAAGCAAGTGCCTTTTCTACAAATAATGTGTGAAGAGTTTAGCTTGCTGTAAAGCCACTTTCAGCCAAGTAACACAGTAAATAAAACACAGAACTGCACCTGCAGTACTATTCACAATCTTCCCCTCTAAACCTTGTTGCTTTAAGTTCTAGGGAAACCAGCCTCCAGGTGGGACCTGGGGGATCTCCTGAAATTACTTCAGAACCAGTTTGGTGTAGTGGTGAAGTGTGCGGACTCTTATCTGGGAGAACCAGGTTTGATTCCCCACTCCTCCACTTGCACCTGCTGGAATGGCCTTGGGTCAGCCATAGCTCTCATAGTTGTCCTTGAAAGGGCAGCTTCTGGGAGAGCTCTCTCAGCCTCACCCACGTCACACGGTGTTTGTTGTGGGGGAGGAAGATAAAGGAGATTGTGAGCCGCTCTGAGACTCTTGAGTGGAGGGTGGAATATAAATCCAATGTCTTCTTCTTCAGCTAATCTCCTCACTACAGAGATCAGTTCCCATGGAGAAAAGTTATGATTTAGAGGGTGGACTCTATGGCACTGTACCGCAACTGAGGTTCCTGTCTCCTCCTAAACACCATCCCCAAATTTCCATGTTTCCCAATCTGAATCTGGCAAGCCTATCCACATCCCCTACTGGTGGCCATAGGGGACCTGGCAACTCTATTTAACACAGTTTGAAGCAAAGTCAGACTTGTACTGAGTAGGGAAACTAAGTGGGACACCCATATAAGGGTGGATTCTTTCATTACCCCCATGGTTGAGGAGACCTAGTAGTGCATTTTGTCCACATTGACCAGGTAATGCAAGAAGCTCATGGCTACCTGACTAGTCAATGTACTGTGGGTCCTTCCTGTATCAGTGTTATTAGCCCTATTTCTGGGGGGTGGAATATGGGTTTTTTTCACCTTACTCAATACATAAGGAACCAATGCATGCTGCTTCACATGAACACATGAAATCTGCCTTATTCTGAATCAGCCCATTGAGTCATCAAGGTCAGTATTGTCTACTTAGACCAGGGGTCCTCAAACTTCTTAAATAGGGGGCCAGTTCACTGTCCCTCAGACTGTTGGAGGGCTGGACTGTTGTGGTGGCTGCCGTTACTGTACAAGGCCGCGGGCCGTCAGTTCTCCGTCTTCTGCATCTCTCTCCCTTCCCCACACCACACACCCCAGCCTGGGAAATCACCTCACCTCGGTATCGCCTCACACTCTCTCTCTGCCGCCTCAGCCCAGTGCCGGAAGTGTGCGTTGCTAACGCGAGTTTAGGTCGAACGTCACTTCCGGTCTGATTTTGCCATAACCCGGCGGGCCGCATAAACGTCCTCAGCGGGCCACATCTGGCCCGCGGGCCGTAGTTTGAGGACCCCTGGTGTAGACTGGCAGCAGTTCTCCAGAGTCTAAGGAAGAAGTTCTTCACCTTCTGCCTGGTCCTTTAAATTGGAGATGCCAGGGGTTGAACCTGAAACCTTTTGCATGCAAAGCAAAGGCTCTTCCACGAAGATACTTCTACCTATTCCATCTGTCACAGAGGTCAACTATTGTAGAATTTAAAATGTATTTATTTCTCAAGTATCAAGTTCCTGAAGTTTCCTCTAAGGCACTAAGCCTAACTAACCGACTGACTTAAATCAGCTGAATGAAAGATTCCCACACTCAAAGCAAGCCACTTGACAACACGATATCAGTGCCTACTTTTGTACACCTGGTCACTGACCTCACTTTAACGTTTCTTTTGGCTGGAGTCCTCAAACAACACACTCAAAGTTTCCCCACTACATTCAAAAAAGAGTACATAGTTAGATAACTACAGGGCTGGCCTTGTAGCCGTTTACTAAGGACTTCCACCACACAGAGGAGGAAAAGGGGTGGAAGAATTCAAGACTAGACCAGACACATATATTAGCCAATGTCTCAACCTATGAAGGCATACAGCAGCATGTATGAATAATCTCTGCTGAAAGGTACTGCACTTGACATTATATGGAATGGGTAGTGAACCTGTAATGCTTGCTTTACATATAGAAAAGACACAAATCATCTTTTGATATTACAGCAGCTGAGGGATAAATATATCTACTGGCTGAGCTCTTATATCTCAAATAGCTGATGCATTATTAAGACACAGTTATGATCGTCTTGCTTTTCAAACAGGTTACGGGAAAAGTTTTTATCCCACCATAGCTTTTATTGGAAAGCAGCCCACTGCACTGGATGCATGCACTTCTGACAAATGTTTTATTTCATATATATCAACATTTATGCTAAAATAAGAATCTGTTAACCTTTAAGGTGTTGCAAGATTCCCATTTATTTGTGTTGCTATAGACGGAATTGGCTATCACTTTTGGAATTATGTCCAAAGTAGTTCACATTGTACCCCTGAACAAGTTTGAATTCATATGATAAATAACAATGGGGTGCATTCCTCTTCAGAACAACCATTTTATTCAGCTAAAGGTTATTTATTTATATTTCAAATTTATAGCTCACCCTACCTCGGGTGGGGGCCTCGTGGCACAGAGTGGTAAGCTGCAGTACTGCAGTCCAAGGTCTGCTTATGACCTGAGTTCGATCCCGGCAGAAGCTGGGTTCAGGTAGCCGTTCAAGGTTGACTCCACCTTCCATCCTTCCGAGGTCGGTAAAATGAGTGCCCAGCTTGCTGGGGGGAAAGTGTAGATGACCGGGGAAAGCAGTGGCAAATCACTCTACAAAAGTCTGCCAAGCAAATGTTGTGATGTGACATCACCCAATGGGTCAGTAATGACTTGATGCTTGCACAGGGGACTACCTTTACCCTGAGTACACAAGGCTCAGGACTCCTATGTCACAGTCTCCTATGCCAGCTGGGCAGTGGATGAGAAGATTTCAATAGACTATGTCAAATGCTGATGTAAGATCAAGCAGTAATAGCAGGGCCAACCTGCCTCAATCCAGCTGTCTGAGGATGTCCTCCATGAAAGTGACCCGTGCCATCTCCATCCTGCGGTTGGGGCAGAAACTAGACTGAAATGGGTCCAATGCCGATGTCCAGGAAACTCTGGAGCTGTTTGGCTACCACTCTTTCAATTACCTTACCCAGAAATGACAAATTCAAGACTGGCAGTAACTGGAGGAATCCGTAGGATCCAAGCTGCATTGTGAGGCCATGAGTCTGCCATCAGGGCCCAGTAGGGTTGCCAACCTCTAGGTGGTAGCTGGAGATCTCTTGCTATTACAACTGATCTCCAGGTGACAGAGATGAGTTCACATGGAGAAAATGGCCACTTTGGAAGTTGGACACGGAGAATTATGCCCCAAACCCCACCCTCCCCAGGCTCCACCCCCAAAATCTCTAACCCAACTCAGGGCTGGCAACCCTAGGGCGCAGAAACCCAACATTGGCCCACATCCACAACATGGGAGTATATATTTATTCTGGATGTTCTACAAAAAAGGCTTGTCAAAATCCCTTAAGGTTATTCCTTCAAAAGACAAAGATCTATTAGTTTGTTTCAATGAAGAGTTTTCCTGCATGTTTTCTTTTTATTACAGAATACTACAACTACTACATAGCAAAACTGCATTCCACAGATTCCTGGTTTCCCTGTCCTTTCCGTTTTTTATTTAGCTTCCTTGCGTGTGCTATTTATAATACTCACTGATGCTATTCCATATGCTACTGTGCTCTTTTTATTTTCTGTTCCTCCTAGAATTAAATTTTTCATTCCCTCATTTTTTCCAATAGTCAATTCAAGAACCATACTCTGAGTTACCCTATCATTCCCCAATATATAGCACCACACTAATGGATGGATGGGGACACACACACACACACACACACACACATATATATATATACACACACAAGTGTGAGTGTGTGTGTCAACACCTGAGTTTATTTTGCCCAGCTCCTTAGTAATAGAACACCAGAACATCGGCAAGTTTACTTCTCGAGGTTATTAGCTGATCATCAAAGTAGGAAGCAGACAGAGGCACACGCGATATACCAAGGATAGGTGTTTCGCACAGGGCAACCCTACAAACACACAGGGGGAACACACATTTGAAATACAACAGTTTGCAATTCTATGCACGGTTTCTGGGGAATAAACCCCAAACACAAGTGAGACTTACTTCTGAGCAAGCTCACTAGGGGGCTACATAAAGGGTTAGGAACTTTCAACACAGGAACTAGTCCTGCTGGGAAAGTGCTCTTTCAACACCTTGGATTCACACCAACTACCCACGTGGCTAGGCAAAGGAGACCAGGTGCCCTCACACACTTCCCCCATCCCCAGCAGGCACCACTAAGAGCAAGATGAGACACTCCCCTCTGACCTTTCCTAAATCTTGACCCAAGCAAGGAGGAAAGGAGGTCGGGAGAGGGGACTGTCTGGGAGAAGAGCCCCATCCTCCTTTCTCCTCACTGGGCCCGTAGGCCTTGCTGCCTTTGGTCACATCGAAGACTTTGCCATTGATGGCCAGGAGGATGTGCAGCGGGCGCGAACTGTCATACACAGCTGCTCCAGTGTGAAGTCCCCCTGCTTCATATGAGGCAGGGAAGAGGCCTACAGAGATGTTCCTCCAGGCCTTTCGTGAAGGACAATGGCTGGCGTTTTTTCCTACTACTTTCATCTATCTTGATCTCTTCTCCCCTGCCAATTGTCAGAATTGGGGGGGGGGGGGTCTTTATTCCCCATCTGATTGGTAAAATATTTTGCTATGGTTTTAAATTGGTCTTATCTTGCTGTTGTTTTTATTGATATTGTACATTGCCCAGAGCTCTACAGCAGCAGGGATGGATAATTCATAAATATAATTAACAACAACGATAATAATAATAACCAGTACAGCTACAGTTGCCAGCCCCCAGGCTGGAATTATAACTGATCCCCAGGCTACAGAGACCTGTTCCCTCAAGGAAAATGGCAGGTTTGGAGTAAAGACCCTAAGATATTATACTTCACTGAGGTTCCCCTCTCCCCAGACTTCTCCCTCTTCAGGCTCCACCCCAATTCTCCGGAGTTTCCCATCCCTGAATTGGTAAGCCTAGGTAAACAGCTACATTTACAAACAGAGCCTCTAATCATGTTCAATACAAAATAGTCATATTATGGATTATAACAAAGGTTATACTCCATTCGCCATTCCCCTATCTCCATAATGGTACACACACTGTGAAAATATGCCAAATGACATCGCATATACTGAAACAACAGAAGGGTGGATCAAGTGAGTTATTTTTTGCAGCATACAGTTTGCAGTTGGCTGTGCTGACTTCCAACCAATTAACCCACGGTGACGCAGCTGTGCAGCACATGCCATGTATTTAATTCAGCCTATATTGGCATACAACTGTTAAGGCTCAAAAATCTACATTTCTGGCAGAATGCCAAAACAGATCTGGGCTGCGTTTAACTTATGGCACCAGCTTTACACAGCTATTTAAGCACACGCTGACTGAGAATGACTGCCAAAGCCTACAGGAACCAGGACCCAGACTTATAGAAATGTGAATCGGACCAAAATTTATACCTGCAAAAGCATTTGAATACAATGTTCTGTTTGATTAATCCCAAAACCATGTTGAGACATTGAACATTTCAAATCATTGCTTCGACTGCAGGCTTTAGAACTGGAATATTTAAACTAAAACAATGTTTTGTCCCAAGGACAATATTTTAGATTTGTATATTACATTTTTCTTCTACTCACCACCATCAATATATTAATAAGATGTGCACAGCTTTAAAGATATGTACATACAGAGTTCCTGATCTAAAGTCTTCCAACCAGATTACACATTAAGAAACAAAGCAAAATTTGAGTCCCTTAAGACCAACAAAGTTTTATTCAAGGTATAATAAGAAGATGATATTGGATTTATATCCCGCCCTCCACTCCGAAGAGTCTCAGAGCGGCTCACAATCTCCTTTCCCTTCCTCCCCCACAACAGACACCCTGTGAGGTGGGTGGGGCTGGAGAGGGCTCTCACAGCAGCTGCCCTTTCAAGGACAACCTCTGCCAGAGCTATGGCTGACCCAAGGCCATTCCAGCAGGTGCAAGTGGAGGAGTGGGGGATCAAACCCGGTTCTCCCATATAAGAGTCCGCACACTTAACCACTACACTAAACTGGCTCTCCTTTTGCTTTTGTGTGCATGCACACTTCTTCAGATACAGTGAAATGTGGTTTCTTTGCTTTTGTCCCTCTCCTCCCCAAATCCTGTTTTTAGGCTCCATCACCAAAATCTCCATGTATTTCCCAATCCGGAGTTAGCAACTTTATAAGAAACCAATATTCCTGTTAAGTCCTTGGGTTTCATTGACCCAAGTGCTGTAATAACTTGTAACTCAGCAATTTCCCTTTCCTATCTGTCCCTGAAGTTCCTTTGCTATAAAAGTTGCAAAGTTTGAGGTCACCCGTTGAATGCACTGGAAGACTGAAGTGTTCTCCTACAGGTTTCTCAGTCGTGTGATTCTTGATGTTAGATTTGTGTCCATGTATCCTTTGGCGTAGGGTCTGACCTGTTTGTCCTATGTAGAGAACCGAAGAGCATTGTTTTCATTTAATCGTATATACAATTTTAGAAGATAAGTGAATGAATGAGCCTGAGATGGCGTAGTTGATGTTGTTAGGTCCAGTGATCACATTGTCTGGGTCTATGTGGCAGCAAAGTTGACATCTGAGTTTATTGCAAGTTCTGGTACCAATGCCCATGTTTGAGTTAGATTTATTACAAGAAGGAGACCTGCTAGAAAGGTAGGCATGTCCTACCTTTGCTTTCTTCTCCCCCACCCCCGAAGTCTACTTTCCCTTTCTCTTCTTTCCTGTGACACCAACAGCAGCTTCTGGGGCATCCTGATACTGGAGGCTATGGGTGAAACCTGGCAGCAGCTTCTGGTGCATCCCAGAGGCTGTGGGAGGGACCCAGTGGCAGCTTCTGTGGCATCCCGGAGGCCTCCACAGCCAGTGGCAGCTTTTGTTGGCTGTTAGATTTATAGATTGTGGGTGAATTGTTTAAGACTGGGGGGCTGTCTGTGTACAGGAAAAGGTTTATCCCCCAGTGCTTACGAAAGAGAATTGTCAGTATTCAGTAGAGGTTGTAAGTCACTGAGGATGTGCTGAACTGTTTTGAGTTGAGAGCTGTTATGTGACTACTAGTGATGTTCTGTTATTGTCTCTTTTGGCCCTGTCTTCTAACAGGCTTGCTCTGGCTATTGTTCCGGCTTTGTGAATCCGTTTCTTGACTTCATCAGGTAGATATTTTTGTCCCAAAAATGTTTGTTGCAGATATCTCAGATGAGAATCTCTGTCTGTAGGTTTGGAACAGATGTGGTTGTAACGTAGAGCCTGTCTGTAGAAAATAGATTCTCTAGTATGTTTAGGATGATAGCTAGATGTATGTAGATATGTTTGTCAATCAGTAGGTTTCCAGTGTAAGGTGGTGTCTATGTGTCCATTGTATATTTGTGTAGTACTGTCCAGAAAATATATTTCTTGCATAGATTGGTTCACTTGATGGTGGGGTGAAAGTTGTGGAATGCCTGGTGGAATCTGCCCAGGGCTCCCTTACCAATAAATGCCATCAATGCAATGCAGATATAGGAGAGGTGTGACTGGGCAGGAGTTAGGAAGCGTTACTCCAAATCAGCCAGGAAGAAGTTAGCATGTTGTGATGCCATGCAGGTGCCCATGGCTGTACCATTAATCTGAAGGTACAAGTTGGTACCAAATTTGAAGTAGTTATAGGTGAGAACAAAACGGCACAGTTTGGTGGCAAGGTTGTTGTGTCAGAAATCCTTATTCTTGTGACTTGTAATCCATTTTTGTGTGGGATGTTGGTGTTCAGAGATTCCACATTCTTGGTGGCCAAAATAATATTCTCTGGAAGGCTATTCAAAGATTGTATTTCCTCAAGAAATCTATGATGTCAAACACATAACTAGGAGTATTAATGGCATAGGGTTGTAGAATAGAATCCATGTATCCAGATATCCCCATGGCGAGAGTGCCTATGCCTGAAACAATGGGGTGTCCTGGTTGTCAAGTTTGTGTATTTTTGGAATAAAGTAAAAGATATCTGGTCAAAGTTCCTGTGGTGTGTCTGAAAGGATTTTCTCCTGTATGCACAGGGGTAATTCCTTCATGATCTTGCCTTGTTCTTTTTTGTATTCCTGTGTGAGATCTGAGAATAGCTGTTTGTAAAAAGCAGTATTTGAAAGTTGTCTTTGAACCTCTTACATGTAGTTTGATCTATCCACGATGGCAACAGCTTCACTTTTGTCTGCTTCTTTAATTATAACATCTGGATTTTTCCTGCATTTCCATTAAAACAGTTGAGTTAATAAATCCCCTGGCCAAATAAAAACTCATTTCTCAAAGTTTTACAATGCCAATGTACTAAAAAAAAGAACCAGTCCAGGTATTTCTAGTAGGTTTTTTGTTCACATTCATAGCCCTATTAATCAAAGCATAATGATGTGGAACACCCTATGAAACTATCTGCTGTGACAATGCCAACTGAGCAAATGTATGGATAGATTTTTTTAAAAAAACAAGTTCTTCCTGGAAGCTATCATTCCTTACAAATGAAAAATTGTAGCAATCCAAGAAGTTTCAGCACCGATTTGTAATTAAAATCTAAGTGGAGTCACTGACTATGAAAAGTACAGTCTTGTTGAAGTCTTATAAATGACTGCTCTTCAACTATGCCAAAAATATACAGCAGAAGGAACTGGTATTACCGTACAGGGATATAACTAGCATTTCAAGGTCCTGGATAAACAATTTTCACTTTGTTATTCATTATTCCTTTTGACTTTGTTGGACTATGCAAACTACATAACCCAGTAAAACACATATCTAGGGTAGCCGCTTATAGGTGGGGAAATTCCTGGAGATTCAGGAGTGAAGCCGGGGAAGAGCAGAGTCTGGGGAGGGACCTCAGTGGGATGCCATACAGTCTACCCACCAAAGTAGTCATTTTCCTCAGGGAAAATGATGTCTATTATATCTGGAGATGAGCTCTAATTCTGGGAGATCTCCAGGTCCCACCTGGAGGATGACAACCCCACAATAACAGTAAGTTACCATAGAAATGAATGTATTATGTAATAAGCTTCATATGCAAGGTGAACCTGCATGATCAAATATAGAGGGGAATGAAGTGAGATATACCTTTGATGCACAGAGAAACAGAGAAAGAAGTACTTGTCTCCCTTTCTCACAATATGAAAACTCGTGGACATTCAATGAAATTGCTGAGCAAACAAGTTAGAACTGATAAAAGGAAGTACTTCTTCACCCAAAGGGTAATTAACATGTGGAATTCACTGCCACAGGAGGTGGTGGCGGCTACAAGCATAGACAGCTTCAAGAGGAGATTGGATAAACATATGGAACAGAGGTCCATCAGTGGCTATTCGCCACAGCATATTGTTGGAATTCTCTATTTGGGGCAGTGATGCTCTGTATTCTTGGTGCTTGGGGGGACACAGTGGGAGGGCTTCTAGCCCCCTGGTGGACCTCCTGATGGCACTTGGTTTTTTTGGCCACTGTGTGACACAGCGTGTTGGATTGGATGGGCCATTGGCCTGATCCAACATGGCTTCTCTTATGTTCTTAAGGCTTTTCATTGATCATTTTTTGTGCACTTTCAACAGTTTGCAGATCACTTGTATTTTACTTCTTGACCAATGAGGCCCAATTACTTTCTATACAGCTTGCAAAATCCATTATATTTATTTAAATATTTATACATCCCAATGGGGACCCAGAGTGACTTATAATGTTCTCCCACCTTCATTTTAACTTCATAACAACCCTATGTTAGGTTGGTTATGCTGAGAGAGATCCAAGGGCTCTCAGCAATAGGTTTGCCAGACCTGGTGGAGGCAGGATCAGCTGGCCAGCAGGGGTGGTGGGTAACTTACTCTGAAAAAGAGGGATATCCATCTGACATGCAGCGACATGTCTACATCGCTGCCCAAGTGGGTCATCTGGGCGATGCTCTGGTATTTGGACAAAAACTCTTATGGTAAAAGCCAAATTTACCATAAAGTTCTCCCCCAAATACCAGAGCCTTGTCTCAACATCCCAGGAGTGATGACATCACTTCCAGGTCACGTAGGCAATGAAGCAGGCACATCGCTGCACTTTGGACGGTATGTTCCCCTCATCCCCTGCCTGTTGCGATGAGGTACCATGCAACCCTACCCTGAAGAGTTGCCAGGTCCCCCTTGGCAACTCACGAGGCTATACCATGGTGAAAAATAGTGTTTCAGTCATGTTCTAAGAAGTTTTGATGGTGCCCAGACCAAATAGTATTTCCTGTGGAGTAACAACACAGAATTTTGCTTAATATTGGTAGTCATTAATTGGCTACTACATCTAAGAGGGTTCACTGATGAAGGTGACCGGAATGAGACCTGTACTTGTGATTTTTCATGTTGAACTTGAACTTGGGATTCTGAATTCTAGAATGATCATTGGATTCTTCTGTGCCTTGGATGGTATTTTGTGAATTTGAGGTTGTATTTTTAGGAATGAATTTTGGACTATACCATGGTGAAAAATAGTGTTTTCTGGAAGAATTTTCTGGAAGAAAAACTTTCTCCAGTAGAACGCGGCACTTGAGCCCGAAAGATTCTACAAACCCTAATGATGATACCAGCCGTGAAAACCTGAAATCTTTGAATTTTGGACTCTTTTATGCCTTAAGTTGTTCCTTGATATTTGCATCTAATTGATCACAGAAAGAATATTGTGTATTGAAAAAAAGATGTTGTGTATTGGCATGAATGAACGTGTGTTGGTTAGAATGAATTTTTGTGGAAACCATATGTTCCTATGAGTCTTGTACATGACATTTGGCTTGTCATATTTTGGGCGCTATTACAGTAATTTGTTTTTGGTTCTGCACCCCCTTGGCCACTGACAGGGGATGGGGAGTTGGGTTGCAGATCCCAGTTAGATTTGGGAATGGAGATTTGAGAATGGAGCCTGAGGAGGACAGAGACATTAGCAGAGTCATAGAGCTGACCCCTCAAAACATCCATTTTCTTCAGGAGAACTGATCTCTGCAGTCTGGAGATGAGCTGCAATTCCAGGAGATTCCACCTGGAAACTGGCATCCCTAGCTCCCAGAGAACTAACATGGCCACTTAGGGATTGGAACCTGGGTTTCCTAGATTTTAGTCTAACACTTTAACTACTATATAACTCTGGTTCTCAATGAAGGCTAAAATCTCGACTACAATGACAGGAGTTATCAGCTTGAAGGAATGAAAAAATATTACACTTACAATTATTTTAAAATTAGTTTTATTTAAATCAGATTTCACTCTACCGTCTCTTGCAATGAGTCTCTCTGAAGCCATATTCTGATTTTAAGTAGGCCATCCTCAGTCAACTCGCAACCCCAAATTCATATCCTTAATTAATTACATTGAAAAAATTAAATTAAAACCTTGTGGAATCAATGGGAAAATTTGTTTCCCTAACCATAATAAAAACACATACTAAACACACAGAGAATCCAAGTCTTCTTTTCCTGGATTGCTTTACAGTTTTAGATAACACACCTGCACTTCAGAAAGATGTCTTTGTTCCATTTCAGTCCTCTGCCTCTTCTCTTCACCTCCCCCCATCCATTTCTCTCTTTAAGCCTGTTTCTTTTTTTACCACCTCTGATTACTCTTAGGTCGTTTTCGCACTCACCTTCCGCCGGTGCGACCCCCCTCTTCACCGCGCAGGATCTGCGCGGATTTCGCACTAAACGCTGCGGAGCAGCCAGAAAAGCCGGAAACTCCCCGCGCAAAAGCCGCTCAAACGGAAACCGCCAAAAAGCAGTTTCCGTTTGAGTGGCTTTTGCGCCGGGAGTTTCCGGCGCAAAAGGCTGCTCCGCAGCGTTTAGTGCGAAATCCGCGCAGATCCTGCGCGGCGAAGAGGGGGGTCGCGCCGGCTGAAGGTGAGTGTGAAAACGCCCAACGTGTTTTTAGTTTTTTTGTAATGACCATTCTGGCCAGTGTTTGATACTGTACTGTACAGTATATGTGGTAATCAAAACAGTTTCAATATAGCAACTACCGGTTTAAAGAACATGGATTATCCACTTTGCAAAATCAGTGACAGGAGACGAGATGGTTTCTTATTACTAGGTACTGGAGTCAGTGTTCTCCTGCATCACTCTTGACCCCATATATCAGCAAATGGGGGACCCAAGAAACATTGCCAGTTATAATATCCCAGTCCTCTAAATTCAGGCGACTAAGTTTGCACATTATAAAAAGTTTGCTAATCATACACATTAAGCAGTTTGTTGTATTGCGTACCAGTTGCTTATGCATGTATGTGCTGTCAAGCTGTAACCAACTTGTGCTGTCAAGCTGTAACCAACCTCTGCAAAGAGCCCCTGGTGGTCTCCCATCCAAGCACCAATTCCGCTTAGCTTTTGAGATCTGGCAAGATGAGGCTATATACTATACCATCGCATATCCCTGTTGCTTGCTTGGCAAGTATTTAATTAGTATTTTAATCCGCTCAACTGGATCAAAATTTCATTCTTCCCATATCTCATAACGAATGTGTGCATCTGTGTATAAAGTGCCATCAAGTCACAGAAACACCAGCAAGGGGCTTTCAGCAATTGCTTTTGGTCTTTCAATTTACATCAGCTCAATTATTCATTCAGTGTATTTATACCTCACCCATCTTCTAAGGAACTTAAGAGTGAGAAACCAGGTTCACCTACCCTCCTTTTAAGCTTGCAACAAGCCTGTGAGATAGATTAGGCTGAGACTATGCACCTTTTCACACTTACCGGTGGAAACCGGAAGGGAGTTGGTATTGTACCGCCTTGCAGTAATCCGAGACAGGGATGGGAGTTTTCAGACACATGTTTTTTTTCCCTGTAGGGTTCCGTTATTGAAGCAAGCCATTTCACACTGTTCCGCTTTTATCTCGCTTCCACCAGTGCCAGCCGTTTTTGCCTGCCGGCACGCAAAGATCACTATAGCGCTATAGCAACGTATCACAACAGCACCACCATAGAGATGGCTAGGCTCCATTGAGATAAGTTACCAAGTTTCAGCGGCGGCGATCTCTGGCATCTTAATGGAATCCAGGCATCCCTATGGTGATGCTGTTGTGATACGTCGCTATAGCGCTATAGTGCTATAGCAATCTTAGCCTGACGTTCCCCCCCCCCCCCAAAAAAGCCAGAGATCGCGCACCAGCGGGCGAAAAAGGGTGCGAAAACTGCTCCCGGATTAGATACTGGACATTTCACACAGCGCCCCATACCGATTTCAACCCGGAAGGAGGGGTTGAAAACTGGAAGAAGCTGCTCTTTGTTAGTAACAACTCAGGCATGCCTCACTACCAGGACAGCCACGGGACTATGTGAAAAGGTGACAGTATTCCGGTAGCAGCCAGTTACTGAGTCGGGTCTGTCTGAAATGCCAGCAGAAACCCGTTACTGTTCAGTAACTGACCAGCTTCCATACCGGAATACATAGGCTGTGTGAAAAAGTTCTATGTCTCTTGGACAGAGGTCAGGCAGTGGTTTTCACAGCCAAGCAGGGGTCTGAACATGGTTCTTCACAGTTCTAATCCAAGAATCTAACCACTACCCCACACAGGCTCTCAGTACAGGGTTATGCAAGCCACTTACAGAGGCACATATGTATCATGCTTAGGTCAAAACTGTCAGGATTTACAAGCTAGTCTCAAACACAGGATATAGGCAAGAAAAGGACTAATTTCAGAAAGGCGGTTTACTTACAGCCAAGCCAAAAGCACTGGGCTGAATCCAGCCAAAGTTAAACATTCTACAGCTCCATTTATTTGAGTGAGAGAAATTTAAGTACATCCTTCACCATCTCCAACAATAAAACATAAAAGTGGTAAATGATGCTGGTTTCCTTCCCTCCAAGTTTCCCTCTCAACATCAGTAACCCTTAGAACAATTGCACCAATGGCAAGCCTTTGCAAGCACTATATTTGTCTGGCTTGCACAAAAGCAGTCTGGCACTTTAAAGGGCTGTTTAATTCTCAGTTATTAGGCATTTATCATTTCCTGCAATTTAGACCACGGTTCTGAAGATCTCTTTGATGTTCCATAGTTGTAAAGCTGGGAAAAGACCCACCACTAGCAATACCATCTCGGAAAAGTGTGGCTCCTTGTTCTTTCATTTGTACTTGTTTGGTCACAGTACTGATAAAGGAGGAAATCTCTTTTACTTACACTTTGAAATTGCTCTCAACTACAGCAGCTAGCAAAGCTTGCCTTAGCAAATAGTTGGCCACCCACATAAAGCAAGCTGTTGGCTCCTACCTACTCCCTAAGCAGCCAAATGTTAATGCTAAAATACCTATTGTGCTAAGAAAGACTCAGACTTTTTCAGCACCTCAGTACTGCCACTGTCTCCCAACAAGTTGAATCCCCAGCTGATGCTCTAAGTTTTTTGTATCCCTTCCACAAAAAGGCATTTATTTTGAAGAAGATGAAGAAGAAGATATTGGATTTATATCCCGCCCTCCACTCCGAAGAGTCTCAGAGCGGCTCACAATCTCCTTTCCCTTCCTCCCCCACAACAAACACCCTGTGAGGTGGGTGGGGCTGGAGAGGGCTCTCCCAGCAGCTGCCCTTTCAAGGACAACTTCTGCAAGAGCTATGGCTGACCCAAGGCCATTCCAGCAGGTGCAAGTGGAGGCGTGGGGAATCAAACCCGGTTCTCCCAGATAAGAGTCCGCACACTTAACCACTACACCAAACTGGCTCTTATTTTGGGGAATTTTTTTTTCCTGAATTCAAATCCAACCCTCCCCATGTGTTCCGCACTTACTTTGAAAACGGGTTGTGCAGCTGTGTCATGTACTTTGGCTGTTTCTACACTCAGGGTCAATTCTGTTTTTCATGAGCATTGAACCCACCTGCAGAAAACTCCTGTTCAAAAGTACTCTTGCAAAGTGAAGAACAATTCTGGGTTGAAACCAGTTTTGGTGCAGTAACATTATACTATAACATTGTAAAAAGGCTGCATGCATTGTGGTGAACAGCATGGCTGGTGATTAACAAACTGGATACACCGATTCATAACAGTGTTGTTCAATAATTATGAAGCACACTAAACGGAAACATTGCACATGTTGAATTTCCATGATTGTCAAATCCATTATATAATTCTATTATCTTCAGATGTTTCAAAGACTGAACTGTCATCAAAAATGCACCAGGAGCTACCGGGGAAGAGAAGTAGGGGGAGAATGAAGAAACAATACAAGTGTGAGGCAACAAAAGCTATCAACAAAAAAAAAAAAGGAAAGGAAAGGAAAGGAACTGCATGGATGGGTAAAGTAAAGTAAAGTAAAATTTTATTTGTATCCCGCCCTCCCCCGTCGGAGCAGGCTCAGGGCGGCTAACAACAAAAAAGATAACAATACATTGATAAAACATTATACTAATGAACATTAATAATAAAACCACTTAATACATTAGTTAAAACAATTAATCTAATACATTAAATTAAACCTAACAATTGATGTAGACGGCGAGTGTTTCTTGTTATGCACTTATTGCTCAGCTGTTTGTGAATGCCAATTTAAAGAGGGCGGTCTTGCAGGCCCTGCGGAACTGGTCAAGGTAATTGCATGGAGAAAGCTACTTTCAACCTCACTGCTCATTTGGGCACTGCATTATAAAGCAGCAATATTAGTGTTTTAAAAAAAAAATCAGTGTCATAACATAATCAAAACTATGCTTAACCATTTATGTAAACTATTTACAAAAAAAACCCCTCCTACCTCATGTGTATTTTACAGCTGATGTTATTTCACCAGTAGTTTCCATTTGTTACATACCGGTAATTATACAGTTCTTTCTTTATATTACATTTTGCTAAAATTTATAAACAAAAGGTTTTTTTAAAACTACACTTAAAAATCAGCCTGCTGTTTGGGGAACTTGGAGGCTTGGGATGCACATGCAATTCTGATACCACAAAGGGTCACTGGGAAACAAAATTCAGTTTTGGGAATGCCACACTTCAAAACTGCTAGTTAATAACTGAAGTGGGGGAGAAACAGTAAAAAAAGTGGATCTAAAAAAAAAGCAGGGTAAGGAGGCAGTAAATTCAGAGCTACTCCTGGAGCAGCCAAAAATTGCGCAGAAAGTTTTACAAAAACATGATTTAAGAATACTGATGCGGCAGTTTACGTGTGTGTGAAAATGGTCTCTCTGTCCAGTACTGTTGCGTGTAACAGTTGTGCAAAATATATGATATGTATTCAACATGGTACGGTTGGAAGGGGCACTGGCCCGAGTCTGGTTAAAAGTTTCTCATGCTTTAGTCTCAATGAAAGCAGCGGGGCATTTGTTAGCCATAGTCCTAACCTGTTCCATTGACTGCAGTTGGATTTAACCATTATTAACTGTAGCTAAGGTTATTTTTAGGAGCCCTGTGATACAGAGTGGTAAAGCTGCAGTACTGCAGTCCAAGCTCTCTGCTCATGACCTGAGTTCGATCCCGGCAGAAGCTGGGTTCAGGTAGTCGGCTCAAGGTTAACTCAGCAATCCATCCTTCCGTTGGTAAAATGAATACCCAGCTTGCCGGGGGGAAAGTGTAGATGACTGGGGAGGTCAATGGCAAACCACCCCATAAAAAGAAGTCTGCCATGAAAACGTTGTGATGCGACGTCACCCCAGAGTTGGAAATGACTGGTGCTTGCACAGGGGACTACCTTGACCTTTAAGGTTATTTTGTTTAATTATATAAGAATTGCTCACACTGTAAATAGGGTGGTCACTTCCAGGTGGGCCCTTGAGTTCTTCAGGAATTAAAAAGCTCCAGAGACCCATTTCCCTGGAGAAGATGGTTGCTTTGCAGGGTGGACTGTATGATATCATACCTCCCCAAGGTCCCCCCCCCCCCGGCCACTTCTCCCCACCACATTTTTATAGTTAATAGCCAGTCAGGTGAAGTAACTGCTGTCACAGTCTAAAGACGTGCCACATGATCGCATGCCGAAGTGATTTGGACAGAAAATGTCTCCACACAGTGAAATGTTACAAGCAACTGTTCTTGTTGGCCAGTGCAGCAGAAACACCTATCCTGCGTGAGGACTTTTTATCAGGCAGGCTGTTTCTGTTGCTCTGATTAACGGAAAAACACCCCCATGTAGGGTTGCCAAGTCCAATTCAAGAAATATCTGGGGACTTTGGGGGTGGAGCCAGGAGACTTTGGGGGGTGGAGCCAGGAAACATTAGGGGTGGAGCCAAGATCAAGGCTGTGACAAGCATCATTGAACTCCAAAGGGAGTTCTGGCCATCACATTTAAAGGGACGGCACACCTTCTCAATGCCTTCCTTCCATAGGAAATAATGAAGGATAGGGGCACCTTCTTTTGGGGCTCATAGAATTGGGCCCCCTGGTCCAATCTTTTTGAAACTTGGGGGGTATTTTGGGGAGAGGCACTAGATGCTATACTGAAAATCTACCCCAAAAAACAGCCCCCCCAGAGCCCCAGATACCCGCAGATCAATTCTCTATGGGAATAAATCTCCATAGGCAATAATAAGAGTTCCCAGCAGACATTTCCCTCCCCTCCCCCCGCTTTCTGATGACCCTGAAGCGGGGGGAGGGTCTCCAAACCAGGAGATCCCCTGCTCTCACCTGGGGATTGGCAACCCTACCCCCATGCAGCATAATCTGATAGGAGCCTGGTTCTGTTGCTACAGGCTGAAAGTGACGGGTTTTTAGTACAATTATATTGGTTTTTAAAGCACATTTTTAAGCCGCATGCTTTCAGTGTTGTGTCCCTGAAAACATGTAAGATCTCACATCAAGACAAATAAAAAAACCTTGGTTTTAAAAGCAGGATAGGCCAGGCCACTGCAGAGAAAATGAATGCAGCACCTTCAGCAAATGTGATAGAGGGAGCTGGGGAGGGATGGTGGCTCAGTGGTAGAGCATCTGCTTGGGAAGCAGAAGGTCCCAGGTTCAATCCCCGGCATCTCCAAAAACGGTCCAGGCAAATAGGTGTGAAAATCCTCAGCTTGAGACCCTGGAGAGCCGCTGCCAGTCTGAGAAGACAATACTGACTTTGATGGACTGAGGGTCTGATTCAGTAGAAGGCAGCTTCATATGTTCATATGAGCTCAGGCATCTATGCTGGATACAAGAAAAAGCGATGTTGCAGTGCAGTTACTGGGTCTTTCAGTTTAGCAAGAGACCTCCAACCCTCCCATTCTCCACTGCTGATTAACTCAGCACCAGAAAGAAATTTCCCAGCAATGGGGAGGCAGCTAGTGAGTTTATTTGCTTTGTATCCCACCCTCCCCACCAAAGCAGCCTCAGGGCGGCTGAGTTAGTCGTCCCGGCATGATGACATCACTTCCAGCACGACCTGGAAGTGATGCTATCACACTAGATAACACTCCAGTACGGCTGAATCCTACAGCATCAACCCCAGTAATGCCAGTGACACTATTGTCCTGGGAACACCAGTCAGCCCCCCCAAACCTCCCCCCCCCCTCATAATTACTTGTCTCCTCTATCTCTTGCTGATTGCTAGGTACAAGTCTCTTCGAATTTTATGTATGAAAACACAAAACGTTGGAGGACAGGAAGTAGCCGTCAAGTTTTAGACTAACACATCCATAGGACTGCTGCTATTTATTTATTTGTACTATTTGTACTCTACTTTTCTCACAGACTGCAGGCAGATTGCACAGCGTAAATCAATCCAATCAGCATATGGTCCTTTATGCACACACAGTTTACTGTAGATAATCTGAGCAGCCAAACCTTTAAACTTGATTTCAGATTCTGCTTCTGCAGTATACGCCATTCTTTTTCTCTGGTCTATTTATTCTGCAGCCCAAAATATGAAGTTGCCTTCTACTGAATCAGACCCTTGGTCCATCAAAGTCAGTATTGTCTACTCAGACTGGCAGCAGCTCTCCAGGGTCTCAAGCTGAGGTTTTCCACACCTATTTGCCTGGACCCTTTTTTGGAGATGCCGGGGATTGAACCTGGGACCTTCTGCTTCCCAAGCAGATGCTCTACCACTGAGCCACAACCCCATTTATGGCTCTCCAGGGTCTCAAGCTGAGGTTTTTCACGCCTACTTGCCTGGACCCTTTTTTGGAGATGCCAGGGATTGAACCTGGGACCTTCTGCTTACCAAGCAGATGCTCTACCACTGAGCCACCATCCCTCCCCGCCGGAGGCTCTGAGCTGCCTTCTTGAGCTGCCCAGTTTGAACCGGGTGGCACAAGAAGGCAGCCCAGCTGAGCTTCCTGTCCATGTGGGAAGATGACGGCTCCTGGCAGCCACAGATCAGTGCTTCCTCCTCCTGACACCCAGCTGAAACTAGATAACAGGAGAGGACAACCCAGCCAAACTCACTGTGTGTACAGGGAACTGTGCCTGTCGGGAGCCATCAGATCCATGCACAGTGAGCCCAGCTGGGCTGTCCTCTTCCATCACCCAGTTTCAACTGGGCAGCTCTGAGCTGCCTTCTCGTGCCACCTGGTTCAAACCGGGCAGAGGGAGAAGACAGCCCGGCCGGGCTCACTGTGCATGTGGGGAGTCAGTGGCTTCCAGCAGGTGCGGCTTGGTGCTGCCTTCTCATGCTGCTCAGTCCAAACAGGGTGGCAGTGTAGCCAGGAGGTGCTGCCTAGCTTGTGGGATCACCCCAAAAGCAGGGGTCCCCCACTCTTGACCTGAACTAGAGGTGGCCAAGCGAGAACTCTCAGACTGCCAAAGAGCCAGCCAAGGCTGCACACAAAGGCATCCTCAAAGGCAACCTCCAGTTGCTTCCCCCCCCCCCCCCCCCACAGCAATGGACTGACAGGGACAATGAGTTCCATCAGGTAATCTCAAAGCTTGATAGCAACTTCTGGCTAATCTTCTCCTGTTTCCAGAACCCCACCTAATCTCTTTTGTATGATACCTGCAATAATGTGCAAATTCACTGTACACAAACTCCATCCTTCCTGTCCTTCCTTCAGAGTACCAAGGTAAATTAATCTAAACATTAAACCATTAACCATCCTTCCTGACACCCATCAGGAACACAGTCATACTTTTTGTCCAAGCCTGGGAACCAATTCAATGTGCTCCAGAAAACCCATCAATGGTTGTTAAACCCACTACATTCCAGAAGGAGAGATTGCCCCTCAGAATCCTATAAAACCATGCCCTAGTGTGCAATCTGTGGGCACCTACATAGATTATACCCCACAGTCTCTTCTTTGGGTCTCCTTTGTGTGACATGCTGGCCATTCACACTCCCTTCTACACAGATGTCTGCCCATCCGGGAAGGTAGTATAACCTCTATAACTGCTCCTTAATATCTTATTTTCACCTCTTATTTTCTTTTTTTTATTATTTAAATTTCATTAGAAAAACAAGACCATTCACCTCTTATTTTCCAAGCTTTGGATTGTGTGTATATTTTGATTGCTTAAGTGTGATTGTAAACCAGCATATTTCCCAAGTAAAATTCTTAAAACCCTTTCAGTTCTGGAGTCTTCTTACTGAGCTAGACCTCTGTATACAAAGACATGTGATGCCTGAAACCGTCTGGCCTCCCCAGTCTCATAGCTAATTTCCCGAACATCAAGACAGGACCATTTGTGGTAACAGAAGGAAAGGACAGCCTATCGGAAAGTAATTTTTTCTTTGTACAAACACCATGAGACTAGCAATGGTCTCCTATTGCAAAAAGCATGAGACTAGCAATAGTGTCCTATTGCAAGACTCATGCCACTTGAAAAAAAAAATTAAGATGTAGGCAGTGGAGTGGCCTACGAGGGGTAGAGATGGGGAGAATCTGAGGAAATCTGTATGCTGTTGACTTACCTTCAGCTTGGAATCAAAGCAAGGGAACAATGAACATATGGGGAGGAACAGTGGCTCAGTGGTAGAGCGTCTGCTTGGGAAGCGGAAGGTCCCAGGTTCAATCCCCGGCATCTCCAAAAAAGGGTCCAGGCAAATAGGTGTGAAAATCCTCAGCTTGAGATCCTGGAGAGCTGCTGCCAGTCTGAGAAGACAATACTGACTTTGATGGACCAGGGGTCTGATTCAGTATATACTGAATCAGATCCCTTATACTGAATCAGACCCTCGGTCCATCAAAGTCAGTACTGTCTACTCAGACTGGCAGCAGCTCTCCAAGGTCTCAAGCCTCAAGTTTTTTACATCTATCTGCCTGGGCCCCTTTTAGTTGGAGATGCGAGGGATTGAACCTGGGACCTTCTGCTTACCAAGCAGATGCTCTACCACTGAGCCACCGGTCCTCCCCAAATTCCACCACAAAACCACTCTCACAAAACTTTAGGAAACAGCAAACAGAAAGCGAGTTTAATGCTGAAGGGTTTTAACAAAATGCAAAAGAAAACATGATAGACAAGCACAGTGAAAGCAAGGCAAAACACTTGCGCACAAAGGGCCAACGTCAATACATCTAATAAACAATATTTTTGTTTTACCTCTTTAAAAAAAACTATGGGCAGGCTGAAATAGTAACACTGGAAATGTCTTAGTCATAATTGTGAGCAGGATGATAGTGGTAGGTACAAATATTCTTCTTCCCACCAGTGCATAACTTTTCTGACTATACCCATCATCAACAGTACAGTCCTAAGCAGAATCAGACCCTTGCAAATCAAGCTTCAGTGAACTTAAAAGAGTGTAACTGGTTAGGACTGTACTGTGTTATATGGGCACTGATTATGACTTCTAGTTAATGTTAAGCATTGTCATTACTGGTCTCTTAGGTAATACTGGACTAGGGGCATGCAAAAAAAATGTGTGTTTTTTCTGATTTGGGTCTATTGGACCTAAAAATAGTGATATTCTCAAATTTTCCTGAATCCCAATATCAGTATTGTATTGAGACTCAGGCAAATGTTCAGGAGAACTGGATTTATTTGGCTTCATTATACTGTGGGGATTGTCTCCATGGGGGATAATGGAGTTCACTTGTCAAGTCATACTGCCACAGCAACACGACTTGGCAAGTTCAGAAGGCATTTAAACTCTACATGCCTTATGAATTCCATTCTATCCTATGGGGAGGCATTTAATGGAATTCAGAAGGTATTTAGTTTAGTTTAGTTTAGTTTAGTTTAGTTTAGTTTAGTTTAGTTTAGTTTAGTTTAGTTTAGTTTAGTTTAAAAGGTAAAGGTAGTCTCCTGTGCAAGCACCAGTCGTTTCCGACTCTGGGGTGACGTTGCTTTCACAATGTTTTCACAGCAGACTTTTTACGGGGTGGGTTGCCATCGCCTTCCCCAGTCATCTACACTTTCCCCCCAGCAAGCTGGGGACTCATTTTACTGACCTCGGAAGGATGGGAGGCTGAGTCAACCTGGAGCTGGCTACTTGAACCAGCTTTCGTTTCGTTTATTTGATTTAAATCCTGCCCTCCCTGATGAAGCAGACTCAGGGCAGCTCACAATTCATAATAATAAAACAACAACAACATAAAAACATTAGATTAAAATGACACTTAGGTGATATTCCAACCCAAATAAATAAATAGGCGGCATTCAAGTAATCTTGACTGGCACAGGTCACATCTAATGGTCTCAACAATGACATAGCAAGTTTGATGCAATCCTTTCATCAGATTAACAGTCAAACACAAGATGGAATAGCATGGTTTTACAGGCCTCGCAGAACTGGATAAGGTCCCGCAAGGCTCTGACATTAAACTTTAAGTGCCTTCTAGCTATGCTATTATTCACCTTTTATTTGGGCACAGCTATTTTGGCAGCCAAATCAGATTCTCTAATCCGATTCAGCTGAATAAATACCGCCAAAAGACCAATAAGGTATTTTTCAGGTATTTATTAATTATATCAAATACCCCGATCCTGGACTCAGATTTAACTATTTACTGCAAACCAACATGGCTACCCTCTGAAACAGCTCTTAACCAGAATTTTACACTTTTCGTGTGTTCACACTACACTAAATAATGTGTTTTACATCAGGATCTTTGCTATTCTTACACAGTAAAAATCCGGATGTGAAACACATTATTTAGTGTCGTGTGAACACACCATATGTGTTTGAGACTGGTTTGGAAATCCGAGTAAATAAAACTTGGTTAGCATTAATGATGGTTGAACTTGTGCCAGTGTGACACTTATCTACGGTTAAAGACAGGAGTAAAGAGGATCGGGGAATTCAGGCCAGAGAGAGGAAAACTGGAATTGGAAGGAGTAGAGCATATGAAACTCTGCCTGCTTTCATTTGTTTAACCTTTTTTAAATCTGTGGTTTTTATTTGGTTGTTTAGTTTAATTTGACAGCTTTGTTCTACTGTAAAGTAGAAAAGCAGCATATAACGTTAAATAAATATTCTCCAGCATTATGTCTTCACTAACCATCTGCATCTGTTTTTCTATGACAGCTATTACTTACAAGACAACATACATTCTGGTTGAGTGGCATAACCAGGAGACAAAGGAATCCCACTTTTCTTTATCTGCTCACTACATAAGTTGTAGAGGAGTTTCTCAGTCCTTAGTGCGGTTATCACAGTACTAGGTCAGAGTTTAAATGCCTTACGTAGTATCTGTGATCAGGTGAAGAGCATGGCATTGTTTCACTGTGGTTTAAAGACTTCACTTTGTAGAAAGGGGTTGTAATTTTGCTCATTTAAGAGTCAAGATATTTACTTGAAGCTAAGCAGGTTAGTGGGCCAGAGATAACAAGAGATAACACTACGCCAACACTAAACTCCACAGATAAGAATACCCTTGAAGCAATCTAACCAGCTAATAACAAGAGACAGGGAAATGAGTGCAGCTAGATCGGAGTCCAGTAACACCTCAGAGACCAACAAGATTTGGGGGGCATAAGCTTTCGAGAGTCAATGCTCTCTTTGTCAGCTACCCTCTGAGACTATCTTTGAGAAAATTAGTGTGCTGCTGACAACGTTCTAATGCAAGAGGGCCAATAATGTATCTTTCTTAGCCACTGTTTTCCTAACATGAATTTGAAAACAGTGAACTAACAGGAAAAAAAAGTAATAAAGCCACCCAGTCAGTGGGGCTGCAAATTAAAACAGTATTTTATGCTCCAAAATTTACTGCAAACATAAACAAGTTGAGTAGTGCAGGAAGTGTGGAGAATTATCTTTACACACCATGGAAGAATTTGTTTGCATCGCATGATAAACCACAGTCTATGGTTAAACACCAAGTATTTATATAACAGATTACCACAAATTCTTATAAAAGCTTGGGGCTTTGTCTCCTCTGATGAATGGTATAACCAGGGAAAACACTGCATTTGAAGCCTTTACTGCTGGTAGGTGAGTATAAATAGAGAAGCTTTCATTATTTCTAGAGCAAAACTGTCATGTGAGCACCTCCACAGTGCATATGTTCCTACTCAACCAAGTCCTATGAGTCTATTTTAGTTATGACCATGAAAACAATAGGTTGCTACATCCAAAATTGCACTCTTTGCCTATCTAGTCATGGCACCAAAAGGAAAAAAGTGCCAAAACTGCACTAGTAGCTGAATTCCTAAACAAGTCCTGATCTTTCTTTGCTACATATGTCCCCTTGTGGTATTAATCCAGTTTGGTGTAGTGGTTAAGTGTGCGGACTCTTATCTGGGAGAGCCAGGTTTGATTTCCCACTCCTCCACTTGCACCTGCTGGGATGGCCTTGGGTCAGCCATAGCTCTGGCAGAGGTTGTCCTTGAAAGGGCAGCTGCTGTGAGAGCCCTCTCCAGCCCCACCCACCTCACAGGGTGTCTGTTGTGGGGGAGGAAGGTAAAGGAGATTGTGAGCCGCTCTGAGACTCTTCGGAGTGGAGGGCAGGATATAAATCCAATATCTTCATTTACCTCACAGGGTGTCTGTTGTGGGGGAGGAAGGGGAAAGAGATTGTGAGCCGCTCTGAGACTCTTCGGAGTGGAGGGCGGGATATAAATCCAATATCTTCTTCTTCATCATCAATATATCTAATTCTCATCCTGACCAAATCTGAGGATATTTAAATCTGGAAACTGGAGCTGGGAACAAACAATACAGAACTTTCTACAAACCTGAAAATTGTTTGCAAGATACACACACGCGTGCGCGGGGGAAGTGGTTTAAAAACCAAATGATAAAAAGAGTGCCTGTGGTTTTTAAGTAAGAGATGCCCTCATTGGCCATCAATGGCAACCACAACAGTTCTGCATTCCAGGCTTGGTTTCTATCAGTAAAAGGTAGGGGAGAGTCCTTTCCCAGGCTGCTTTGGCTTCCAAGGGAAGCCTCATCAGCCTGGCACCAACCATTGGTCAACTTGTGACCACCTGATTTACACAGTTCACCCAGGCACAGCTGCTTGCTACTGTTTAACAGGAAGAAAGCCAGTGTACTGTAGTGGTTACAGTTTCAGACAAAAATCAGGAAGATCCCATTTCAAATCCCCATTCTGCTGCGGAAGCTCACTGGGTAACCTTGAGCCAGTTAAACATTCTCAGCTTAGCCTACCTCACAGGGTTACTGTGTGGATAAAATGGAGTGGAGATGAATACTTTACAGGAAGGAAAGAAAGAAGCAGAAAGAGGGGGAAGGCTTATAGGAGCTTTCAGGAACGGGAAAGAGGAAACAGTGGGCGAGAGGAAAATTAGAAGCCTTTCCCAAAAGTTCTCGCGGGTCCTTCACTTGTCTCTCGGCTTGGCTTCGCGAACGAAGATTTAAGAAGGGTGCAGTAGTCCACGTCTGCTGCAGGCTCGCTGGTGGCTGACAAGACCAATGCGGGACAGGCAGATCCGGCCACAGTGGCTGCAGGGAAAAGTCTGGTTTGGGGTTGGTGCTGTAGCAGTGCGATTCTTCCTCAATCTCCTTTTGTCCTCAAGACCAGCTATGCGTACGTTCTCAAAGGAAGAGACAGCCTGGTGGATGGTGTGCCTCCATGCTTTGCGATCTGAGGCTAGGTCAGACCACTGGTGATGGTTGATGCGACAGGTGCCAAGGGATTTCTTCAAGGAGTCCTTGTACCTCTTCTTTGGTGCCCCTCTATTTCGATGGCCGGTGGAAAGTTCGCCATACAGAGCAATCTTGGGAAGGCGGTGGTTTTCCATCCTAGAAATATGCCCTGCCCAGCGCAGCTGCGTCTTCAACAGCAGTGCTTCGATGCTTGTAACCTCCGCCCTCTTGAGGACTTCAGTGTTGGTCACAAAGTCACTCCAGTGGATGTTGAGGATGGTGCGAAGTCATATAGTCTATGAAATGAGCTAATGTTGAGCTAATGGCTTGTGCCTTTGCAGAAAAAAGCAGAATGATACTGTTGTCTCTCTTTACTTGCTTGAAGGCTAATAATAATATCAATATTTGGAATACGAAAACAGTGGGCTAGCTGGTTTTTACAGAAGTTTTTCATAGACAGAAGTGTACTGGCAGTTATCACTGTACCAAAATCAAACAATAGCTTCTTTCTCACTCATGAACATTCAACATAAAAACATTTGTAGTGATTCAAGTTGCATTCAGGCATATTTAGGGTTGCCAATCCCCAGGTGGGGGCAGGGGATCCCCCTGTTTGGAGGCCCTCCCCCTGCTTCAGGGTCATTAGAAAGCGAGGGGAGGGGAGGGAAATGTCTGCTGGGAACTCTGTTATTCCCTATGAAGATTTATTCCCATAGAAAATCATGGAGAATTGATCCGCGGGTATCTGGGGCTCTGGGGGGGGGCTGTTTTTTGAAGTAGAGGCACCAAATTTTCTGTACAGCATCTAGTGCCTCTCCCCAAAATATCCCCCACGTTTCAAAATGATTGAACCAGGGGGTCCAATTCTATGAGCCCCAAAAGAAGGTGCCCCTATCCTTCATTATTTCCTATGGAAGGAAGGCATTGAAAAGGTGTGCCGTCCCTTTAAATGTGATGGCCGGAACTCCCTTTGGAGTTCAATTATGCTTGTCACAGCCTTGATCTTGGCTCCACCCCTAATGTCTCCTGGCCCCACCCCCAAAGTCTCCTGGCTCCACCCCCAAAGTCCCCAGATATTTCTTAAATTGGACTTGGCAACCCTAGGCATATTGTTAAACTACAATTTGCTAGGAAGGACCCTAACATAACAGAACACAGCAGAGTATTTCTGGTTTAAAATAAACTCTGGTTCATTACAGGCACCTGCTGGATTGGAGTTTCTTTGCTGCCCAGTAAACAGGATTAACTCAGTTTGCATGGAGTAAGATGCTGACTAAATCAGTCAGTCTGTCTCATAAGAATGCAGAACACTCTGCCAAATTACAATTGCTGGATCATTCCAACATTAACCACAATTTATCTATATTGTATCATGCTTTTGTAATACAGTAGAGTCTTGCCATTCATGGATCCACAATTCACAGTTTCTCTTATTCATTGTCCATGGGCTGACCATGTAATGCAGCTAGCCTATAGTGCAAGAACATTCAGTATAGTGAGATAAGGAAAATGGCCATGAGCATGCTGGCCGGACTCTGCCTTTGCATAATTGCCGCTCATTTGCTTATGAATGAAGAAGGATGCATGCTGGTGAGTTGCATTGGCTTCAGCTGTTGCCCAGTCCCTATCTTCCAGCACCCACATTTGAATCTATATAGTGGACTATTCATATATGCATCTGTTTATTTTACATAAGCAATTCTGTGACTGTATTGTGCCTTGCTTTAACTGTACGTTTTCTCTCTTTCACCATCTGGCTTACATTAGAATTAAAGACTATGACTGTGTGTGTGACTGTGAGCTCCAAGGCCAAAGATTACAGATAAAGGAGATCCACTTAATCTGCAGCTCACTTTCCTTGACCCCTGCCCAATAGAAAGATACCATGAAGAGACAGCTGCATCAACCCAAGAAGGCTATGGTGCTAAGATAAGGAAAAGGTGCTTAAACTGAGAGGAAGAGAGGCTGAAATCAGGCCCAACTACACTTTGTCAGCATTTCACTAACTCACAAGCAACTGGAAGATAATTCCATATCAAGTGACCAGATCCCTCCAATGCACAGGAGGAGGAGTTAGGTCAATGTTGTGTCCTAGGTTCAAATGGAGAACTGTTACTTTTGGAGGGAACTGTTACTTTTGGAGGGAAGCTGAACAAGCCAAGCTTGTACTCCACACCAGGGTTCCAGAGAAGGCCTAAGCATGCCCAATCAGGGGAAGGATTGAAACATAAGTAGCCAGTCAACATCTAGGCTCATACTGTACCCTGATAGGCCCTTAGGCCTCTGTAAATAGCCAATCCATGTACATAGTTAAGGTCCAATCAGAAGGGGGCAAGAATTGTATAAAAAGGAGCAGGAGGTTTGAATAGAGTTCAGTTTGTGTTGGTGTTCCTGAAGTAAAGCTTGCTGAAATCACTCTCCGACTCTGGTCTCTTACTGCGCTGACCCCAGTACTTTACACTGGCGACGAGGATGGGATGCCAGTAAGAACCAGCAACAGAACCAGGAACACGGAAAGGTGGCTAAATCCAAGCCATCTGGGTCTGCACCTCCACTCTGTGCACACCCCATCTCTCAAGCCCCCCAGACACGCTGCCAAGAATGGAGGCTTCAGCTAACCTCCTGCAGCCCTTTAGCATCGATCGCCCTGAGCTGTGGGACTCGTGGGTCGAAGGCTTCCAGTCATACCTGACCTTCCGGAAGATTACAGAGACTACCATGCAGAGAGCTCTGCTTATCAGTACGTGTGGCACGGAGACCGTGGACTTAGCCAGGGCTCTTCTCCAACCCAGGAAGCTCTCAGAGACGCCGGTGGACGACATCATCAGCGCTCTGGAGAAGTATTTCCAGCCCCAGCCAACCAAGCTCACCCGGCACTGGGACTTCCGACAAAGGACACAGAAGGCAGGCGAAACCACGATGGCGTTCTTGACAAGCCTGCGCCGGGTGGCAAGCCGATGCAGTTTCGCAGACCTCAATGAAGCCCTTCTTGACCAGTTTGTATGGGGCTTGAGGGACGAAAAACTAGTACAGAAACTCCTGTCCCTCTCCGAGTGCGACCTAACAAAGGCAATCGATGTGGCCACCAGCTGGGAGAAGGGCAGATCAGCAGAGCCACGGCTGACAAGACAGGCTGCGGCACACCAGATCAACCCTGAACCATCTACAGAGGACTCAGACGAGGACAAAGCTCTACAAACCGGCTATCGTTCAGCAGGAAGGAAGACCACCCATGCCCCACAGGGCATGAGACACAAGACACCACCTGCATGTGCAAGCTGCGGGGGCCAGCACGAGCGAAAGACCTGCCGATTCCGGAATGCCACCTGTCGACTCTGCAACAAGGAAGGCCACATCACCTGTGCCTGCAGATCCACATCCCGAGCACGCGTCCCGCAAAGATCTGCGCACTCCGAGGGCCAGCCAGACTTCGAGACCGATGCTCTCCACGCCCACCCATACCCGGTACAGTACCTACCCTCGCCAGTCAGGCCCTCCAAAATCCGGGTCAATGTAGGGATCGGGGGGGTGCCCTGCCAAATGGAGGTGGACTCTGGGTCAGCATCATCTATTATAGCGGCAGAGACGGTTCCCGACCGTTTTCGATGGCACCTTGGGCTGCTACACGGGTCCCCCGGTTACACTACACCTCGACCCCACAGTGCGGCCTATTAGGCTTAAAGCGCGGCGAGTTCCATTCGCGCTCAAGCCTAAAATTGAGGAGGAACTGGATAAACTGATTGCACAGGGAATACTAGAGCCTGTCACCCACGCAACCTGGGAAACTCCCATCGTGACTCCAGTCAAGCCCAGTGGGGAAGTGCGGATTTGTGCAGACTATAAGTGCACCCTCAACAAGGCTCTTCAGGCCTACGCA
The DNA here is from genome assembly GCF_032191835.1 of Heteronotia binoei. Classification (NCBI taxonomy): domain Eukaryota; kingdom Metazoa; phylum Chordata; class Lepidosauria; order Squamata; family Gekkonidae; genus Heteronotia; species Heteronotia binoei. Next base: position 14,743,287 of record NC_083238.1, on the reverse strand, counting down.
TACCCTGTGCCCATCGTCAGCCACGTTCTAGCCACCCTAGCCGACGCAAAAATTTTTGGCAAGTTGGACTTGGCCCAAGCTTACCAACAGCTGCCGGTGGATGAGGCCACGGCCAACGCCCAAACAATTGTGACCCACCGGGGGGCCTTTAGAGTAAAGCGGTTGCAATTTGGCGTGAGTGTGGCTCCGGGGTTGTTCCAGGAACTCATGGACTCTCTTTTAAGAGGACTTCCCGGAGTCACTCCATTCTTCGATGATGTGCTGATCGCGGCAGCCTCGCCTGAAGAATTCGCCGCCCGCCTTAGAGGAGTCCTACAACGTTTTGAAACAGCCGGCCTCAAGGTCAAACGGGAGAAGTGCCTCCTGGGCGTGGATCGGGTGGAATTCCTGGGGTTCTCCATCGATGCCCAGGGGGTCCATCCCTCCGACGCCAAGCTGCGTGCCATCAGAGATGCTCCAGCGCCCACCAACAAGCAAGAACTCCAGGCCTTCCTCGGCCTCCTAAACTTTTATCATGCTTTTCTCCCCCACAAGGCAGCGGTGGCCGAACCCCTGCACCGGCTTCTAGACAAGAACCGACCCTGGGCGTGGGGCCGCCAGCACGCTAAAGCCTTCCAAGATATCAAGGGCCTCCTGATGTCCAACTCCGTCCTTGCCCATTTCGACGAGACCCTGCCCTTGGTCCTGGCATGCAACGCATCCCCTTATGGCGTGGGGGCAGTTCTGGGCCACCGACTCCCTGATGGGACCGAAGTCCCTATCGCGTACTACTCGCGGACCCTCTCGTCGGCGGAGCGGAACTACGCCCAAATCGACAAAGAAGGGTTGGCAGTTGTGGCCGGTGTCAAAAAATTTCATGATTACATCTACGGCCGGCCCTTTACCCTCTATACGGACCACAAACCCCTCTTGGGCCTCTTTGCATCAGACCGGCAGACCCCTCAGGTGTTGTCCCCACGGGTCCTCCGTTGGTCCATTTTTCTAGCCGGCTACACTTACACCCTAGTGCATCGCCCGGGCAAGGCAATGGGCCATGCTGACGCCCTGAGCCGCTTGCCCTTGCCTGACGTGGATCCCGATCCAGCCCCGGCTCATCAGATCCTACTGATGGACATGCTTCCGGACAGGCCATTGCTCGCCCGCGACGTTGCTGCCCGCTCCGCTCGTGATCCAGTCCTCTCCCGTGTCTTGGACTGGGTGGGGAGGGGGTGGCCCAAGGGCTCGACTGGGCCGGAATTTACTCCGTTTGCAGCCCGGAAAGACGAACTATCCACCCACAAAGGCTGCCTACTATGGGGCAACAGAGTTGTCATCCCCAAACCCTTGCAAGACCAAGTGCTTAGAGCCCTGCACGAGGCACACCCGGGCATAGTCCGCATGAAGGCTCTCGCACGGAGCTATGTCTGGTGGCCCGGCCTCGATGCAGAAATTGAGGCTTGGGTTAAAAGGTGCCCGACATGCCAGGTGTCAAGGCCTGACCCCCCCACGTGGCCCAGTGCAACCATGGGAATCCACCAAAACCCCCTGGTCAAGACTGCATATGGACTTTGCTGGCCCCTTCCATGGGCGGACTCTACTCATACTAGTGGATTCATACTCCAAGTGGTTGGAGGTGGTCCAGGTGCCCTCGCCATCATCGCAGGCGACCATCACGGCTCTGAGGGCCATCTTTGCAACCCACGGGTTGCCGGAGACCATCGTCACCGACAACGGCACAGCATTCACGTCCGCAGTGTTCCAGGACTTCTTAGCCAGGAACCTCATCAGGCACATTCGCTCTGCCTCGTTTCATCCAGCCACCAATGGCCAGGCAGAGCGGATGGTGCGCACGGCAAAGGAGGCCTTGAACCGTCTGGGCCCCTCAGACTGGCCAAAAGACTTGGCGTGTTTCCTAATGGCCTACCGGACCACACCCACCGCCTCCACAGGTCGCAGTCCAGCCGAACTCCTCATGGGCCGCCGCATCACCACCCTGCTGGACAAGCTGCACCCTGACCGAGCCCCAGACAGGCGACCGGCGCCGGAACACCTTAAAGCCCCCAGAGGGTTCTACCCAGGTGAGACAGTGTGGGCACGGAACTATGCCACCACTGGCCCCGCCTGGCTCCCTGGAAAGGTGGACCACGTCACCGGACCGGTCTCCTATGCAGTGACTTTGGAGGGTGGACATCTCCTGAGGCGACACATCGACCAACTCCGTGGTCGCCTGCCTGCCGGGGAGCCAAGGTCAGAGGCTCCAGATCCGGACAACGTAAGTCCCCGTGAGCCTGACACAGAACAGGGTTCCGTGGAGCCCGCTTCGGCCCAGCAGGAGGAGACCCCCGACCGCGCAGCTGAACCCAGGTCTCCCGGGGCCGCCGTCCCAGATGTCTCCAGCTCTGCAGCTGCGGAACCACCAACCGAGTCGGAACGCCCAGTCCCCTCGGAGCTCCGACGCTCGACACGAGACCGCCGCCCTCCGGCATATCTCCAGGACTATGTCACCTGATAGCTGGAACTATGGGGGGAGGGGTGTTGTGTCCTAGGTTCAAATGGAGAACTGTTACTTTTGGAGGGAACTGTTACTTTTGGAGGGAAGCTGAACAAGCCAAGCTTGTACTCCACACCAGGGTTCCAGAGAAGGCCTAAGCATGCCCAATCAGGGGAAGGATTGAAACATAAGTAGCCAATCAACATCTAGGCTCATACTGTACCCTGATAGGCCCTTAGGCCTCTGTAAATAGCCAATCCATGTACATAGTTAAGGTCCAATCAGAAGGGGGCAAGAATTGTATAAAAAGGAGCAGGAGGTTTGAATAGAGTTCAGTTTGTGTTGGTGTTCCTGAAGTAAAGCTTGCTGAAATCACTCTCCGACTCTGGTCTCTTACTGCGCTGACCCCAGTACTTTACAGTCAAGAAATGATGAGACGTGCCGAGGCTTAAGAAGGTTGCGCAGAGTCTTTTTCCATCAACAATTCTTGGATGTTAAAACAGTTGCGTGTTAGGGTCGCCAACCTCCAGGCAGGATCTTGTGATCCCCCAGAATTGCAGCTGCTCTCCATGAAGATAGTTTTAGAGGGCAGCCATGTCGGTTTGCAATTGAACAGTTAGTTTCAAGTCCAGGTATAAGCTTTCAAGTCCAGGTATAAGCCAAAGAGAGCACTGGCTTTAGAAAGTTCAGGGCTTTTTTTTTTTAGCAGGAATACACAGGAACACAGTTCTGGCTGGTTTGGCATCAAGGAGTATGACCTAATATGCAAATGAGTTCTTGCTGGGCTTTTTCTACAAAAAGCCCTGTGTGAAACAGTGGTGATATCAGGGGGGTGTGGCCTAATATGCCTACTGGGCTTTTTCTACAAAAAAAAACCCTGACAAAGTTTATACCTGAAACTCTTGTGGATCTCTAAGGTGCTACTGGACTTGAATCTAACTGACCTTCAGACTACAGAGATCAATTCCCTGGTAGAAAATGGCTGCTTTGGAGGGTAGACTATATGGCATTATCCCCTGCTGAGATTCCTCCACTCCCAAATTCTACTCTCTACAGGCTCTGACCCCAAAATCTCCAGATATTTCCCAACTCAGAGCTCGTGTGGTATGGCCAACCCAGCAGTATGTACGTGTGCATGAATGAGCAGGGTGCTCAGATGGCTTGTATAAACCTTCAATGAAACTTTAGCTTGTTTTCAAGGAGAAGTGCTGGGTGGACAGTTCCTCCTTTCCTTACATCTTGAGAAAAACGTTATTTAAATATTTAAATTATTTGTTTAATTTATTTTCAATTTCAATTTTCCTAGAAAACTTCCATCGTTTACAAGTAGACCCCCAACATTTCAGGGGTTCCCTGGAAAGGCCCCACTCATTCCCCTACTATCCTTTTCATGGAGCGAAGCCCAGCCTTAGCTGCACCATCACTGAGCAGGTTGCACTTAACTGCCACACCTGGGCCAGCAGGTACATGAGGCAGAAATCTTCCTGGGCTGTGTGAACCAGGGGACCTTCAGGGATGATCAAGTCCCTGTGCTATACACATGATTCACTTTATAACTTTTACAGCATTAACATTTTGGCTTGGGGATTTTTGGAACTAGAGAAAAGGTGCTTAAACTCATAAAATGACACATAATATCTGATGTGCTGACAACAAAATTAAACTCCATTATCTATTACCACTGTCTTAGATATACTGTTAAGGTGATCTCGCCCTCTTCCTTCCCTCACATACAGGATTTTTTTTCTTTGCTTCTCCTTTCTTTCTTGCTGAGCAGCCTCTATATCTGTTTTCTTCTTATTTGTTGGTCTATGGCTGTCCCACTCTGTCAAATTGTTATATATTTTAATGTTGGCCGAGCCCAGGGCCTTGGGGAAAGAGACTCAGTGCAATCCTAAATAGGTCTACTCAGAATTCTAAAGTCTGATCAATGGGACTTACTCTCAGGAAAGTGTTCTTAGGATTGCACTGTATATAATCTACATAAGGGGTTTTGGAACGTTCAAATATAAACAAAGTATTTTATTTAACTTGGTGGGAGGAAAGTAGTTGGAATCAGGAGTAGATCAAGGTGGAATCGGAGTGGAATCAGGGATAGGAAGTATGAAGTGAACTGATAATAAAAACTGAAGTAATTTTGTAATCACACTAAATCCAGCTAATATGTTGCCAACAAGTAAGTGGTGCTGCTTTTCAACAAGGTCTGAGAGAGGCTTTCTTTTCAGTTTCTGCTTTAACTTGCAAACATAGGTTTCTGAGTTTCACTTACACTTCATATTTAGAAGGCAGGAACATACAACAAAGTTCCCAAAATCCTTCTCTCTACACAGACCGTGGATCACTCTTCTTTCAAGTGCTACCTCCCTTTTCAGCTTCAATGAGGATCCTCATTGATCCACTCACTCCTTCTGCCTCTTTTCCAGTCCACAGTCAGAGCTAAACTGTCTTTTCTTCAACTGTCAGTTTCCAACTATCATTTCTTAACTGATACACAGAATTCTGTTTGAAGAACCTGTCACTCACGGCTTTTTTGAGCCGGAGCACACTGGAACACCGCTCCGGCTGGCTTGGCCAGGGCTCCAAAGGGAAGGCAGCCATGATCTCCCAGGCTTGCAATACTTACCAGCCAGGCCCATGGGGCCAAGCCAGGCTGTGGCATAGCTTCCTGGGGCCTGGGGCCCAGCTCACCAGCTGGGCTGGGCTATGGCAGTGGCTTCCTGGGACCCAGCTTGCTGACTGGGCTCTTAGGGCTGAGCCACGCTTCCTGGAGCTCCTGCTGGGCTTTTTCTACAAAAAAAAAAACCCCTGCTGCCATTCAAAGGTTTTCAGACTCTGTGAGGTGTTAACCCTTGATAGTCTGTCATGATTGTGTCCTGCAAAACAAAGTTAACTAGAAGAATGTCCTGTTTTGCATAAATATTGTATAATTATGTCCCAGAATGCTACAACTCATGCAGAGCTAATCAATAGAAATGTCTAAATGTTCAGATACATCTATATTAGCTCCACACTTCATATTCACAAATTCTATACTAACGGTCAGGGATTGTTTACAATGAACATTTATCTTAATTGGAAGTATTCAGTTATTTATTTAAAAATATCTCTGTTGATACCACATCAACAGACAACAGTTCTACTCTAAATTTATTTCCAAATCCTTGATGAGCTTTATAAACGTCAACATTTCTTGCCTTAACAATTGCAGAACCATGATTCTACACTTGCACAGTAACACCCCATTAATAACAGACGGATCTTGTACAAGTCTGTTGTGTGGCCTTGATAATATATTTACTCCATCCTGCAAAGACTTCATAACTTCTTGTAGAATTATTTTTTCCCTGTGCTGCCAGAGCTATTTATCCTCCCTAGTTGCTCAGAAACGGAAAACTAATTTCTTCCGTTCATTACCATAAATCTGATAAAATTCTTCTATTAATATTCATTTCTTTCTATCAAAAGACTTAGACTTTTGTGAATGATAGCATAATCATATGTTGGCAGCAGAAAAACATCTGCAGTCGTGCAGGTTTACTTGCTAAATTCCTCTTGGTGGTACTGATCAAGAGCTTCAATCTCAAAGTGACCTGTGTAACATGAACTTTTTTGAAAGCACACAGCAGTGTTAAAGCATCTTTTCTTTGTAACCAACAGCTACAGAGACGCATACAGGAACAGCAAATTCCAAGCTACTGTAGAAGTCTGTTACCACAAAAAAGATAAAGTGGAGATGCTGCAGGACTTCCCTCACAAGTTCTCATGGGGGGGGGGGGAATGGACCCCCACTTACTCAACAAGTTGTTCCCGGATTAGGTAGCAAAGATTCCCACTCTTGGCTTGCAACATGCATGGCTCCAAGACACCAAAGATGCCACAAACAGGTAATTTTAGAAGACCACAACCGGAAGATTTGTTGAATCACACTAAACAAAGAGACCTTTCCAAATATATGCATAAATCTTGTTTAACAATGAATTGTATTAGACTGCAAAGTCAGCATTTTAAGATTTATCTCTTCCCTTTCCATTCTTTCCCCCCAACTATGTCTCAAAACAGATAACATTTATATTCCTTTGATTTTTAATTCTCCCCATCAGCCCTCAGGGATAGTACAGCAAAGGAAAAGGAACATAAGAAGAAATGAAGCAACTTCTGAAAATACCCAAGATCCAATTTTGATATCCTCATCTCTTTTTCCAGTGCTGTTGATATCTGTATCTCAGAAGTTTTTTTTCTTTCAGACACTACCTTGCTTTTTGTTTGTACCTTTTATATGATCTCCTGTGGTCTTCGGGCTTTTCCTTCGCTTTAATAAAGTTCTGTGCAGTATCTAATGCCACAGTTCCAACACCAACACCTGCATTTGTCAGAACAGCAGTGGTGCCAGTGATTGTGCTGATCTATATTGCAGATCCAATCATTTCACTGAGCACTAGCATGTAGCCATATTTGCCCACCTCCATGTAAAGTGCTCTGAAGTCAGCAGCTGATTCCCCTTTCCCCTTCCAATCACAAACCAGACAATGACAAAAGAGCTATATTTCTTTTAATAGGGTTCAAGACAGCTATGCCCATTGTGGCAGTGTGTCACTGACCTTGCTAGGATCTGAGACTGAGACCGAGAACCTCGTGGTTCTTCGTAGTGCTGACAGTGGGCAGGAACCTTAAAAATCAGGAGATCCCCAACCTACCTGGAGAATGGGAATCCTAATTAAGGGGGTAGAACCTGGAGATGCCAGAGTTTGAGGAGCAAAGGGACCTCATAGGTATATAATACCACATAGTCCACCATCCAAAGCAGCCATTTTCTCCAAGGGAGCTGATCTCTGTCATCTGGAGGTAGGTTGTAATTCTGGGAGATCTCCAGACCTAGGGTTGCCAACTTCCACTTGGGAAATACCTAGAAATTTGGAAGGTGGAGCCTGGGGAGGCAGGGTTTGGAAAGCTGAAGGACTTCAGTGCCATAGCATCCACCCTCCAAAGCAGTCATTTTCTCCAGGTGATTTTAGATTCCAGTTGGAATTCCAGGAGATCTCCAGCCTGCACCTGGAGGTTGGCAACACTTTCTAGGTCCCACCTGATCAGTGGTCTTCAGGTTTCTAACCTGCTGAGAATGCTACATGCTTTCTACAGCTTCTCACTCTGTAGAACAATCATTAGGGAGAAAAAGAGATCCTGGCATTTCCTGACTGGGTTTCATCTCCATCAAAACACAATACGAAAAATCCCTGTGGGCAAGGTCACTGAGATGGGCACTGCTTTTCTGAAGTTCCATCTACTCTGAAGATCTAAACTTCCCACAGTAGATTGGAATCCCTCCCCAATTCAGTGCTTCAGGCATGGTGGCATCTTTTATGTGTGTGTGTGTTTGGGTTTTTTTGCAGTTACATAGGGCAGTCAGTGAAGTTCAGTGATCTGTCCATTTTGATCTCACCTTGGCTTAACTTTGCACATTCTACAAAGAAATAACTGCCTGCCAAGTGCTATCTATGAAAACCAACAAGGCAAAGATAAAATGTGTCAAATCTAGATAGAAAGACATTGTTTGATCTGCCACTTATTTGGCCTCTTAGCCTACAGCAAGAATTAGTTCAAACATCCTTTACCGTGATTAGCAGCAAAAGGAAGTTTAAAATGTTGAATTGAATTACGAAGTTCATACATGAACTGAAAGGGTGCTGCCATTTATTAATTTAGAATATTCACATACAGAAGAACGTAGATTTACATTAAAATGTTTTATTAAAAGGTTTGGCTAACCATCGCTGTGTGAAAAGAATTTAAACAATTATTCCATTGTCAGTTGGGGATAGTAAGAACCATCCTGAGGTAGGAATTAATTCTCCTAATTCAAATTGCAAACTGTCAGCAACATTGGGTGGCATTGGAAATGGTTATACTATATGATAGCACTGCCAGCCAAAGGTTGGGAACCAGAGGGGTGACATGGAAACGGAGGGAAATAATGTCACAATTTCACTTCCAGTGAATTTCACTTCCAGTGACACTGATGTGACACTCTAGGACTGGAGCAAAATTCTATGGGCGTTTTCCCACAGAGCTTACCGCGGAGCGACGTCCCTCTTCACCGCACAGTGTCTGCACAGATTTCCCACCAACTGCTCCGCAGAACCAGGAAGTGCCAGGCCTTTTGCGTCACAAACGTAAACCGCTAAAAACCAGTTTACATTAGCGACGCAAAAGCCACAGCTCTTCCTGGTTCTGCAGAGCAGTTGGTGGGAAATCCGCACAGACGCTGCGCGGTGAAGAGGGACGTCGCTCCACGGTAAGCTCTGTGGGAAAACGCCCTATGTTTTACTGCAACATACATGACCAATTCAGGGTTCTGGGTAGGAAATTCTTGGAAATTTGGTAGTGGAGTGTTGGGAGGGTAGGGTTTGGGGAAGGGAAGGAACTATAATATAAGTAAGTATAATGACGAGGCCATCCTCCAAAGATAAACTAATCTCTGTATTCTGGAGATCAGTTGTTATTCCAGCAGATCTTCAGGTCCCATCTGGCACTTGGCAGCGCTATCTGGTTATTCACTAGAAGAGAAGGCACAATGCCAACATGGGCCCTCAGGGGGTCCTGAAGGCACAAATACAGAGAAAAGAAATTTGTCACGAGCTGGGGCTGAGTCAGGCAAAGTCCAGAGGCAGTCCAAGGTCAGCAACTCGTGAGCAAGGAGGGTCCAAGGCCCCAAAACAGAATCGTAATCCAGGTATCACAGGTCAGAGGTTCAGAAGCCGAAGTCAGGGGGTCCAGAGGTCCAAGCCAAAGTCAGGAATCCAAAAGCCAAAGTCAAGAGCCGGAGTGGATGCTAGGATGTCAGGTATGTGACTAGTTGCTTCCACAAAGCCTCCTCCCAAAGCCCACAGCTATATAGCCCTCTGCTGCCTGTTGCTCATTTGGGCTAATTGCTGTCTCAGAGCAGCAGCCAGGATCCTGCCGAAACTTAAGCATCCTCACACTTAGAAGGGCCAGAATCCTTTCACCACTCAGGGCTCAGGGAGCGTCTTGCTTGTGAGTGTGCCGCCCTCCTCCGATCCCTGAGGTCCTGACGAAGGCGGTCACGCACACGAGCCACCCGAGAGGGCGAGGCAGGGGGGCTTGGATCTTCTTCAGCAGGAGGCAGGGGCACTGGTGCAGGTGGCAGGGGCACAGTTCCTTCTGCAGGCTCTGCAGGCTCGGTTTCTTCTGCAGGGTCCCCAGCACCCATGACAAAATTCTCCCTACTATACACCTCCATTATCATGACCAGTGTTCTCTCTAAGCTGTTAGTGTGAGGTAGCTCACAGTTTTTTAGTCTTTGACTCACACATTTTTGTCTTAGCTCAGGAAAGATGGTCCCAGAGCAAATTAATTTATGCAGTAGCCAAATCACTCACTCGTAACGTTAATGCCAGTAGCTCATAAAGTAGAATTTCTGCTCACAAGACTCCACAGCTTAGAGGAAACATTGATCATGACCTAAATTTCTGAAATGCAATGTCCTTTAAAAGTATTCCTTAGGCTGCTAACCTATGTCAAGCATAGTTTCCATACAGTTCTTCCATAATCTCATTTACACTTATTAAGACTGGACTCCACAATTCCCTTCTGCTAAGAAGAAGAAGAGGACTGCAGATTTATGCCCCACCCTTCTGTCTGAATCAGAGACTCAGAGCAGCTGACAATCTCCTATATCTTCTCCCCACACAACAGACTCCCTGTGTGGTGGGTGGGGCTGAGAGGGGTCTCACAGCAGATGCCCTTTCAAGGACAACTCCTGAGATAGCTTTGGCTAACCCAAGGCCATTCCAGCAGCTGTAAGTGAAGGAGTGGGGAATCAAATCCGGTTCTCAAATCCGGTTGGAGAGCCAGTTTGGTGTAGTGGTTAAGTATGCGGACTTTTATCTGTGAGAACTGGGTTTGATTCCCCACTCCTCCACTTGCACCTGCTAGCATGGCCTTGGGTCAGCCATAGCTCTGGCAGAGGTTGTCCTTGAAAGGGCAGCTGCTGTGAGAGCCCTCTCCAGCCCCACCCACCTCACGGGGTATCTGTTGTGGGGGAGGAAGGTAAAGGAGATTGTGAGCCGCTCTGAGACTCTTCGGAGTGGAGGGCGGGATATAAATCCAATATCTTCTTCTTCTCTCAGATAAGAGTCCGTGCACTTAACCACTACACCAAACTGCCTCTCTAAGTAAGAAGGAAGCATTCAGATTATGAAATTTTACTGAGGACTGGGGAAAGTAAATTATTCTCTCTCACACACATACACACACACAAACCCCACTGAGAAGGATCAACTGACAGATAGAATGTATGACAAGTGAAGTTTTACACAGCCACATAATTCAGATAATTGTTAAGTACCAGAGCTTTGGAAACTATTTGCTGTTTTTCGACCCAGTCTCGTCCAACACATTTTTGGAAACTGAATCACTCGGCAGACGTCATCCCTTATCTCTGTTTAATTTGATAAGGAAAAGAGAAGCAGAGCACGCACATGGAATGCCCCCTAAGCAACGTTCACAGTGATCTGCAAGAGGGAAGCAAGAATGGAATGCTACAGTTAAGCATTTTTACAGCATGTGCTGATTCACACATTATGGAGCACACAGGCCGGACCTGGGGGCCCCACCCTCCGTCTTGTGTTATGGGTTTCCCTTCATTTCTGCACATGCAATGCTTAGTTGGGATCACCACTGCACCACACATGGAGAACGGACTCCCCCCTCCCTGGGCCCCATTTTCCTGACCTGAAATGGTCTGAGGGAGTGCTGTTCAGTCTGTTTGAAAAACTCACAAGTGTACAGTGGGTTTCTCCAATGGGCCAAGCACCGCGCCCAGGACTATTTCAGGTCCTGAAAATGCTGCAGAGGGGAAGGTTTTTATCCAAGCATGCTGCAACCTCAGTCCAAATTGAGCAGTGCACAGCAGGAATGGATGAGAATCTGCAACTGTTATCTATGGCACATGATGGAGCTCATCGACCCAACCGGTATAGTGTGTAAACTGGCTCTATAGATCAATAGCTCAGAGGGGGTACCACAGAAACCGAGCTGAATATATGCACAAGCTAAGTAAACTACAACTGCAAGTCTCAATTTATAAGGGGTCTCTAATTATTAAAGATTAACTAAATATTACTACATTATCATGGAGAGGGGTAGGGTCTTGTATGCCTTAATCTGAGAGCCAGTTTGGTGTAGTGATTAAGTATGTGGACTCTTATCTGGGAGAACCAGATTTGATTCCCCACTCCTCCACCTACAGCTGCTGGAATGGCCTTGGATTAGCCATAGCTATCACAGGAGTTGTCCTTGAAAGGGCAGCTGCTGTGAGAACCCTCTCAGCCCCACCCATCTCACAGGGTGTCTGTTGTAGGGGGAGAAGATAACGGAGATTGTAAGCCACTCTGAGTCTCTGATTCAGACAGAACGGCGGGGTATAAATCTGCAGTCGTCTTCTTCTATGCACAGAAAATCCATCCATGACTGTGCCACCACACAACCCCCATTCATTTCAAAAGAACATGCAGCGCTGCATCACAGAGGATATTCTGAAGCATATGTGTTAAAGGACACATTGAGGGAAGAGATGTTAACGAGTCCACAGACACATTTCAGATTATCCAAGGCTGCCCATATTTATGCACAGGAGGCTGTTAAGCAGATAGTTAACCAAGCTAATCAATCTGCCTAATGAAAGAAAAAAATAATGACTCTGTTCTTTGCTCATTACCACTGATATGGGTTGAAACTGAGCCTGTCTACAACACGTTATCCCCTCAGGCTGAACAGAAAGTCTGAACAAGTCAGGCTTGAAGAATCTCTTTCAATTTTTAACTTAACCTCCATCACCAACCAAGGAAGATCATAAAAATCCTCATATACCGGAACACCAATTAATGCTACTGTCACCGGTCAGGACCTCAGTTCCTTACCATGCCTTTGTCTTCTTTAAAAACAAAACAAAAACCCTGCATGAAATGTACATCTGTTACTCATAAAGTAAGGACAAAATACCACTCCTGCATTCAACAAGTATATAAGCTCTACTGGCTTGGTTTTGAAAGAAAATCACCAGCTGTGTAAGCTCCATTTTCTTCCTTTTTATTTTTGATAAAGAAAACCACATAATTCCGTATGCAACAGTGAATGCATATGCAAATATAAACAATATGTTTTAACATGACTATAAACATTTGCCTCAATTGTCCACATCCACTAAACATCTGGATTTCAGGAAATACATCAGTCTAACAATGCTTAAGTAATGCTTTAGTTTGTTCCAACCATTCTTGTTTATTAGGAAATACGGACTTTCCCCAGTGGCATGCAAAGACCATGCACAGAGCAATAAATGCAAATAAATGCTTGTAGTACTACATCCTGTGTTTTGTCCAAAATCCAGTGGTATTCTCCATTTTCCTTCTTAAAATTACGAGCATAATCTCATTCAACTATAATAGTTTTTGGTTAATAGAATTTTAGAGAAAATTTACATCAGAAACTTGCCACTGAGCATAGACCACATATATGCTCCTATCCTCCTGCCCTGGGTTCTGTCTTTGTGCGCCAGGTTACCTGGAAAGGGAACTAGGAGGAGGCTGGTGGCTGTAGAGAGAAGGCACAGAAACAGAAAGGAAAGCCAAACCAGCTAGTGGGAGAAGGGTGAAGAAGCAGCCAGAAAGGGAGGGAATTGTCTCGTGGAGGTTCTTAGGCAAAAAGGCAGGTTTCAATGTTAAGGCTCTTCTCCTTTGCAATGTATTGTAACCAGGGGTCGTTTTGTAGAAAAATAGGTGATGGAGCTCATCCAGCGATTGTTATGCAGCTGCACCTACTATTCAATGGACAAGGTGGGAAGGAGGAGGTAGAACTTACAGAAAGAGTCAGGAGTTGTGCTCCTGTGAGCTCCCGCTGAATCCAAGGCCCGATTGTAACCCTGAGGTGGATGAAGATAAAAACACCTTCAAGTACCTGGAGCTGTCAAGTGAAAACAAAAACCACCTGTGCAAGGAAGCAGTGACTGGGCTGGCACTTTCAGGATAGCATGGACCCCAAGTATAATGGTCCCTTGTCCCCAGAGGTCATCACTCTTGGTCATGAGAAAGGTGAGCATATAAGTATTTTAAATAATGAACAAATCAGTTTTGTAGGTGAAACTGTGCTACATACTTTCTACGTTTGGAGTCAAGATGGGGTGTCTACTTTTGCAGGGACTGCTCCTTGTGGGAAGACATTCGGGGAGGGACAGTGGCTCAGTGGTAGAGCATCTGCTTGGGAAGCAGAAGGTCCCAGGTTCAATCCCTGGCATCTCCAAAAAAAGGGTCCAGGCAAATAGGTGTGAAAAACCTCAGCTTGAGACCCTGGAGAGCCATGAATGGGGCTGTGGCTCAGTGGTAGAGCATCTGCTTGGGAAGCAGAAGGTCCCAGGTTCAATCCCCGGCATCTCCAAAAAAGGGTCCAGGCAAATAGGTGTGAAAAACCTCAGCTTGAGACCCTGGAGAGCCGCTGCCAGTCTGAGAAGATAATACTGACTTTGATGGACCAAAGGTCTGATTCAGTATAAGGCAGCTTCATATGTTCATATGTTCATTTCAGTTTGTGCTCCCCAGCTAGAGTTTATGACATACCACAAAATCCAAAAGGATGGTCTGCAGAGGCATGGTAAGGGATGGAGATTCTGAATGGTGACATGCTACTGGTGACAGTAGCATGTGAAACAGTTTCCCCCATCCTTCAGCTACAGAACTGCTTGTCCTTTGACTCCACTGTCTGTCAGTCATTTGTGTATCATTGCTAGAAAAATTCTATGAAGAAGAAGATGATGATATTGAATTTATATCCCGCCCTCCACTCCGAAGAGTCTCAGAGCGGCTCACAATCTCCTTTCCCTTCCTCCCCCACAACAGACACCCTGTGAGGTGGGTGGGGCTGGAGAGGGCTCTCCCAGCAGCTGCCCTTTCAAGGACAACTTCTGCCAGAGCTATGGCTGACCCAAGGCCATTCCAGCAGGTGCAAGTGGAGGAGTGGGGAATCAAACCCGGTTCTCCCAGATAAGAGTCCACACACTTAACCACTACACCAAACTGGCTCTCCTACTCAGAACCTACTCAGTCTGAGAGAAGAGTTAAGACACAGGCCAATTCTGCCCTAGACTCTTAATCCTGGTTCAGCCCTGTCCCCAAATTGACATTTTATACTTGAATCATGGAATCACAGAAACCAACCCTATGAGTGTATGACTCTATGATTTTAGTGTAGAAAATCAGTTTGGGGACAGGGCTGGACCAGGATTAAAGGTCTAAGTGCGAAACAAGTTCCCTCATGCTACGAAATACAGAGAAATGGAAAGTCTTCTACACAGTGTGCCACATTCTCCCTTGTCCTTAGTCCACATGCTCTTTTTTCTGAAGAACAAAAATTAATTTAAAAAAAAAAGGGAACTTTACTCATCACTGTTAATAAAAAGAGAACTTTCACAAGACGAATTAAGGCAAGACCCCTGGGATATTTGTGGGCTTTTGAGATAATATGAACCAGCCAAGAGAAATTGAAGGTATGTTTCAGATGAAGAAAAAAACAGGTTACAAAGTTATGAACCTGCAGGTTCTAGGCAAATTGTTAAAACTCTTACTCAGCTGCGCTGCAGTGTTCTTTCATAGGGTTGGGACACCAAGATGGCACTGGGAAGTATTAATTGCCATTATGCCCCCCCCAGCACCATTTTGGGTCAGAAAACCAGCACAGGGGGAAGACTGGAGCCCCTCCTTCCCCTATGCTGCAGTGGTCCCAACCAGAATCAGTCCCCACAGTGCTATAAAAAGGAGGCCCCCAGTGCAAATTCCCTCTACAAAATGACGGTGCACCTCTGGGACAAATTCATGGATGCCATCTTATCTAGTTTGGCCCAAAGAATCTAAATTGCTACCCACAACAGGTCTCTTCTACTCAGCCCCATAGCTAAGAGTTACAGGGGAAGGGGGCCACAGAGAGGTCGTAGGGGGGCTACGGGGTGAAGCTGAAGAGGCTGGGGGCCACCCCTTCCCCCTCCACTGTAATTTAAATTGCATGTAAGCTCCGATTCCCCTTCCACCTTTCCCGGAGCTCAGCCTGCAGTGATCAACTTACCATTCCAAAGTTCAAAATAAGGCTGATTTGTATCTCTGTGCTCGCTCCCCATTTCCTTGCTTTCCTGTGCCCTTCCCCAACAGGGAGCAGCAGGGAATGCATGCAGCTTGTACACGCTGACTGGGGGGGAGACATGTTCTGGCTACCCTCCTCCTTTCCTCCCCGCCCCCAAAGGACTCTAGCTGCCCTTGCAGCCTGTGCAATCTAGGGGCCTCTACTCCCAACCCACCCAAGAACTTACCGTTCAGGCTCATGGCAGTGGCAAACAAGGCCTGACTAAGGGATGCTGGGAGCAGGGGGTGTGGTTGGCTGCCCTCCTACCCACCCAACATTTGGAATCTGCCCACCTACACAACTCTGCTCAGAGTGCTTCAGGGGAGAGCTTGCTGGTGTCACTACTAGCTTCATGTGCTGAGGCAATCGGGGTCCCAAGGGGGAGGGGGGAGTCAAGGCTCAGGGAGGGGGCCTGTAAAATCCACAAGGAGGCTGGGCCCACTGGGGTACTATGGGCCTGTTTCTACTTCGCTTCCTTTAGCTATTTTTATCCTCCAGCAAGACAGGGCAATAAACTCCTTATTTCCCTTGTAGAAAGGTGTTTGGGTCACAGCCCTGAGGACAGAGGTAAAATGGCTAACCACAAGACGTTAGTATCAAGAGGACAGTCAGAGCATGTCCAACCAAGTCACCAGAAGAAGGCAAGCAGCGATACACAAGCAAAGAAGACCCTACAGACAAGTGGGATGTATTCTTATGCATCACCAAAAATATACATGGCAATAAAAAAAATATTAATCGATAAAAATTATACAACAGTAATCCTAATCACTTTAATACCCTAATGTTTCCAACCTGCCCGTAAAAGCATAAACTTCTCATAAAATCTTTTAAAACAGTGTTCTGAAAGGTTTGCTTAACAGGGGAGTTTTGAAAAAGAAACGTCCACATGACTTTTCAGGTTCCACAGATAATTAAAAAAGCTCAACAGAGTGTATGTTTTAGTCATATCTTTATTTACAAAGGCATGTCTGTTAGCGGGGCTGTCCACTCAAAGCTCAGTACTTTGCTTTGAAAAACGCTGAACACAAGTTTGAAGGGCTTTGCTATCTTAACAAATTCCACAGCTGCTAGGAAACAACTCTGCAGCAATTGCCATGTTGTAAAACTGGGGGCACAATTTCTCATCAGGCTGTCAACAGACCCACCTTTTTTCCTTCTCCAAATAACAGGCTCCAGTACATTCTTCTTTCATACTTTCAGGAACTTTTTTTTTCCAGTTTCAGCACAATGATAAATAATTCAGTGTTTGGTTAATGCCATATTTTAATACAAACATTTTAAAAAATCCTAGAGTAAACATTGTATATGATCACTCTCCCCCCTCCTTTCCCCGCTGGAGTTAGCCGTTGCTTGATTTCTTAGTGCTATGGCTCACGACTGATTGGGTCTGAGGTCTTCTGACCTAGAAACCCTTCCCTGCAAAACTGTAAGTTTACTTTGATGACTGGTTACAAGCAATGAAGGAACCCACACTAAAAATAATTGAAAAAGCATTATTCTTTCACAGGTTCCAAAACTAAACTCTGGGACAAAAAGTGGCACTGGGATTAAGCTCTGATAATAGTCTTAAACTCACTTTTTAAAGGACTCCAGTCACACCCATCTGTCAATGCCTCCCCCCTCATAGCTGTGTGGTTACTGGAGGTCCAGTTTTGTGGGTATCTCCCATTTGATTGCTATCCTCCCTCCTCAGACCTTTTCAGACACTACATTCACACCTACCACTAGACCAACAACTGCACGTTTCAGGAGTGTGCACTGCCCATATGTGGTAGTGATGGTGTCTGTGTGAGGAATGTGCATATTTTATATGCAGTTATAGCTTCAATTGCATGAACAAGAAGTCTGAAAAATCCAAAGGCCAGTTTGAATGCACTAAAACTGTACACACATCATATAAAGGGGAAAGCCGTGGGGATTCAGGGGTCTGCCTTACAGTGGTTGGCCTCTTTCCTTCAAGATCGGGGACAAAGGGTGGTGATAGGGGAAGAATCATCCCGAAGGCACCCACTTATATGTGGTGTGCCACAGGGTGCGGTTCTGTCCCTGATGTTATTTAACATCTATATGCGCCCCCTTGCCCAGATTATCAGGAGGTATGGGCTGGGATGTCACCAATATGCAGATGACACCCAGCTCTATCTATTGATGGTTGGTCACTCCGACTGTACCCCGGAAAATCTAGACCTGACTCTTCAAGCCGTAGTATTTTGGCTCAGGCTGAGTCGGTTGAAGTTGAATCCGACGAAGACGGAGGTTCTCTATCTGAGTCGGGGTTGTCCAGGGGGGGAGATCCCTCTGCCGGCTCTTGATGGGGTGTCACTAATCCCGGCCCCCAAGGTCAAGAGCTTGGGTGTGCTCCTGGAGTCCTCTCTTACAATGGAGGACCAGGTAGCAGCCACTACTAGATCCGCCTTTTTTCACCTTCGGCGGGTGCGGCAGTTGGCCCCCTTCCTGGAGCACAACGACTTAGCACTGGTGATCCATGCTACAGTCACCTCAAGAATAGATCACTGTAACACTCTCTACATGGGGCTACCCTTGGCGCTGACCCGGAAACTACAGCTAGTGCAGAACGCTGCAGCGCGGCTGCTAATGGGGCTCCCCCGGTGGGAGCACATTCGGCCAGTGTTGAGAGAGCTGCACTGGCTACCTATTGTGTTCCGAGTCCGTTTCAAGGTGTTGGTATTGACCTTTAAAACCCTCTATGGTCAGGGGCCTGTCTATCTGTGGGACCGCCTTTCCCCACACGTTCCCCGGAGAGCACTGCCTTCAGGGACAAAAAATCTGTTGTCCATCCCTGGACCAAGGGAGGCTAGGTTGCGGCAGACGCGAGCCAGGGCCTTCTCGGTGGCAGCGCCAGAATTGTGGAATGCTCTCCCAGAGGCCATAAGGGCCCTGCGGGATCTTTCCACCTTCCGCAGGGCCTGTAAGACCGAACTGTTTCGACGGGCCTTTGAGATCTAACCTAATTTGGGAGAGAGCTGCCACTCTACACCATTAAAGAGTACCATGATCACCATTTACATTTATATTTATGTTAAATCATATCATAGTGATACAGCACCAAAAATGCAATGGAATGTTTTAATGTTTAAGTGTTTTAAATAATTTTAAATTGTAGTTTTATTGGTTAAATTGTAAAAATGTATGTTGTTAGCCGCCCTGAGTCCGCTTGCGGAGAGGGCGGGATAGAAATTTAAAGTAATAATAATAAATAATAATAATAATAATAAAAGCAGCTTAAGGAAGGCCCTTGAAAGAGAGGCCTTGAAGCCAAGGTCACGCTGCATCCAGCCAAACATCTTTCCTTTTTTAGTTTTATAATAATAATAATAATAATAATAATAATAATAATAATAATAATAATAATAATAGCATATCTCAGCAATAAGGCTTCCATCTCCTGCATGGGATTCATAGGGATACCAATCCCCAACTGAGGACAGGGGATCCCCTGGTTTGGAGGCCCTCCCCCGCTTCAGAGTTATCAGAAAAGGGAGAGGAGTTGAATGTCCACTGGCACTCCAATAAACCCTATGGAGACCAATCCCCATAGGGTATAATGGAAAATTGATCCATGGGTATCTGGAGCCTGTGGGGGGGCTGTTTTTTTGAGGTAGAGGCACCAGATTTCAGCATATCATTTTGTGCCTCTCCTCAAAAAATCCCCCAAGTTTCCAAATGATTGGACCAGGGAGTCCAATTCTATGAGCCCCAGAATAAGATTCCCCCATTATTTCTAATGGAAGGAAGGCATTTTAAAGGAACATGGTCCCTTTAAATGTGATGGCCAAAACTCCCTTTGGAATCTAATCATGCTTGTCACAATCCTGCTCCTGGCTCCACCCCCAAAGTCCCCAGATATTTCCTGAGTTAGACCTGGAAACCCGTCCTGGGAAATACCTGGAGATTTGGGGGTGCAGATTGAAGACAGAGGGGTTTAGGAAGGGGAAGGACCTGAGCAGGGTATACCTTAAAGTCCATCCTCCAAGACAGCCATTTTCTCCAGGGAAATTGACATCTGTGGGGGGTATTTGTTTTTTTTTGGGGGGGGGGGGTCTGGAGAGCAGCGGTAATTCCAGGAGATCTCGAGGCGCCTCACCTGCAGGTTTACAATCCTACTTAATGCAATGAAAGGGGCTGCAGCAACAACAGGGAAACCACACAAGTCTTGTCTCATACGGAAAGCACTTCTACAGCGTTGAGTGCTGCATGAAATTCATTCCCCAGACTGAATAATCGATAGAACTTCTCTGTGGCTTCAGGAGACCAGAAATAGACCTCTTTCCCCTTGGAATGCTAAATTAATTGATTTGTGCTGAACAAGGAGTGACAAAGGGAACGGGTAGGACAACACGCTATTTGCCAAGACAAGCAGTAGCACCCGCCACCACTTAACCTGGAATTCTCTTGATAACACTTTAATGCGGTGTGTTTGCATACAATTTCTAAAACACTACTGTTACATCATTACAAGGCAAAGCAGGAAAAGGGTCACCTTAATGAGATGGCAGATTTCTGCTTCTGGTTTCTGAAAGTTAGCACAGCCTGACTGAGTTTCTTGTTCAGTCCTCCAACAACAAATAGTTCTTTGTATGTGCCTGACAGAAAATGAGACACTTGCATTCTAGTGTTAATAGGCTCAACCGAAATGATAAAGATATCAGTGCTTGCATTCCCTGAGAAAAACCTGGGCTTTGTTACTGCGTACTGACATTCATCCAGGAGCACCGCGACTATGGTACAGTTCTCGATTAACGTCTAAGTTATTTCCAACACCAGGAAAACCATTTTTAAAAAACGTTACAAGTTAGAAAATCCACTAGACATGGGGGTGGGGGGGAGAGAGATAATGTTTATTATGAGATGGCTTACTGCTATCAAATTGATCCCCCAAAATCAGGCAGCATGACCCAGTGGTATTTAACTGTGCCTACAAGCGTTATACATAGGTACACGCTACTGAAATTATATACAGGTTTTATGCTTATATTTAGTATATTCATGCACTGTTTTTTTCATCTGAAATTTGGCACAAATTTCCTATGCCACAATATATGGCACAAATTTCCTATGCCACAATATATGGCGCAAATTTCCTACGCTTGCTTAACGTAAGAGCCACATAGAATAAATGTGAGATGTTTGAGAGCCGCAAAACATAAATGTCAGATGTTTGAGAGCCACAGTGAAGGAAGAAAAGAACGGAGGAGGCAGGCAAATAGATGAGGGGAGGGAGGGGTGGAAAGAAAGCAACTTTAAATGCATTCTCCTAGCCAGCCAACGGGGTGGTGGGAGCTTCAAGAGCCACACAATGTGTGTGAAAGAGCCACATGTGGCTCCCAAGCTGCAGTTTGACCATCCCTATCCTATACATACAGTAGGTTGGATCCCACAGAGAATGGAAGGGTGCTGATTTTTGCCAGTTGCCCCCTCTTACAGATCTCCAACTCTACCCTCATGTTACTCTTGGAGGTTCTTTGACCAACCAGGACCACCACTTTAGGAGGCATTTGGGGCCACAGCAGGAACTGGAAGGTGAGAACGTCATTCTCTTCTGTCTGTGGAAATTATTGAGAGATCCATTCCATAGATTATCCTCATTCCTCTAGTATTCATTACTGGAAAGAACAATAATTTACCATAAAAACTTTTTTATCCAGCTCTTGATTATTCAGAAGGTTCAGTTAATATGCATTGACTAGAAGACAATTTCTTCCAGTTTGGTGTAGTGGTTAAGTGTGCGGACTCTTATCTGGGAGAACCGGGTGTGATTCCCCACTCCTCCACTTGCACCTGCTGGAATGGCCTTGGGTCAGCCATAGCTCTGGCAGAGGTTGTCCTTGAAAGGGCAGCTGCTGTGAGAGCCCTCTCCAGCCCCACCCACCTTACAGGGTGTCTGTTGTGGGGGAGGAAGGTAAAGGAGATTGTGAGCCGCTC
The DNA here is from genome assembly GCF_032191835.1 of Heteronotia binoei. Taxonomy (NCBI): domain Eukaryota; kingdom Metazoa; phylum Chordata; class Lepidosauria; order Squamata; family Gekkonidae; genus Heteronotia; species Heteronotia binoei. Next base: position 14,721,692 of record NC_083238.1, on the reverse strand, counting down.
TGAGACTCTTCGGAGTGGAGGGCGGGATATAAATCCAATATCTTCATCTACCTCACAGGGTGTTTGTTGTGGGGGAGGAAGAGAAAGGAGATTGTGAGCCGCTCTGAGACTCTTTGGAGTGGAGGGCAGGATATAAATCCAATATCTTCTTCAACCTCACAGGGTGTCTGTTATGGGGGAGGAAGGGAAAGAAGATTGTGAGCCGCTCTGAGACTCTTTGGAGTGGAGGGCGGGATATAAATCCAATATCTTCTTCTACCTCACAGGGTGTCTGTTGTGGGGGAGGAAGGGAAAGGAGATTGTGAGCCGCTCTGAGACTCTTTGGAGTGGAGGGCGGGATATAAATCCAATATCTTCTTCTACCTCACAGGGTGTCTGTTGTGGGGGAGGAAGGGAAAGGAGATCGTGAGCCGCTCTGAGACTCTTCGGAGTGGAGGGCGGGATATAAATCCAATATCTTCTTCTACCTCACAGGGTGTCTGTTGTGGGGGAGGAAGGGAAAGGAGATTTTGAGCCGCTCTGAGACTCTTCGGAGTGGAGGGCAGGATATAAATCCAATATCTTCTTCTACCTCACAGGGTGTCTGTTGTGGGGGAGGAAGGGAAAGGAGATTGTGAGCTGCTCTGAGACTCTTTGGAGTGGAGGGCGGGATATAAATCCAATATCTTCATCTACCTCACAGGGTGTCTGTTGTGGGGGAGGAAGATAAAGGAGATTGTGAGCCGCTCTGAGACTCTTTGGAGTGGAGGGTGGGATATAAATCCAATATCTTCATCTACCTCACAGGGTGTCTGTTGTGGGGGAGGAAGGTAAAGGAGATTTTGAGCCGCTCTGAGACTCTTTGGAGTGGAGGGCAGGATATAAATCCAATATCTTCATCTACCTCACAGGGTGTCTGTTGTGGGGCAGGAAGGGAAAGGAGATTGTGAGCCGCTCTGAGACTCTTTGGAGTGGAGGGCGGGATATAAATCCAATATCTTCTTCTACCTCACAGGGTGTCTGTTGTGGGGGAGGAAGGGAAAGGAGATTTTGAGCCGCTCTGAGACTCTTCGGAGTGGAGGGCGGGATATAAATCCAATATCTTCTTCTACCTCACAGGGTGTCTGTTGTGGGGCAGGAAGGAAAAGGAGATTGTGAGCCGCTCTGAGACTCTTTGGAGTGGAGGGCGGGATATAAATCCAATATCTTCATCTACCTCACAGGGTGTCTGTTGTGGGGGAGGAAGGGGAAGGAGATTGTGAGCCGCTCTGAGGCACTACACCACACTGCCTCTCAACTAAAACTGTTTTAGCATTCTCTGAAAGGAATTCAATGTTCCATGTCTGTTTCTCCTTTTTTTAAAAAAAAATCTGATCCCAGAAGTTTGTGTGTGGAGGGAGACTGACATCTATTTATGACATCTAGTAATGAAAACATATCTAAGAAGATAGAAAACCATATTAAAGTGGAAGCAAGAAAGGGAATCATTAGAAGAAGAAACACAAGAAACAGGCTTGCACTGTTAATAGTTAATACAAGGAATGAAGTGGAGAACAATAAAAAGGACAAAACAGTACATCTGGTTCCAAAATAAAACTACCTTTTAAAACTCTCAACAATGGTACTATTCATACACAGAACATCTGTTAAGGAGCAGACTTTGCATTTCAATTATGGATGAATTATTCATTAAATAAAGGATTTATTTCCAGAAGGTGAGTGAGATCATTTACAAGCCCATGCACAGGTTTGCGACAGGTGGTTGGCATTGGGGCCATTTTCACACAAAGCACACTGATGCATGACCCTGGTGATGAAGCACAGCACGTAGCACAGCCACAAAGGGAGACAGCGATTTAACAATGGAAAGATCATCTATCTAGGCTGCACCGACAGGAGCAGTCTCTTAAAACAGGTAGTTTTCTGTAAAGACAACCCTCCCATATTGTCATTTGTCAAAACTCAAAAAGACACAGGACGTTCTATTTTTTTTCCTCTGGAGATTGATACTCTATTGTTTCCCTTTTGCTTTTCACATTTAAAAAATAAGCACAGACCAGGGGTGGGAATAACCTGTGTCCCACCCAGACTGGGCGAGAACTGCTTGAGGAGGACCCCCCCCGGCACCTGCCAGCCGCTTCTGGCCCCCGTCGCCACCCCGAGAGCCTCCCACGCCTTCCCAAGCCCCCGGGGCGGCCCCACCCCTCACCTGGGCCGACAGGGCGCCAACAGCAACACCCCACAGCCGACGCGCCCGTCTCCGGGTCCAAGGAGCCTGGCCGGAGCGAGACGTCGGGGAACAGGAGGGAGAAGCTAAGCCCAGCGCTGGGCAGGGAGGAGGAGAGCCGCCTGACCCGTGGCAGCGAGAGATGCCACACCCCAGCGCGCTGCAGAGGTCCAGGACGCCCGAAGCACGCCCAGGCAGCCCAGCCCCGGCTCGCCTCTCCCGGGCGTCTGGGGCTTTGAAGGGGGGCGGAGCCAGAGAGGGGCGGAACACAGGAAGGGGGAAGATTGGGACGGGGGGATAAAGGGAAGGGCAGCCAGGAGGTCGGGGAGGAAGCTGGCCGGTGCTTATTGAGGCTGCCTCGCGAGAGAGAGGGACAGGAGCCGCAGCACAGCCAGGAGGGGAATGGGGGCCTATGGTGAAGTAACCTGGCTCCCACCCCTGTTTCTGAGACCTCCGGGGAACGCCCCAGAGTGCCCGGGAGGGGCGACGGCAGCACCGGGAGACCGGGAGGGGTGCCCAGGGTGCGACAACCTGATAACCTTTTTTCGAGCAGGAACACACAGAAATGCAGTTCTGGCTGGCTTGGCATTAGGGGGTGTGGCCTAATATGAAAATTAATTTCTCCTGGGCTTTTTCTACACAAATGCCCTGCGTGAAACAATGGTGATGGCAGGGGGTGTGGCCTAATATGCAAACGAGTTCCTGCTGAGCTTTTTTTTAAAAAAAAAAGTCCTGACAATACCACAATTGGACCACTGGCCCTAGCTCAGTTTCGTCAATCATGATTGGTAATGACTATTCAAGGTCTCAGTCCAAGAAGGGTCTTGCTATTCAAGTGCGAACTATACCACCAAGCTTCAGACTTTCACAAACAGTCAGCATCTGTCATTAGTACATTAGTAACATCTTCACGCCCCATTTTCACAACCTTAACTCAGCTTCCTTCAAGTCTGGTCCCTCCTATAGCATTCTGGACCTGGAAGGAGAATCCTTCATCCTTAACCTGTTCCTATAGCAGTGCCTGAGGACCAACTTCTCCTAGAACTCTTTCCCCTCATGAGTCCAGAGGTTCTCTAGGCCCTCCCCCACAAATACACTAACCAGTTCTCTGGTCTTCCTTTGCTTGTTCTGTCTGGAACATTCTGCCTAACATATAGATTTCTGTTAATTTCCAGTGGAGAAAGAAAAACATTAGCAGCAAAAAGTAGAACTGGTTTAAAATCCTTGACATTTCAGCTTCCAAGATCAGGAAGAGAGAGCTAACTACGCAGCTGGCTAGTCTCTCTCATTAAAGTGGGAGCTTAAAGCAGGCAGAACAGAGACTCAGAGAGGAGGATTTGGTTACTGAAATCAAGTGACAAAGGGCAGCAACAAAAACTGCCCTTTGTCACCTCATGAGTTGTACTCACCTCTACAGGTTCTCCCTACCTAGTCCACCTGTCATTTCTTCTACAATCTCTTCCTCCACCTGACCTCTTGCTGGCTCCTGTTTGCCTTCCTTTCACAACCATATGTATACTCATGGCTTTTTTTGTTGCAGGAACTCCTTTGCATATTAGGCCACACACCCCTGATGTAGGCAGTCCTCCAAGAGCTTACAGGACTCTTCATAAGCTACTGTAAGCTTCAGGAGAATTGGCTACAACAGGGGGGAGTGGCCTAATAAGCAAAGGAGTTCCAGCTACAAAAAAAGCTATTACATAGTACTTATTTCTCTTCTTCCATCATGACTTCAAATACTCAAGGACAGACACAACATACGCAGACACCTATCACTTCCAGAGAACGAATTTTCTTCACATTTCAAGTTTCCTTTCACATCCCTGAACTGCCCAGACACCAACATGAATCACAGTTTGGCATTCCTGGTATAACTATTTGGTCATGCTTGAGGGGTTTTTTTTTTCATCTTTACCTGTAGAACAGCTGGCACATTTAAGTCATCTAAGATTTTTTTTAAAAAAAAAATTACGTGTGACCTTTACATCACCACAACCCCATCAATTTTTGAATTCTAGCTTTTAAGGCTTCTGTGACTAAGACGATGGTGATGATAGAGGAATGAGAAGGTAATAACCATCCATCTAACTCTTTTATTGAAGTGAAGTTTATTGCTTCTGGGTGGTGGGCAAAAATCCAAAAAGCATGCCGTACAGCTAGGCTTCATCCTTCACCCTAAAGCTTAATCTCACTACGGAGTGAGGTGAGACATAAGACATTCAGTCAAGATATTGCGCCAAAGTTCAGAAGGTTTATTCATGATAAACAGGTTAGTATGACTGACTCGCAGAATGTTCCGAGTTTCATCTTTGATGTGCTTTGCCAACCAGTTTTCTTTCACTCTGCATCTTCCGCAGAAGGATTACTTAAGAAGTAGAGTTTTCAACTTTCTGTCATTTTGCAAAGTCTTTATTTAAAGCTGACTAGCAGCTCCCCGCCATTTCGGTTAGGTGCACTGATTTGAGATCAACACATTTTTTATTTTTTTATTTCTATACTGCCCTCCCCCGCAGGACTCAGGGCAGCATACAATATTGTTAAAAACACAGTTTCACAAGCAAATATAAAATTAATCTAAAATCCATTTAAATTAAATCTTGAGAACATTCTGGTGGTGTAGGCAAGTTATTAATTTCTCTTACAGGGAGGGGGGGAGATCAGGGTCAGATATGATGGTAAACCATTGCTAACCTCAACCATAGGCCTGATGGAACATCTCTGTTTTGCGTTAGCAAAGTAGCAGTGGCTTCTTGGCAGTGGCTTCTTCTTCTGTAAGTCTTTGGCCCCTCAGGAGATCATCAACATACTGAAGGCACACAACTTCTCTTGGCACAGTTGGGAACTGGCTCAAGTCTTTGCTGAGGGCATTGCCAAAGAGAGTGGGTGGATTTTTGAATCCCTGGGGTAAACGGGTCCATGTATATTGTAACTTTCTACCAGTCTCTTTCTCTTCCCACTGGAAGGCAAATAGTGGCTGACTCTCAGGTGCCAGTCTTAAACAAAAGAAAGCATCCTTAAGATTCACAACTGAGAAATAAGTGGCTGAGGCAGGTATAAGTCCCAACAAGACATAATGATTGGGGACCACAGGATGCAAAGTCTGTGTGCAAGAATTAACATTGCGCAAATCCTGCACTGGTCTGTAATCATTGATGCCCGGCTTCTGAACTGGCAAAAGGGGGAAATTCCATGGAGACTGACATTCAATAAGAATTCCATAATGGAGGAGCCTGCCTAGGTGTTTCTAGATGCCAGGTACTGCCTTCTTGAGGATTGGGTACTGGCGTTCTCGGACTGGAGCAGCCCCCCGGATTAACTCTACCTTGGTAGGCGTGCGGTTTACTGCTAGCCCCGGTGGGTTTTCCTCTGCCCATACATCTGGAAATTGTTGAAACCAGGCTTCTGACAGGAACTGGTTGGTAAAACCACCACTCTTCTTCTCAGGGGCATTCTAAAGCATATACACCTTGATACTGTAGTTCGCCTTCTGGTGTTGTATAAGGCAACTCAAAGTTCATTTGGCTCTCTGACTCAAAAGTCAATTGGGCCCGCAACTTATAAAGCAGGTCTCTTCCCATCAGCAGCACCGAGAAATCGGGTAAATGGACAGAATTGTGGCGGACTACATGGCCTCCTACTGTACAAGTTTGTTTGGCTAGAAGTGGTGTGGATTGCTTATGCCCTGTAGCTCCAATTATATTAACGTATTTGTGGATTGAAGGAGCAATCTTAACAGGCACCACAGATTGTGCAGCTCCATATCTATGAGGAATGGAATCTCCCGACCCTCAATAGTGACCATGGGCTCCGTGGGGCCAGGACCAACAGTGCCTGGTCTGTCCTAGTCATCCCATCCTTCCAGACCAGACCAGACCAGATCAAACATAGGCTCTTCTTCATTCCTCTGATATCTGCCGCTCCGGACCTGGCCTCTTCCTCTGCCTCTTCCTCTGACTCCTCTGCTCCCACAGCCTCTAAACTCCAGTCCTGTTATCTGTCTACGGGCGCTTTGGATCTCTTGTGTGCAGAGGAGTGGTCAATTCGGGCATGAGTTTCTCCAGTGCCCAGATTCTTTACAGTACACACACTGGTTTGGGTCTAAATTAGTCATTGCAGATCTTTGATTTTTGCCATTTATTCCTTGCCCCTGAACTGCCCCTCTGCCTCTCATAGATGGCTGCCCAGCCAGAGCCGCTGCCAACAGATTGGCCTTCTTTTTCATCTTTCTTTCTGCTTCCCGCCTCTGGTCTGCATCCCAATTGGCATAAACTTTCTGGGCAATCTCTAGCAGTTGGGATAAATTCATGCCGGCAAAGCCATCTTGCTTCTGGAGCTTTTTGTGGATGTCAGCATAGGCTTGAGTGACAAAAGCTGTATTCACCATGCACAAGTTTTCTGCAGCCTCAGAATCGAATGGAGTATACATTCAAAATGCTTGCATCAAGCGCTCAGCAAAAGCTCCAGGGCTCTCATCTGCTTTCTGGAGAACTTCACTGACTTTGGACATATTAATAGGCCTCTGCCTCTTTCATCCCCTCTAAGATTGCCTGCCTGTATTCTGGTAGACACTCTTTGGACTCGCGACCATTGGGGTCCCAATTTGGTTCTTTATCCACTCTTCTCTATCTGCAGTTTCTGGGAGGACTCTTCCTTCTACATGTTTTCGGGCATGATGCAGGATGTGGCTTCTCTCCTCTGTTGTAAAGAGGGCCAGCAAAAGCTGTTGACAATCTGCATAGGTAGGCTGATGTGTAGCCACAATACTGGTTAGCAGATTTGTCATTGGGACAGGATTGTCAGAAAATGCAACAGTATGGGTTTTCCAATTTACTAGATCACTTGAAGTGAAGGGCACATACATATATCGGGTCTCAATGCCGGGACCAAGCTGTTGAAGGATGTGAACTTCCCAGAGGGGAGCTAGCAGTGAGCCCTCTGTGCCAGATATAAAACCCAGAAAAGTTGAGGGGGAGGCCATGGAGGAGCTGGAAGTTTGCTCAGTGCTGGGAGAGAGTTCAGTGTTGGAGGAAAGCTCTAGGGGCGAATTAAAACATGCAGCTAACTTCTGGCTATTAGACACAGGCGTGGAGTAATGGGGGGCTGTTGCATGAAATGATCATTCAGAAAACAGCTGCTGGATTGAATTTAAAGTTTGCAGGGATCTTGTTCGCCCTTTCACAGCCCCGGCTCCCTCATTCGCCTCTGCTTCCTGGTTCTCCTCATCAAAGGATTCTGGAGCGCCTTTAACTGGCTGCGCTTTGCTCTTGCCATCAGCCTTGCCTTCCGCTGCCCCGGCACCTCCTCCAGCTGGAGGCATCGGGAGAGGTGGGTATGCTGGGACATATGGCAGGGGACTGGCCAAGGTGTCTTCGAGTCTGGCATCTAACACTGGGGGCTTTTCCTTCTTTGAAGGGGTCATTGTTTTTATTAACACATCCCGGCGCAAAGCCATAACTTGACTTGCAGCTTTATCAGCGGCCCTCTGAGCCCACTTCTTTTTCATCTTCTGTAACTTTTCTGGCCACCAGTAAGACTTCTGCACCGTTGCTGCCCAACTGTCGATGTAGGGGAACTGAGTTTCGTGACTTGGGGACTGTACTACACTTTTATAAACTTGATGGACCAAGCCTTGGTCAAAACTACCCTTGGGCGACCATTCTACATGTAAGGCCACCCAGTCTTCCTGACATAACGCTTTCAGAGTTTCAGGAGTCAACTTGACTCCACAATCATCACAGAAATGTTCCTTAAAGTTCTGACACGTATTCTAACGGAGTTTTTGACTGATTTCCCCCCGTGGCACCCGACATTTAGACAAGACACTTCTGGGGAGAACAGAAAACAGCAGCTGCCAGTAAGGGGTCTGGACGGCCAGGGAGCCCTGAGGGTTTTCACTTCCTCTCGCTTATGACCCAGTGAGGTCGCCCTACTAGGAAATGCACAATTGAGAATCCACTTTCGCTTAGAGGCTGCACCTCCTCTCATTCACACACACACACACACACCACAGAAATCCTCCCAAATCCTAGCCTCTGTGCTTCAGCGCCAGAACAGAGCCTACTGGACATGGCTTAAGGGGAGATCAGACCCTTCTTCTCTCCTAAGGAGAGGTACCGGTAATTCCAGATTCCCAGACAGTTCATACTCACAGTCCTGAAGATTTCCAATTCCCTGCACACATCGGTTCAATCAGGCGCGAGATCTTGGTTGGCGGACCTTCTCCCACTGGGCAGAGAGAGCTGGACTCGATCGAAAATGTAACCATGGTGCCTAGTCCGATCTTCCCGCTACAAGGGTGGAAGGCGGACGGTTATGCAGCCACCCCAAGGGGAAGGAAATATGCTACCCCGTTATTTTCACAGCCAATCGCACCAGGTAAATGTACCAGAAAAATAACGAGATCCGTACAAAATTTCTGGTATGAAGCGAGGTTTTTTTCTCTGGAACCAGAGCAGAGCTCAGTTCAGGCAGCATGGCCCAACAGAACTGAGATGCGTCCCCCTGCATACACAAAGTTTTCTAGCAACCAAGCTCATCTGATTTCAAAGATCCCTCCTTCGCAGAGTTCTCCCTGGTAAAATTCCATGACATCATCCCTTCACATCTATTACAGCAAGACGCCTCTAAGAGGATGCTTCTCTTATCTAGCTAGCCACTATGCTGTGGCCAGCGCTTTAACGGAAAGTTACATCAGACATTTTAGTTCTGGAGGCAAAGCATGCTCTTATTCATTATATTCATTATTATAGGGGTATTAATTCATTATTCAGAGGATCCGCCTTTAACTTCACATGTTTGGCTAAAGAGGGACTTGGACTGTCTGGTAGGGTTGCCGCCTCTAGGTCAGGGGTGTCAAACATGTGGCCTGCGGGCCGGATCAGGCTCGCAGAGGGCTCCAATCAGGCCCTCCAGCAACTGGCTGTCATCTGCTTCATTTTCCCTTGCCTGCTTTTTTTGGTTGCCATTTTGTGTTTCTCCCCTGACAGGCCAGAGCAGCAAAGCAGCCTTTCCCTCTCCCCCCTCCCTTTTCCCAAAGGGAGGAGGAGGAAGGAGCAGCCTCAGCCAATGAGGGAACTTGGCTCTATAGCTCTGCTGGGTGATTAAGTTTGCCAGGCTCAATTAATCACTCTACACAGCTACTTAGACAAGCCTCTCTTCCTTCTAATGAATAGCTGAGGCTCCTCCCCCTCCCCCTGCCCTGGGGAAGGAAAGAAAGACCCAGAGCTTCCTTTGCATAGACCCCACCATCAGGAGAGCAACAAAGAGTGCTTTTAAAACTAGCAACGTTTTAGTGAAGGTATGAGCTTTTTGCCTTGCTACAGAGAGGGCGTTTTCGCACTGACCTTAACTGGCAGTGACGCCCTTCTTCAGCGTGCAGGATCAGCCCGGATTTCGCACCAATTGCCGCGGAGCACCCGGAAGAGCCGGAAAGTCCCGCGGCTTTTGCGGTGCAAATGGAAACTGGATTTTGGCTGTTTCCATTTGCACCGCAAAAGCCGCAGGACTTTCCGGCTCTTCCGGGTGCTCCGCGGCAATTGGTGCGAAATCCGGGCAGATCCTGCGCGCTGAAGAGGGGTGTCGCTGCCGATTAAGGTCAGTGCGAAAACGCCCAGAGAGAGAGAGAGAGAGTTTTGTTGGGCTTGTAACTGGATCCCCCTCCTCTTTTTCACTGTACTCATGCCCTCCAGTCTTTCTCAATAGGAAGGCATGTGAACTATTTAGAAGAGAAATATCAGCATTAGGCTGAGAGTGTGTTCCTCAGCAAATTTTCTTTATTTTTTTTTCTTTCACATTTTTCTTTGATTGGGGGTCTTGAATTTAGACTTCCCAGATAGTACGCTGACACTGACCACTGTACATGGCTGTCTCTCTGTTCTTGTAGTTATTTTTTGGGGGGAAGTTGTATTTTTTTTTGAGTTGTAGTCATTTTTCTGGGGGAAATTATAGTTTTGTAGACAAGCACGGAGCCCTCAGTCTGTGCCATGGTGCCTTCACATGTTCTTGACTAGTACGTGAAGCAACTTCTGTACAAAAGTTCACAATGCCCAGCTGCTTCATGTTCCTCTGTGTCACGACCCGGACCCGGTCTTAGGCTCAAAGCATTGACCATGAGATGTCTGTAATGAATGTCAATGAATCAAAAGTAGGTTTGCAACTTACAAATATGCACACCTGAATAGCACATATTCAAGACTGGTACAGCACAGACACTGTCTGCAGTTTTTGATGCAATAATTCATAGCAAGAGGTGACATTTATCAGAGACTGTAAAACAAAATATTGCAAGCAGGCTAATATTTTAAGCATGTCTTATTTTAAGCAAAAACAAATCTTTGTGTGTGCCCTTTATAAAGTTTGTATGTCCGCTACCTGGCATTACATTTTATGACACACATGGCCCGGCCTGACAAGGTCTCATTTATGTCAAATCCGGCCCTCATAACAAATGACTAAAGATTTCCTGGGATTACACTCGATCTCCAGACGAAGAAGAAGAAGAAGAAGAAGAAGAAGAAGAAGAAGAAGAAGAAGAAGAAGAAGAAGAAGAAGAAGAAGAAGAAGAAGAAGAAGAAGAAGAAGAAGAAGAAGAAGAAGATGATGATGATGATGATGATGATGATGATGATGATGATGATGATGATGATGATGATGATGATGATGATATTGGATTTATATCCTGCCCTCCACTCCGAAGCGGCTCAGAGCGGCTCACAATCTCCTTTACCTTCCTCCCCCACAACAGACACCCTGTGAGGTGGGTGGGGCTGGAGATGGCTCTCCCAGCAGCTGCCCTTTCAAGGACAACCTCTGCCAGAGCTATGGCTGACCCAAGGCCATGCTAGCAGGTGCAAGTGGAGGAGTGGGGAATCAAACCCGGTTCTCCCAGATAAGAGTCCGCACACTAAACCACTACACCAAACTAAACCTCTACACCAAACGAAGATCAGTTCACCTGGAAAAAATGGCCACGTTTAAAGTGGACTCTATGGCATTAAACCCTAGTGAAGTTCCTCACTACCCCAAACCCAGCCCTCTTCAGGCTCCACTCCTAAAATTTTGAGGTATTTCCCAGCTCCGAGCTGGCAGCCCTTGTGCTCTTGTTCCTTTCAAAAAAGGTGAGAGGATATAACCAAGGCTGATCTGGGTTTGGAGGTCCCTGGCAGATAGTTCCCTGAAGGGTTAATCTTATATTTGTAGGGAGGTGGGGGTGTTACATGGAAAAGCATTAAAAATGGCACCCACCATGTGTCATTTGAAGTAGTATTGTATATTTTACTCAGCACTGGATGCTGCTACCTCATTTCGCTTCATGCATAGGATAAATCTAAGACAATTATTTTAAATGCTTATGCATATTGAACTTAAAAAAAAAAACAATTTTACTCTCATAGCCTGCTATGGAATGGCAGCAGTGACAAATTTGTAAGGAAAATGTACTTTATAAATATTTATATGGTTACAGGTTTTGGCATGCGGACAAGTTTTATCTAGATCTACAAAGATGCATTTATAGAGATAAGTAGGTTGATATGGGTGAATGGATGGGAAGGAAGGTAAAACAGAAATCATGGAAGAAGCATGAAATATCATGAAATGTGATCAAGTGATTCACTTTTGTCTGGATTGCTCCTCACTGAGGACATCAAAAAGTAGAGAAACCATGTTAATAGATGGTGTACAGCTTATGCTTCTCAAGCAGCAAGAAAGATTTGCTTCGTTACAAGTGTTTCAAATACCATTATAACTGCAGTCTCAGGAACTGCCCTTGCATGTCAGGAAATGAATACACTGCAGGAAATGAATATGCTGCCAGCACTACATTGGTTAAAATTTGTTTTGAAGGTCCAGGAGATTCTTTAAGCCACTGATCACAGCAGTGTGGCATTTTGGAGTAAGAGTCCTCAGTGATTTGTGATCTGAGAAGTATACTGGTGACAAGCTAATTAAACCAGAAAATAATGGGTAGTAGTGGTGGAAAGGAAACAAAATTCTAAATGAAACCTACTCACCTATTAGCATTTTAAATGATGCTAGTTTTCTTTTATAGCTGGGCTGGTTCTAACTATACTTTCCTGAAAGATATAATCAGGTACCATAACCCTAGAATTTACTTGTATGCTACTGTAACTAATTTTATTGCAAGAGTATAGGTATTTTCTACAAGAGTATAGATATTCCATATTCTGAAAGCTTGACTCTTAAATGGCTTCTGTAGGAATAGCTATATATTGACGGCATAGACACAGACACATTTGCATTTGCATGGACAATGTGACTGTTCTGAGAGTAATAAACCAGCTTAACAGCACTTTAATTTTATAGGGTTCTCCCCTACTCCTAACTTTTTGACAAGCTGTGATTTTGGGAGGTGCTCCCTGCTTCATCCTTGTATAGTGACCACTGCTCTTGCCTACTACACCAGTTTTCATGCTAAGAACTCTTTTGTGGAGATTCAGACTGCCAATACCTATTTATGTAACACAGGCTAGGTGAACCAACTTGGCTCGATAGCACTGTGCAGGGGAACAACATATGAACATATGAAGCTGCCTTATACTGAATCAGATCTTTGGTCCATCAAAGTCAGTATTGTCTTCTCAGACTGGCAGCGGCTCTCCAGGGTCTCAAGCTGAGGTTTTTCACACCGATTTGCCTGGACCCTTTTTTGGAGATGCCAGGGATTGAACCTGGGACCTTCTGCTCCCCAAGCAGATGCTCTACCACTGAGCCACCGTCCCTCCCCCTGACTGGGCCAGGGATCCCAGTCATTTGGGGGCAGGGGACTTATGGCGGTGGGACTAGGTCTCAGAGATTAGGAAGAGGCCAGAGATATGGGAAAGCTCGGACCTCTTCCCTCCTACGTCCCATCCCAAGGTATGCAGGTTGTGGGGCTAGGAAGATTTATCTGGATCCGACATTGGTGTTGATTAATGCCAGGTCTATCAACAATAAGACCCAAACCTTACGTGATTATTTATTGGAACAACAGACAGACCTGGCATGTGTGATGAAGACCTGGATATGGGAATCAGCTTACCCCAGCCGGGTTCTCAGTCCTCCACCAATAGCAGACTACTGGCCGGGGGGGGGGGGGGAGTTGCGGTGCTCATTCGTGAGTCTTTCTTTTTCAGGGCACTTCCTGCCCCAAACATCATGGGCATTGAATGTGTCGGTCTGATATGGGAGGAGAGTTTGGCTATCTGGGTTGTGTACCGGGTGCCCAACGCATCCCCAGAGAGCCTGCCTGCCCTGCTGGAGGCAGTATCAAGCATTGGCCTTCCCCAGGCTAGAAGTTCTGGGGGATTTCAATGTCCATGTGGATGATGCAGCTTCCATGCATGCCCAGGACCTGGTGTCATCCATGGAGACACTGGGGCTCAGCCAGATTGTTTCGGCTCCCACTCACCAGGCCGGCCATACGCTCGATTTGGTCTTTGGGGCTGGGATAACACAGGATCTGATAGCTGTTGATACAGTTCCATGGTCAGATCATTCTGCCCTGAAAGTCCGACTGGGCCTGCAGCCCACCTCCTGTTTGGGCGGTGAGTGGATTTATGCTCGCCTGCGGAGCCAACTGGACCTGGAGCAGCTTTGGGAGGCTCTACGGGATCCGATGCCCCCAGGCGGATCGTTAGATGAGCTAGTGGAGGACTTGTATTCCTGGCTGTCTACAGCTATCAACGATATTGCACCCCGGCACCCTCTTCGCTGCCACACCAAAGCAGTGCCTTAGTATACCTTGGAGTTGCAGAGGATGAAGCGGCAGCTTAGATGGCTAGAGTGAGTGTGGCAGAGATCTTATGACGAGGAGTCTAGAACTTTTTATAGAACGTTTATGAAGGTCTATGAGAAGGCAAGTAAAGTCCGCTAAGAGAGATTTCTATGCGGCCTCCATTGCATCTGCAAAATCGTGCCCAGTCCAATTGTTTAGAACGATTCGATCATTGACTATGGTGCCGGTTGGCAATTAAAAATTTAGAGAATTGGATATTTGCTGTGAGGCCTTTGCGACTTACTTCGCAGATAAAGTCTCGACTCTCCGCCATAATCTCCCAGCAACAACTGACACAGTATGGGAACTGGAAGTCTGTTGTCCATCTTCGGGTCCCACATTGCACCACTTCAGCCGCACCTCTCAGGAGGATGTGGACAAGATCCTGGCTACGGTGAAGCCCACCACTTGTTCTCTGGACCCATGTCCCTGGCTTGTTAAAGCAGGTGGGGAGGACATTCAGGGGCCCTTAGCTGAGATTGTTAATCTATCCCTGTCATTAGGTGTTTTTCCAACTAAGCTTAAAGAGGCAGTGGTTCACCCACTTTTGAAGAAACCATCTCTGGACCCATTGGTCCTAGCCGATTATCGCCCAGTGTCGAATTTACCATTTCTGAGCAAGATAATTGAGAAAGATAATTGAGATAAATCCGGGCCCTCCAGGATTCAGGCCTGTAAGATGGAGCTGTTCCATTGGGCCTATGACTGAGGCAGACGGGCGTCCTATAATTTAAACAGGCCCCCCTGCACCGACCGCATTGTACTGATTCTTTGAAACCAAGATAGCCGGGATTTAAACATCTAGGTTGGGACAAGCAAGCCGAATTGATCTGTTAATACCATCTTTGACGCCCTACTTAATTGTGAGTTATGGCATAATTGTTTTAATTTTAAACTATTTTAATTGTTTTAAATTGATTTGATTGTTTTAATGTGTTGGAAGCTGCCCTGAGCCCACTATGGGAAAGGGCGGCCTATAAATCTATGAAAATAAATAAATAAATAATAAATATGGTAGTTCAAGCTGTGTGCAAAATTTCCTCCCATTATTACCCGAACTAGCATAAAGTCAAAGCTTATGAAACAAAGATCAATCCAGTTAACATATCCAACAATGGAACTGGAAGACAAAAGCCACAACAATCTTCTAAAAGGGAAACATTGCCAAATTAGCATTTTGCCTCATGGAATATTCCAGGCGACCTACTATATACAAGCAACAATATTACAATGAACAGCAGCAATGCAAGAAAAGCAGCAGCACAGACAGAAGCAGAAACAACGGCAATTGAACTAACGAAAGCCAACAGTGCCAGCACACACATGTGTGCACACCAAGACTCAGGCCAAATTCTGCCCAGCAACTAAAAGACAGCTCCAGGGGAACATTTCTCAGGAACAAATTTCAAAAGCTGTGTGCAACTATAAAAAAGACTTGGCTCCAGCTGTAACACAGCTGATTGCAGGAATAACTAGGGCAGGGGTACTGAGGGCCAGATCTGACATAAATGAGACCTTGTTGCGCCAGGTCATGTGTGTAATAAAATGTAATGCCAGGTAGTGGAGATATAAACATCATAAAGGACACAGACAAACACTATTAAATTTTTTTAAACTTAAAAATCTGCTTAAAAGAGCCGCAGTCTTGCAATATTTTGTTTATTTAACAGTCTCTGATAACTGACACATCTTGCTCTGAATTATTAAATCAAAATCTGGAGACAATGTCTGTGCTGTAGCAATCTTTAGTATGCTGTTCAGGTGTAGTTCAGGTGTGTGTGTGTGTGTAAGTTGCAAACCTACTTTTGATTTATTGACATTCATTAAAAGAAATATCATGGTCAATGCTTTGCGCCTATGACCCAGGGGAAAACATGAAATGGCTGGGCACTGAGAGTTTTTGTATGCAAGTTGCTTCATGTGCTGGTTAGCCAATGGAGAAAATAGAGGCTTTGCTCTGTAGCTCCTGCGTGATTGAGCAAGCCTGGCAAAGCAAGATGTGATGCAGAAGGAAAGCGAGCGAGAGAGAGAAGGAAGCAGATGACAGTGAGTTGCTTGTGGGCCTGATAAGAGCCCTCTGGAGGCCTGATCCAGCCCTTGGGCCACACATTTGATATCCCTGAACTAGGGTCTTCAGTGAATATTGCAATTGGTGGGCAGGTGCACATGGAAGGAAATAACCCTTTAGATGCTTTGGATCTTTTTGGACATTTAATTGTGTCTGGAAACAGTGAAAATCCATGAGCAGCTGAGATATGAGCTGAAGCCACACATCACCAGAACAGCCAATCACCAGTTAGGGCACAGAGATCTCCCAGAATTACAACTCATCTCTCAATGACATAAATCAGTTTCCTTGGAGAAGGTGGCTGCTTTGGAGGGCAGATGCTACTTTGCCCTTACCAGCTCCCCTTCAAATCCCCAGGAATTTCCCAACCCAGAGCTGGCAACCCTTTCACATTAGTCATTGCTGCAGTTTACCAGGGCTGCCTGAGTAAGTCATTCTATACAATCCTTTCTTCTCATTTTTCCAGTCAGTGCTTGTGACCTCCATTGCCAACCAGTGCTGGGCTGGTTTGTTAGAAATCCAATTCCTTAACAAACCACCACTGTTTACTCAGTAAAGGCTCATACGGAGATCTCTAACCTACCTTCCATTTAAAATAATAATAATAATACAACCAGCACCAGGATAGTAAACTTGTCAAGAAAGAAGTCTGCAATGATTTTTTCCCCCAAACTGTGTGAGGTGAGGCAATTTATCAAGCAACTTAGAACTGTGAGGAGAGATGCTCACAAAGTTATCATTAAAGTTATCACTGTAAATAAATAGTGAATAAAAAGGAAAAGGTCCCCTGTGCAAGCACCAGTCGTTTCCAACTCTGGGGTGGCATTGCTTTCACAACGTTTTCATGGCAGACTTTTTACGGGGTGGTTTGCCATTATCTTCCCCAGTCACCTATACTTTCCCCCCAGCAAGCTGGGGACTCATTTTACCGACTTCAGAAGGATGGAAGGCTGAGCCAACCTGGAGCCAGCTACCTGAATCCAGCTTCTGCCGGGATCAAACTCAGGTCACGAGCAGCGCTTAGGACTGCAGTACTGCAGCTTTACCACTCAAACAGTGAATATTCTGTCATAAATTCCTTTCTGCATTTTGGCTCAGGCTCCAGCATTTTGTTTATGCTGTTTTCTTGCTGATATATTTCAGAACAAAAGTGAACAGATGGAGGTACATAAGCCACTGACAGAATGTTTCAGCTTGGGAAATCAAAGGGCCTATCAGACCAAGCAAAATTATCCTGTTGCTGTCTCATTTTCCCCATACCATTTGTTGTTCAAGAGCACATGAAGTTCAGCTGTTTCTAAAAGCATGCTTTCTAGCTTCTCTTTCTCCTGTTGAAATAGGTGTGAAATAGCTAGAATATGCAATACTTGTTTTCTTCCTTAAAGATTGCATAAAGTTGATTAGGATTTTAAATTCTAAATCATTTAAAATATTTTTTTTTTGCCCCATCTATTAACCCTAAGGGCTCTCAAGGAGACAAGAAGGCTTTTGTCTTCAGAATTATTGTTTGCACACATGCAGATTTCATCTTTTAAAAACACATTCAATTAAACAATTCATCGCGTTCAGATTAATTTAATTGGTGACAGCAGTAATGTAGGTCCATCTAATGCCCTTGTATGTGTCTTGTGGGACACTTCCTCTGATGGAAGGCATTTCCACCAATAACATAGATCTTACCCCACCCCACCCCCACCCCACCCCCCGCAACACACATACACTACAGCAGGGGACCCGTAGAAAAAAATGGAGGAGTTGGTGGTTTGCTATATGTGGGGGTAGCCAGCAAAAATCAACCCCTTCTATCTACGGTTCCCAGCTCCAGGTTGGAAAATACCTGGAGAATGGGGGGGAGGGATCCTGAGGAAGGATTTCGTTCTCTTTATGGAAATCTTCAGTGCTATCAAGCCAGGTAAACACAATGCGATCATATAAACACAGTCTGTTGTGCACAGGTCAAGACACTAGAGAGTGGAAGGATGCTTGAATTGTTTTGTCTTGTTCCATAGATTAGTTTGTGTGGAAACAGCTCAAAAATAGCCAACCTAGTATTTTGTGGCTTACTTTTGCTAATATCTCAAGCCATTTGGTTTGTCTATGCATGTTAAAGTATGAATAAACATGCCAGTCAGTGGGTTCTCCCTCACCTTTCGCTAGTTCTTTATTATGCCATGGTTCCTGTTGAATCCGGCTTTGTTTGAATTGGCATAAAGAATGCTTTGATGTCAGGCAGCTGCTTACAAACCAGATCACCGAGGTGTTGCTAGAGAGTCAATGTGGGATAGGGTTAGTAGGACAGACTCATTAGACGGCACATTCACAGACGCTTCTGCTAACTCTGAAGTGGTTACATAGAAGCAGCTAACACAGAATCCAGGTTCCTCCCCCACCCCCGCAATGTTAAGAGACTTTAAAAAGGCAAACCATTCAGTATAAAACCATCTTGTTTCTTTCAACAGGACAGTTCTGGACTTGGGACCCGGCCAGACCTGACTCCAGGAGACACAGGATTTTATTTATTTTAAACTTTTATATGCTGGTTTTATAACAGAAAAAGCTGAACAATGATCAACCAAAACCGAGTAAATACAAGTCCCTGTACATCAAGCAGTCAAAAGCATCCTTCTAAAGTGAATTTCCAAGGGCAAGACAATAAAAAAGAGACTGTACTACTTTTCTAAAAGGTAGGCCAAGAAAGAACTTACAGTTTCAAAGGAAGCCTCAGGGAGCGCACTGAACAGCAAATGTTTGTGATGCACAAACAGATGATAGATGAAGCAGGCCCATTTTGAAAGTCGAAGATAACAGAGAAACAATCTCCATTATGAGATTTCTATAGCTATTTTCCCCTCTGATATTTGAATGAGGCGGTTTAATCTTGTGGCAACAACTCTTATAGAACTAAACTAGTAAAATTCATATTAAATTTTCAATAATGGGATGGAGCTTTGCTTCCGCTGAATGCTACCCTAAGAGCACTCCATGGATAAAACACAGGTAAGAGGACCCCACAGGTAAAACAAGAGATATTACAGCTTGCAATGCACATGGGCTCCACACTATATAGATCCTTATATATCACACATTAGGGTTGCCAGCTCTGGAACGGGAAATACCTAGAAATTACGGGGATGGAGCCGGGGGAGGGATTTCAGTTGGGTATAATGCCATAGTGTCCACCATCTAAAGCAGCCATTTCATCTTGGACATCTGGAGATCAATTGTAATAGTGGGGGATCTCCAGGTGCTAGCTGGAGGTTGACATCCCTAATTGCACTGTAGACTTTTTATAAGGAAACGAAAATCAAGAGGCAACTTAATGACTAACAGTCAGTCAGTCATTAAGATGTCATGATTACTGTTTCACTTTTCTGCAACAGACTAACACAGCTACTACCTTGGAATTATTAGAAGTACAAAGTGATTAGTTGCCTGATGACTTTTAAAATGCCCCCCTCCAGTTTGGTGTAGTGGTTAAGTGTGCGGACTCTTATCTGGAAGAACCGGGTTTGATTCCCCACTCCTCCACTTGCACCTGCTAGCATGGCCTGGGGTCAGCCATAGCTCTGGCAGAGGTTGTCCTTGAAAGGGCAGCTGCTGTGAGAGCCCTCTCCAGCCCCACCCACCTCACAGGGTGTCTGTTGTGGGGGAGGAAGGGAAAGGAGATCGTGAGCCGCTCTGAGACTCTTTGGAGTGGAGGGCGGGATATAAATCCAATATCTTCTTCTTCTCTCACTTGGAGCCAGAAATCATCACTTTCAACTACTCTCTCACCACAAGAGGAAAGAAATCAGGATCCCTTTATATTTTTCACCTTCCGGGTGAAGACAGTCCAAGGGGAAAGACACACTTCAATGCATGCCACTGCTCCAATTAGACTCACAGCTCCATAGCCACATTTCCGTGAATATACAACTAAGCAGAAACTATAAGTCTGATCCCTCTTCATGCAGTGTCTTACCTAACTTTGCCTTCACTGAGTTGGACCCTGTAGCTGGTGCTGGGTTAGATTAGCCCTTGTCTGCTCGATTTGCTGGGGTTGTTTCCAATTGATAGAGTAGGGATGCCAGACCCCCGGAGCAGAAAGGGGTCTCCCAGTTTTGAACACTCCTCTCTGCCCCCCAATTACCCCCCAAACAAGCAAGAAGCCAGAAATAGAACATGATGTGCCTATGTGACCCAGAAGTGATGTTGGCACATTGGTGACATAAGGGGGAGCAACATCTGGTTTTGGAGCAAAACTCTATCATAGGAACTAATTCTACCATAGAGTTTTGCCTCAAAACCAAAGCACTGTCTCCTGACATGCCTATGTCACTTCTGGGTCATGTAGGCATATTGCGTTTATTTTCAGCATTCCTCCCTGCTTCCTCTCCCAGGTCATGTAAGCACGTTTCTTTTGAGCATTCCTCCCCATTCCTTCCATCCCCACTCAGTGCCTACATCACTTCTGGATCATGTAGGCATGCCATGTTTATTTCTGGCTTCTTGTCAGTTTGGGGGGTGGGTAATTGGGGGACAGAGAGGACTGCCCAAAACCAAGGGACCCCTGCCTGCTCCAAGGGGTCTGGTATCCTTGTTCCACAAACTGGGAACACGCCCAACCATCTCCCAACACAAGGTCCAAAGGACCTGGCAGCCCTATTGTGAAGTGGTCTTTCTGAAATGATCAGGAAGAAGATGAAGAAGATATTGGATTTATATCCCGCCCTCCACTCCAAAGAGTCTCAGAGCGGCTCACAATCTCCTTTACCTTCCTCCCCCACAACAGACACCCTGTGAGGTGGGTGGGGCTGGAGAGGGCTCTCACAGCAGCTGCCCTTTCAAGGACAACCTCTGCCAGAGCTATGGCTGACCCAAGACCATGCTAGCAGGTGCAAGTGGAGGAGTGGAGAATCAAACCCGGTTCTCCTAGATAAGAGTCCACACACTTAACCACTACACCAAACTGGCTCTCTAGAAGGCATCCATCCTGTCACACTGCCTAAAATTACATAAAGCTGAATTTTTCAGGACGCATTTTTCTGCTGATATGTCTTTTAAGAACTATGACATTTTTGAGCCTGGGTTATTTGTCTGGATGGTTGCTATAATAGATGTTTGTACTGTGATATGTCTAACGTCTCGCTGGAAGCTGTTGTGAGCCTGTCATCAAAAAAAGCAGACTATTAAAGAGCCCTGAACAAATAAAAGGACCTTTGGTTCCTGCAAAACTATTTGCACTATGAAGCTCGTAACTATAGTGACAATAAGCTTTGCTTAAAATTACTTAGCACCTCAAAAAATGTATAGCCAAACATGAAAACAGACATTATATAACCTGACAAGGTTTGTGAGGAATCTATTGTGTGGCTTGATCAAATTTCCTTCCCAACATACACCAAATTTTTGCAAAGTGGTCATGTCTTACTGCCGCATACCAAACCTTTCATTTTCTCAATCTAATGAAGTAGAAAACCTGGTTCATTTGACACTCCTTCCCCTCTAGCTACTTCACTGCCTAATAATTATTAACCACCTAAACTGAGTCTTTCGTAGGAAAAAATGAATGATGGCCTTCAGCAGTATGGATTTCAAATACTTACGTTGCTACAAATTCAAGCAACTGAAAAAGTATTTGTAAATGGTGAGGGAAGTGATGTATTTAGACCTTCCTAGTTTCTAAGAAGCTATTTCGGCGGTGGTTTAAAACACTGCAGCACTCTTGAAGGTTGGACTTGGTGAAAAGTGCTGGCAAGCCGCAGCTGACTTACCGAAATTTACTGCAATCCTGACCATTTGTACACAAGTATTCTTATAACTGAAGTTTGTAAAACTTTTTTGGCTCCAAATTTAGTGCCCCTTACCCAGTGTTTTCCAAATCCCCTTTTCCCACACTTTCTACTCTTTGGATCTGAACTTGCAGTCTTCCAGCGAGGAATTCCTGATTTTGAATTTTGTTTCCCAATGCCCTTTTGTGTCATCATCAGTGTTGTGTGTGCACCCCTCCTCATGCCCCCTCTCAGGTTGTCCCCTGAGCAATATGCTAAGTTTTAAGTGTAATGTTGATTGTGTTACAATACAGTTTTTGAAATGTTAATATAGCAATGTTACAAAGTTGTGACAAAATGGGCAATGAGGTTTCATGTAGCCTTCGTGCAATTACTCATCCATAAAGTTCCTTTCCTTTCCCCTTTTCTTTTTGGTGGGTACATTTTGATACCATGTGCTTGTGCTGTTTCTTCATTCTCTCCCCCCTTCTTTGCCCCATAGCTCCCAGTACGTTTTCCCTTTCTTTTATACAATGTTATAACAGTGTGGCATATGCAAAGAAAAGGTTCTGTACATGATGACACATTTAGCATGCTTCATAATTATTGAATAAGCATTATGAATTGATGCATCCAGTTCAACAATCATCAGTCATATTTTTAGATACTGACTGAGGAGGAATGGGGAATCTTTGAAATGGTGGCCACTATGCTGTTTCCCACAACACATCCAGCCTTTTTTTGTGATGTTATGCACTGCATATGCAAACAAGGAGGTTCTGTCGCTGACACATACAGCATGCTTCATAATTATTGAATAATAGTGTTATGAACTGGTGTATCTACATCCTCTATAATTTTTATTATTATAAATTGAGCTAGGGGTACAGAAAAGAAAAGAAGGAAGGGGGGAATTATAAGTATCATATTTATCTGCAATTTGTTCATCATAAGGGCAAATGGCATCAGAGTAAAGTGTAAAACATAAGCATTTAAAATACCTAGTATTCAGTAATTTCTACATACTGTGCTTGTTACTGAAACCTAACTTTTATTATTGTAAGTTACTATTGGGGCTTTTTTTTTTAGCATGAATGCAATTCCAGCTGGCTTGGTGGCAGGGGGTGTGGCCTAATATGCAAATGAGTTCCTGCTGGGCTTTTTTCTGCAAAAAAGCCCTGGTTACTATTATTAACATTCATTATTAACACTCTGTGTTCTAATTGTGTTTATTGTTCTTACTGAATTGAATTGTTATTTATATTGATTGCTTTAAATGTTTATTTATGTTGTGATCCACCCTGAGCCCGATCGTGGGAAGGGCAGAATATAACTTTGAATAATAAATAAATAAAATATTTCATTAGATATTCAAATAGTACTATAGTACTAGAATATATTCTAATAGTACTAATAATAGATTTAGAAATGTTTTAATTAATTATTGATTGGTTTTAATGTGATTTTAATGTCTTATTATTGTATTGTTCACTTTTAAATGCTGTTAGCCGCCCTGAGCCTGCTTCGGCGGGGGAGGGCGGGATACAAATAAAATTTTACCTTACCTTACCTTACCTTAATAGTACTATAGTAGTAATAGTAATATATTCTAATAGTACTATCACACTTATTGTAATTAAATTTAAATCCAAGAGTATTTTAAAAACCATTTCTAAAAATAAAAAGGATAACAAAGTAAATTCATAATTATATATGTCAAAGTTAATTTTATAATCTTCAGTGTGCCACTATTTCATAAAGTATAGCATTGTTCAAAAAAACCCTATATTTATGCCATTAAAATATTATCTGCAACAATTATATTAAATTATATTAATACAACCTATACTAGTAATTAGAATAACAGAAAGCATTTCAGTAGCTAATACAAATCATTCATCTTTCATCTTTACTTATAATCATCATGGTAATTTCCCAATTTTTTAAAAAATTCTTTAACCATACTTCTCTTTACATAATTAATTGGTGTATCCACTTCAATGATCACCATCGATTTTCTTAATTGGCGACTAAGGAGGAGTGGAAGGAGGTCCATGGCACAGAGTGGTAAACTGCAGTACTGTAGTCCAAGCTGTGCCCACAACCTGAGTTCGATCCTGGCAGAAACTGGGTTCAGGTAGCCAGCTCAAGGTTGACTCAGCCTTCCATCCTTCCGAGGTCGGTAAAATGAGTACCCAGCTTGCTGGGGGGAAAGTGTAGATGACTGGGGAAGGCAATGGCAACCCACCCCATAACAAAAAGTCTGCGAAGAAAATGTCATGATGTGACATCATCTCATGGGTCGGTAATGACTTGTTGGTTAAAAAAGAGTGGGGGACCTCTGAAATGGAAACAACGGTATAATTTCCAAAGCAAGAGTAAGTAGTTTGCCATTGCCTGCCTGTGTGCAGAAAACCTGGGTTTACTTGATGGTCTCCCATCCAAATACTAACCAGGGCAGACCCTGTTTAGCTTCTAAGATTTTATGAGATTGCTTTAGTCAAGGCCATGCAGATCAGGGTTTTTCAGGGCTACTCCATTCTCAAATTAGCGATTTCCAGTGTGTTTAGGATGCAGTCACTTTGCACAGTATTACAATGACAGTAAACTTAAGAGAAGTGGCAGAGAGTACTTCTAAGGCTTTCCAAAACTGATTGTTAATCCAGCAAGGTATAAGAATATCCTATCATGAAATAGGACATCGGATTAGATAATCCACTGGATCTCATTAAGTTTTAAGACTGTACTCATAACCGACATCTTGTCAGAGAGCCAGTTTGGTGTAGTGGTTAAGTGTGCTGACTCTTATCTGGGAGAACCGGGTTTGATTCCCCACTCCTCCACTTGCACCTGCTGGCATGGCCTTGCGTCAGCCATAGCTCTGGCAGAGGTTGTCCTTGAAAGGGAAGCTGCTGTGAGAGCCCTAGCTGCTATACTAAAAGTCTGGTGCCTCTACCTCAAAAAATAGCCCCCCCAGAGCCCCCAATACCCATGGATCAATTCCCTTTTATTCTCTATGGGAATCGTTCTCCATAGGGAATAATAGAGTGCCTAGTAGACATTTCCCTCCCCCCCCCCGCCAGTTTGGTGTAGTGGTTAAGTGTGCGGACTCTTATCTGAGAGAACCAGGTTTGATTCCCCACTCCTCCACTTGCACCTGCTGGACTGGCCTTGGGTCAGCCATAGCTCAAGCAGAGGTTGTCCTTGAAAGGGCAGCTGCTGCAAGAGCCCTCTCCAGTCCCACCCACCTCACAGGGTGTCTGTTGTGGGGGAGGAAGGTAAAGGAGATTGTGAGCCGCTCTGAGGCTCTTTGGAGTGGAGGGCGGGATATAAATCCAATATCTTCTTCTTCCCTCTCAGCCCCACCCACCTCACAGGGTGGCTGTTGGGGGGGGGGAAGGTAAAGGAGATTGTGAGCCGCTCTGAGACTCTTCGGAGTGGAGGGCAGGATATAAATCCAATATCTTCTTCTTCTTCAACTCTATTTCATTTTTTTCATTTTTCCTTTCTGACAATTGCAGGTAACCGGCAGGGGGGGAAAAGTGCAGGTTGTTCTGGTTTCCTTCCTACTACTTCTCCCTAAGATCAATTCCAGCAGGCAAAGATTTATCCCTCTCTTCTACAACTGTTGGCAGACAACAAAAGTGAAGCCTGATTGTAACTATGTTAATTGATTTTTAGCTTCCAGTAAAGGACTGGTAAGAACAGACTCCTAACTTCAATTATAAGACATGCAAGATCAGACATTCAAGGATGCAGCATCTAATAAACCAGCTCCCCATGCCTCCAAAACAATAATTAACAAAAATACATATACTGTGGAACACTTTACAGCTAAGCATTCCTTAATTAAATACTAGTGGGGGGGGGGGGGAGATCTATGACTCACTTGCTTTTAACAGACCAGCAGCGCAAGTCTACTCAATGGGTCCTACTCCCAGGAAACTGTTCTTAGGATTGTACTGTGAAGCTGCAAACCTATGCTCATTTACCTGAGAGTGAACACAATGGCTTATTTCTAAATAGATATGTATAAAAGTGTATTGCATAAATCCTACTCTGCATGGCTTGCTTCGTTGGCTGCATGTTTAGGCAAGTTACTATGAAACAGCGATGTGCACTTGTTCAAAGGCTATGCAACTAGTTCAAAATGCAAAGGGTTTATTGAGAACAGAAAGCATTTTCCCCTCAAAACGCTCAGGCAACTTGGGTATTTTATCACTCTGGAACAGGGTTGACAGCTCCAGGTTTGGAAATACCTGGAGATGGGGTGGGGGTAGAGCCTGAGGACGGTGGGGTTTGGTGAGGGATGGGACCTCCCCCAGGTATAATGCTATAGACTCCACCTTCCAAAGCATTCATCTTATCCAGATGAACTAATCCAGGGGGGTCGAGCTCATTTGTTATGAGGGCCAGATCTGACATAAATGAGACTTTGTCGGGCCAGGCCATGTCAACCCGCCCCAAGCTGCTCTGTTGTTTTTTTTAATGAAACCGATCATGAGCATGGGGAGGCTCCGGGATGGCTCTTTTTGTGCCGCCCCACTTCGGGATGCCTCCCAGCCGCCCCAGAATGCCTGTCTGTTCTCAGCCAGACAAATACAATTAAAGACTTTTTAAAAAAACTTAAAGTAAAACGTGATTAAAATATTAGCACTCATTGGTCTTAAAGGTGTTTAATTATTATTATTATTATTTGTATCTCTCCCACAGGATCCAGGGAACTGAGCGAAGGAAACTCTGGCTCTTTCCTTCCTTCCCCAGGGGACCAAGAAGAGGAGGAGCCTCAGCCAATAGAAGGAAGAGAAGCATGACTCAGTTCTGCTGTGTGATTGAGAGAGCCTAGCAAAGCAAGCTGTCCCTCCCACCCTTCCTCCCCATGGGAGGAGCCTCAGTAAATGGAGAAAATAAGAGGCTGTAGCTCTTGTGTGATTGAGCAAGCCTGGCAAAGCAAGCTGTGATTCAGAAGGAAGCAAGAGAGAGGGAGAAGGAAGCAGATGACAGCCAGTTGCTTGGGGGGCTGATAGGAGCCCTCTGGGGGCCTGGTTAAGCCCCGAAGCTGCGTGTTTGACACCCCTGTTTTAAGGGTTTTTCAAAATCTTTAATTGTGCTTGTCTGTGCGCTTCAAAAAGTTTATATCTCTGAAATCTGTCATCACATTTTGCGATACGCACGGCCTGACCCAACAAAGTCTCATTTATGTCAGATCCAGCCCTCATAACAAATGCGTTCGACATCCCTGCTTTATGGTCTTTGTTTTCCTTAGCTTGATTTTAGATAAACTTCCCAAGATGGTAGAAGAGCACCCAGACAGCTTCAGCTGTTTTGAAGGTGGAGTGTGGTTCATGCCTTGCCAATATTGCTAGGGGAACTTTTGTTAAAGGTATTTTTCCCCAGCTAATTTTTTTTTCTTTCTGGCATTGGCGGCAGTGTTCAGACATATACTTGTTAACAACTATTTGAACTGTGAACTTGTTATTGCTGGGTTCCCTTAAGAACTACTTGCCAGTTGGCAGGAAAATGCAGATTACACTATTTCTCTGAAGGACAGTTGTTGCTCAGGTGTCAAATTGTTCAAGTTCTTGTTATGTTTCATGTCAGCAATTGCTTTCTGGCCCTCGCCAAGCTTCATCTTTAGACTTTTCTCTTGGTTTACACAAATAAAGCATCAACATGCACACATTTATGTACTGGTTAAGAGTACTCCATCTTTTTATTGACTGAAAATACTAGTTTACAAAGACAGCATCTATCTTACTTTTCCCAAGAAGTTCAAGGTGACATGCTTCGCTCACTACTCTCCTTTTCTCCATTTTGTCCTCAAGACAGGTTGGAAGGTCCAGATAAAAGAAAGTGACTGGCCTCAAATCACCAAGTGAGTTTCCTGGCAGAGTGAGAACCAAACCTGAGTCTCAGCAGTCCTAGTGCAATGTCTCCTGACTCTGGAATGCCACCTGCCTTTCACAGTGGCATCTCAAATGGCATCTCAAACAGGGAGGGCACAGATCTTTCTCTTGCATCCCCAGACACTCTGCCCTTCCACCACTGTGCCCACTTCCTTCCCTTAGCACTGTTGTCTCCACTATGAGGCAGCAGCTCCGAGAAGGGTTGTGTGTTCATGCACAAATAGTCCTCTATTTGGGGTGACTTCTCCATTCCTTTTTTTCTCAGGTTTTAGATTTTTCTGCAAACCTGCAAGGTATCCCAAGTTTGCTGGAAAAAAATCCCTTCTGTCTACATGGCCCCAAACCACAGCTTTAAGTATCCACAGATGGGGCCATGTCAACTATTAAATATACTGATGTTAACTTTACTAAACCCACTACAGAAAGACAACAATATTCTGAGAGGAAAGAGACTCTTATTCAATCATAATAAACTTGATAGCCCTGAAAAATATAATAGATTTAAAAAAACAAAAACACAACAGAATTCTTACATGAGAAGAACTATGGCTAAGATTGGACTCTGTTTACACAACACAGTTTCAAAATCAGGAACTTCCATTAACAGTGATAATGGTGAGGTAAAGAAGTGAAGCTGAAAGTCTTATATTCAAATTTCAAATCTTTATATTTTTATATATACTTATTTTTAACATTTATTTATCACACATTACAATTCATCCTACATTTTCCAAATAAAATAACATTGATTCCTGTGTGTCTTCTAATTAGAAGAGTAATTTATCAAATACGAAATGAGCTGCAAATACTAAATGAACTGCAGTAACTACATTCAACACAAAATCAGATAGAGTTTTAGGGACCTCTGCCACATAATTCAATGACACTTCTTTGGTACACAAAAAAAATCAAAAACATATACCAAACAATAAGGTTTGGTTTGATAATGTACCATTTTCCATTATTGAATGGCATGCAGATGTTTCTACCATATATGGAGAAATGCTGCATTATCTGCATGGCAGTGCCAACCTTTTCCCATATACCGTAGTTTTCGCACCATAAGGCGCTCCGGAGGATAGGACGCACCTTCCTCCTGGGGGGCGATCCGCTGCCTCTGCCTCTGATCTGGTGCTTCCCCCACGCACCTGCCCCCTCCACAAACCCAGCACTTCGCGAGCACCGGCTGTGGAGAGGGCAGCGTGCTTCCTCCTTGCCTGTGTGCCTAGCTTCAGCTGTGATGTTTAAAGCAAGCACTGGGATCGCTCCCTCCCCCCTTCGATCCCAGCGCTTGCTTTAAACATCACAGCTGAAGCCAGGCACACAGGCAAGGAGGAAGCACCCGCCCCCTCCGCAAACCCAGCGCTTTGCGAGCGCCGGCTGTGGAGAGGGCAGCGTGCTTCCTCCTTGCCTGTGTGCCTGGCTTCAGCTGTGATGTTTAAAGCAAGCGCTGGGGTCAGAGGGCGGAGGGAGCGATCCCAGCGCTTGCTTTAAACATCACAGCTGAAGCTAGGCGCACAGGCAAGGAGGAAGCACGCTGCCCCCTCCGCAGCTGGCGATTGCAAAGCGCTGGGTTTGCGGTGGGGCCACGTGGAGCGATCCCAGCGCTTGCCTGAAGAAGATGGAGCCAGGCAGGCAGGTGCGAGGGAAGCGCCGGATTGGAGGAAGAGGCAGCAGATTGCCCCCCCCAGAAGGTACGTACCTTCGGACCATAAGACGCACACACTTTCCCCTCCACTTTTTTTTTGGGGGGGGAGTGCATCTTATGGTCCGAAAAATACGGTAGTTTTGTGAACTCTATGGAACAGATGCCATTGGTTAGCAATTTTCAGGATATTTTCACAAATATTAAGACTAATGGCGAAGTCTTTTTAAATAAAAAAAACCAACACAGATGTATTAATTTCATATTCGAGGTGTTTTGACCATCCCTCCATAAAGCGAAGACAAAGTTAACCATCTCTACAAAATTATGTCAGTGATGGAATTACTACCTTACTCTGAAACCTCAATTATTAGCTACTGTCAAAGGCACCTTTAAGGTCCAAGGCATCTGGTAAGATTTGAATGGAACATGAAACATGGGAAAGAGGTCAAGTGCCACATGTTTCCAGAATAAACTTTAATTATACGCTTCAAAATGTGTCATGAAAGATACCTGAGATAAGAGCAGTGCATGCACACTCCTCTAATTGTTTTTGGCATGACATTACTTGGCAAGCTATTACTAAGAAATCCAGGCTCTCTTCTGATGTCAATCACAATGAATCCACAACAACAAAAAGTTAACCACTATTCATCCTAATTTACACAGACATTTCCTATTACGTTTTCAGAATAGGCTTACCAATTGCAGCAATTACAGGTAAACCATTATACTCAAGCTCTGGACAACAAAATTAAAATGGAGTTAAAGTACAGTCTCCACAATGCATGCTACTTGTAAAATGCACTAACAGAACTGAATGTGAATACTACATTTATGTGTTGTGTGAAGACGAACATTCTTGCAGCCCAATACTATGTATAGTTTTCTCAAAATGAGGTGCATTCTATCCTTTGTTTCAAGTTTGGGTAAACTCAGAAGGAGTTCCAATAACATCCTGACAAGTATACTTGTTCAGTACATAAATTTCAAATATGCCTTGATGCATTCACATTTTATATTTTGTGGAGCATATTTTGTGTTAGTGTGGCACAGAGATCAGAGTGCCAGACTACAACCTGGGAGACCAAGGTTCAAATCTCCACTCTGCCATAAAGCTGGGTGACTCTGGACCAGTCAATCTCTCTCTCTCCTCTCCCCCCCTAATGCACCTAACAGGGCAGTTGTGCAGATAAACTTGGAGAAGGTAAAAATTGTGTGTGCTGCTTAAACCAGGATAAAAACATGCTAAATAAATTAATCTGAAGGGGCCTTCCATCATGCTTTGCTTTATAGGACTTTGTTACACAATTAGCTCCATGTGGAATCAAAGATACACAATATCAATCACTTTTAAAAGGCTTTAATTTCTGTCACACTTGCCAGATGACTCCAAGTAATATAGAACAAGAATGCAAACCATCAGGGACTTTTTCAAGCATAAATGACATGAATTCATGTTGGCAGGTTTTCGAGTTTGGAG
The DNA here is from genome assembly GCF_032191835.1 of Heteronotia binoei. NCBI lineage: Eukaryota > Metazoa > Chordata > Lepidosauria > Squamata > Gekkonidae > Heteronotia > Heteronotia binoei. Next base: position 14,690,861 of record NC_083238.1, on the reverse strand, counting down.
GCAATGGAGTTCCTGACCATGAAGCCAACGCCAGAAAGGCGGCTCTCAGCCTTTGACTTACCCGACCAGTAGAGGGTATAGCTACAGTTGGATTCGGGGTCTGTTTCAATCCCTTCAAGGGGAGGTGGGGTAACTATTTCCTCCAATTTTTACCTCTCATCATAGTGCCCCCCTCCAAGGTCCTCCCCTATGCTGTTCCTGAATGTTCCTCAGGGTTTCCAGGAAGTTCATTGGGCCACACACAGCAGGAAGAGAGGGGTAGGAAATGTCAGTTTTGCTGATGGAACTGCCTTCCATTATCACAAAGTGAACTTTGGATCTACCCTCTTATTTTCAAATACTCACAGGTATTGTGAGGGAAAGCTCCATTTCCAAGGAAAACCCCAAGGCTACAAAAACATTTCCAACTGTTTATAAAGAACCTTGGCCACACAACCTGACCTCTGGCACATGGATCTTCTTCTTGTTGTTTTTATAAATCCTCAAAAGCAACAGAAGCCGTACAGCACCTTTGTGCGCTTCCGCTTGCCTCATGAAATAAAGCAGATGTATGCCAAAGATCAACAGTCTAGACAGAGCTCATCAGACATAAGTTGATCACTGGATTTGCTTCTCTTCTAGTAGTTAACATGACATGGACGTGTAGCGTAACACAGTAATTATTAGTGATACAGTTCTAGCACAGCTGAAAATCCTCCATCCTCCTCATTCATCACTAAAGACTGCACAACAGAAGCTGGTCATTGCAATGTGTGAAAACCCCAGCATGATTAGAAGAACGGAGAAGCATTCTTTATCAATTGAGGTTTTGAAGTATTGATTGGATACCTACTTGTCAGGGACCCCATAGCTGCACTTTCTGCATTGGCAGGGGGTTAGACTAGATGACCCTGCTGGTCCCTACCATCTCCAAGATTAAATAAATAAATGTGTCCAAGGTATATGATTCATTAGCCCCTTAGCCATGGTCCAGTGTGAGGACTCCTGTTAATCTTTACTACCAAATAGTAATTTGATAGCAATTAGTAGACCTTCCTAGCAGAAGTGGCCTATGCCCATTCTGATGCAAATGCTAAGGACTGGTGATACGGTATTTTCCTCCATTTAGTCTTTATTTTCACATGACATAATTAAGACATTGGCTTCTACATGTCACAGAACACTTTTTAAAATGCCCAACATGAGCAGTAGCAAAGTCTATAATATAACTGAATCAAGTCTTATGTCCTGGGCACCTGACTGGTCGAAAAAGATTTGGATAACTGAACAGTCAAAGATTGGTTAAGTATTCTAAAGCATTAACAACTTTAGAATTATAAAAGAGAAGCTTTACAGTGCAACTCTATGCAGAGTTATATTCTTCGAAAATATCAGCGGCCCAAGAAGGGTCTAACTCCTTACAACTGCAGTGAGAATCACCAATGGGTTTGAGATATTTGCTAATTACAAAGCAAATTATTATTTAACAATTTAACTTTTAAAAAAGAACATACAGTTTTTTAAAAAAAATAACGTTAGGTAAGTTTTTTATAAATGTACACAATTCACTGCTTTTCTCTTTAGTATGGAACATCAACATTAACCTGTAGTTATGGCTTTAAAAAAACAAATTCAAACAAATAAAGCAAAGTAACTACATTTTTTAAAAAACCTGTTTTTAAACTTGGTGGCTGTTAACTTGGTGGCTGCATACTGAAATGAAAAGGGCAGCTGTTAGGATTCTGTTTTGTGAAATATGGATTCTACAAGTCCAATATAATCTGTTCCAAGAAAGATCAGAATGCAGCTTCGTTGTGGGGGGTTTGGGGGGGGGGGGGGGCGGGGAGGACACCTGCATCAAAAAAAATCCTAAATATTTGTTTATAATTGTATGTAGGAAAATTTCTGAGGATTGCAAAACAAAGATAAACACTGCTTTGGGATAGAATACAGCAGGTTCAGTCCACCTCTATCATGGTCTCAGTGCCTGCATGAAGAGGTATCTATCCCACAAGATACAGCTTATTTATTATTATTTATTTAATTGTTCTATTTATATCCCATCCTCCCCACCGAGGTAGGTTCAGGGCAGCTTACAAGAGCCAAACCAGCATAGCTCACCATAAAACAATTAAAAAACAATTTGAAACAGTAAAAACATCATAAAGTGCGATGGTAAAATGCAGCAGTCCATGATCATCATACACCAGGGGTGGCCAACGGTAGCTCTCCAGATGTTTTTTGCCTACAATTTCCATCAGCCGCAGTCATTGGCCATGCTGGCTGGGGCTGATGGGAGTTGTAGGCAGAAAACATCTGGAGAGCTACCGTTGGCCATGCCTGCCATATACAGAGAGGAGATCCAGTCAATACTAGATGGAAATCCGAAGTCTAGGCTCCCAGGTATGCAGTGCACTAAGCACAGACAGCCATTGTTAAATTGGTGGCCACAGCGTCTTAGTCAAAACCTTGATGGAAAAGCTCCATCTTGTAAGCCTTGCTGAATTGTAAAAGATCCCACAGGGCTCTGATGTCTTCAGGGAGCTCATTCCACCAGCATGGGGCCACAACCAAAAAGGCCCCAGCCCTAGTCATAGCCAGTCAGACATTTTGGGGGCTAGGGAGTACAAGGAGATTTTGAGATCCTGACCGTAGTACTCTCTGGGGAATATGTGGGAAAAAGCGGTCCGATAGCTATGCAGGCCCTTGGCCATATAAAGCTTTATAGGTAGGAACCAGCACCTTGAAGCGAACCCAGTATGCTACAGGCAACCAGTGCAGTACCTTCAAGCACAGGCTGAATTTGCTCCCTTGAGGAGATCCAATAACAGCCTGGCTGCTGCTTTCTGTACCAGTTGCAGATTCTGGATTTGGGTCAAGGGCAGCCCCATGTAGAGAGCATTGTAGTAATCCAGTCTCAAGGTGACCATTGTGTGGATCACTGTTGCCAAGTCTCTGTGTTCGAGGATGGGAACCAATTGTGTGATAAAAAGCTGACTTGGCAGCGGCTGCTACCTGGGTCTCCATTGTTAAGGAGACATCCAAGGACACTTCCAAACTCCTAACCTCCAGCACTGGCACCAGTGGTGCCCCATTGAAGGTCAGAAGTGAGATACCTGACTTAGGCCACTGCAACTTAAATAAAATACCTCTGCCTTCATTGGATTCAATTTCCATCAACTCAACCTGAGCCACCCCACCACAGTTTGTAGCGCCAGGTCCAGATCTTCTGATTCAGGGCCAGGCCAGCTACCCAACAACAGTTAACTGTATATACTGTATATCCTACTGCGCTGACTCACTGCACTATCTCATCAAAACTGTTCTGCCGAGTTATTTGTTCATTGAATAATTGTAATTGCTTTTATTAATATATGATTTTAATGTGATTTTATTATGTTGTGCTCCGCCCTGAGCCCCCATGGGGGAATGGGCGAAATATAAATAAACTATTAATAATAATAATAAAAAATAAAGTTGGGTGTCATCTGCATACTAGGGATAACTCAGCCCACACGCCCAGGCAATCTGGGCAAGGGGGTGCATGTAGATGTTAAATAACATTGGGGACAAAACAGCCCCAGCTCCACATACCAGCAGGCACCTTTGGGAGAGCTGCTCCCCTAGCACCACCATTTCTCCCTGACCTTGAAGGAAAGAGGAAAGCCAGTGCAAGGTAAACCCCTGAATCCCAGTGTTGGCAAGGCAGTGGATCAGTAACTGACTGCTGACCATGTTGAACACTGTCGACAGGTCTAACAACAATAGTATCACCACTGCACCCTGATCCAAGTGCTTCGCGGATCATCTCCATCCCATGGCCTGAGTGAAAGCCAGAATGGAATGGATCTAATAAGGAAGCGTCATCCAGGAAACTCTGCAGCTGAATTGCTACTGCTCTCTCAGTTCTCTTGCCCCCAAAAAGCAAGTTGGACATCAGCTGGAAGTTTACCAATTTGGTCAGATCCAAAGATGTTTTTTTTTTCAAGAGAGGGCAGACCACTACTTCCTTAAGTGCCCCAGGAAAAGTCCCTTCAAAGAGGGACTTGTTGACAATCTCCCTTAGGGAACCTTGTAACCCACTGTGGCCAACTTTAATTAGCCACGATGGGCACAGGTCAAGGTTGCAAGTGACTGGGCATACAGTAGAGACCATTCTGTCAGCTTCCTCCAGGCTGTCAGCCTTTCTTTTTCCTTTCTATTTGCTTTTATCCCCCCCCCCCCCTCTCTCTGTCAATCAGACAGTATTTTCTCTCTATCAGTCTTTCAGTCTCTCTCTCTCTGTCTCTCTCTCTCTGTCTCTCTCAGTCTTTTCCTCCATCTATTTGCTTTATTTCTCTTTCTTTTTTCAAGCATTACATCATGCTGGCTCTTGTGATCAAGCAGTGTGTTGAAATTTGATATTTTTTTTTCTGTAATGGCTATATATATATGGCTATATATATCTGGACTTATTTCCATTGCTAGAATATCTTTTTTGAGGTGCAGTGACCACCTCAAAAAAGATATAGCACTTTTGGTGATGTCAGAGGTGTGGCCTAGTATGCAAATGACGGTGATGTCAGAGGTGTGGCCTCACATACTAATAAGTTCCTGCTGGGCCTTTTCTACAAAAAAAAGCCCTCTATGTATGTATATATTGTTTGACTTTGATTCACAGGATTCAGGAAAATGAAAGTTGGTGACTACATCAGTATTTACGTAAACTTTATAGTCTGCCTTTCTCACTGAGTCTCAATGGGTAAATCAATGCAATAAAATTACATGGACCATCTAATACGCAATGCACTAGAATTACAAAAATTAGAAACAATGCAAAAAAAAGTATTAGCTAGAGTATGTCAAAATGCAGAAAACATTATTACAAGATTTAAAAACAATGCAGTCACAGCAGGATAATACTGACAATAGACAAATAACACATACCATACATGGTAGCATATACCCCTCTTCCTTTTATAAAAGCACCTTCTTAATCCATTCCGTTATACTATAGCCCTATTGCCTTTATAAAAATGCCCTCCTGAACAATTCTGTTTTACACAGCTGCTCCTACTCAGGGTTTCTGGTAATAATAGCATGCTGTTTGCTTGACAGACAATATAATGGCTTTATAGCTTCCTTGTGCTGCAACGAATACAGCTAGAGCTGTCAGGGACAGTGAATGCCTACATTTTCAGTAGAAACCTGGGTTTCTATCCAAAGTGGCAGCAAACTCATTAAATTTTTAAAAATATAGGGTGCAAGCCAAAGCAGGTCTACGCAGAAGTATGTCCCATATTAGTCAATGAAGCTTACTCTCAGGAAAGTGTCTTTAGGATTGCAAAATTAGAAAGCAATCCTGAACAGGTATACTTATAATCCTACTCATGCTTATTCAGTGGGGCTCAGTGAAATCCTAAAAACATTTTTCTGGGGGCAAGCATCATTGAATGAAATGGGATTACTTTTGTGCAGACCTGGGCACGTCCAGGAGATACAACAACCATAATTTTGGGCAAAATATTTTTCAACTGAATTCTATGCTAAATCATGAAATCCATCTCAATCCTCTTCTTAAAAGATGTGGAGTTAGATAGAAGAAGACAACAAAAAAGTTACAAAAAGTTTCAAAAAGCCTGATAAGAATTGTGGGTCTTTATTTATCAGACCTGACCTACATTATAGGAGTGCGGACCCCTACATAATGTTACACCTACAATATGAGCATTTATTATATTAGGGTTTGTAGAATCTTTCGGGCTCAAGTGCCGTGTTCTACTGGAGAAAGTTTTTCTTCCAGACGTTTCGTTCTCAGCTGCGGAGAACATCCTCAGTGGCGTTGCAGCCGGAGCAGGTGCTCTGACCTTCTTGGCTGCTGTGCACAGCAATGCACAGCACAGCACTTGATCCTGAAAGATCCTACAAACCCTAATGATGTTACCAGCCGTGAAAACCTGAAATCTTTGATTTATTATATTAATTGCACACTGACTTACAAGGGCTACATCAAAGATAAGTCATATTGTATGTTTTTATTTTATTTTTGCTGATTTCTATTCTGAGCTATCCCACAAATGGGCTCAGGGCGGATTACAAGTTAACAATCACAATAAAACCAAAGCAATTAAACAGCTAGTTCAGACCATTAAAATGTTCACTCCTGAGAAAGATCAGGATCCAAAGAGCTATCTGCTTTATGCACGCCCCAAACCTGGCATGCACCTAGAAAACATTTTACTGTTTCCTCAACAGCTGATTATTTCACTCCACCCACTCTGTGTTGCAATACTATTTTTTAAAAAACATTTTGTTTCCAAAGGGAGTTTTTCAATATGGCTATAAAGCAGGGAAGCCAATCTTTGAAAAGCAGTTTCAAATACTGTTTGGGCATGTAGAAACACGTAGCACCATTGTTTGGCCTCCAGCCAAAAATCCTGTATCTCTTAAACCAGAATAAAAGCATGTCTCTGCATAATAACAAATATTCAGAACTAATATTTCTTTAGTAAGCAGATGCTTCAAATCCTTCTCCACATGTCCAGACGTTAACTTGATAATTCATCATACTTGATGCAGAGTTTGCCCTGAGGACATATACTTCATTTTTTCAAAAATTTAGCAATTCTGTTCATTACCATGAGTCCCTATCAAATACGGATAGCCATTCCTACCTTCCCAAGGCTGGATCCTGAATGAAAGGCCTTTCAGCATTTTTCACTCTCCCTCTCAAAGGGAATGTTAACTTTTCCTTTTCATTGACCCAGAAGATTTACATCTAATCTGTCACTCTGAAGTAACTTCTGGCTTGATTTATGCATAGCAGATGCTACTGTGGTACGTATTAAAAATGCTGAAGTATGGTGGATCAACTAACAGATGAACATCTGTAAGGGAGATTATCCCAGAAATGCAGATGCCTTGAAAGTACTAAAGAAAAAGAGGTCGCAGGCCAAGTATCTTCAGGAATCCTAGGAGTCACTGCAAGTCACCACTATTTTCAATATTTTGCCTCTTGTACAATATGAGTTACACCTTGACCGTTTTCGCACACAGCTCACCACGCAGCCACAATCCTGTTCCCTCCGCAGCGTCCGGTCGGATTTCGCACCATCTGCGCCAGAGTTACAGGAAGTGCCACGGCTTTTGCATAGCAAACGTAAACTGGGTTTTAGCGGTTTACGTTTGATACGCAAAAGCTGCGGCACTTCCTGTAACTCCGGCGCAGATGGTGCGAAATCCGACCGGACGCTGCGGAGGGAACAGGATTGTGACTGCGTGGTGAGCTGTGTGCGAAAACGGTCCTTGTTAACGAAAGTCATGCTGGGTCGGGCAGGTCCTAGGTAAGGAACAGTTTGGTACTCTGGTCAATTTTTGCAGTGATTAACCAGAAACTTTTTTATTTATTGTACTTTATACATTACTTTTCCCTTAACACTTGGGGTGGTAACTTAGCGAGCATTATGACATAATATAAGCAATTAAAACAACTATATTAAGGCTGAGCAGATTCAGACAGCCTCATCCAACACTTCAACGGGAGTCTATCTGAGCAACAAAGAGGCTGCATCAGTCTTTGGAAATTCCACTGTGTCAGGCTTGGCCTCTTCAAGGAAGCGATTCCACACGATCAGTGAGACTGCTCTACTCCATTCTCGTATAAAAACAAGCCCACAGTGAGACAAATTACAGAGCAAAGACTTGCCATAAAATCTTCAAATGGCTGAGGGTTTCAGATGGCAGAAGAAGAACTCTAGGCCCCTGTCATTTAGGGTTACAGAAGCAATAACCAGAACCTTCAACGTCGTGCTCAGACATAATATAATGAGAATGTTTGGAATAGCAAGCCTATACCTTCTGCAATTGATGCTAGCACATTCGGATTCAGTTGAAGCCTCTGCACAGTCTCCAAGGACAGCCCTACACGGCAGTTATCAATACATAAATTAGCAAGTCATCACAAGACCTCTGCTGTTTAGGAAAAGGGTGCAACTTGCCTATTAGGTGCAACTAGAGCTTTTTTTGTAGCAGGAGCTCCTTTGCATATTAGGCCACACACCCCTAATGTAGCCAATCCTCCAAGAGCTTACAATAGGTCCTGTAATAAGAGCCCTGTAAGCTCTTGGAGGATTGGCTACATCAGGGATGTGTGGCCGAATATGCAAAGGAGCTCCTGCTACAAAAAAAGAAGTATTGGGTGTAACTGATTGGCCACAGAAGCTACCTGACCCTACAGAACCAATACAGGGTTCAGAAACGCTCCCAGGCTGTTAAGCTGCTCTTTTAGAGAAAGATGCTTACCAAGGAATGGCACATGTCCCAATCACAGGCTTGAGTTCATGTCACGACAATCATGATTTCAGTTCAGGCATAAGATAGTTGCTGGAGGCACTGCTGTATTTCCTCTTAAACAAGTTGTCAGTTGGCATAACCTTTTCAGTCTGCAGCAGCTACAATGTTAAACTATCCTATAAATACAGGTGGGTAGCTGTGCTGGTCCGAAGCAACGGAGCAAAGCCTGAGTCCAGTGGCACTTTTAAGATGAACAAAGTTTAATAATGGGTGTGAGCTTTCATGCGCATGCACACTTCTTCACATACATTGAAACAAGACTTCCTCAACACATACGTGGCACGGTAGTTACCAGGAAGGGCTAATTAGAGCAAAGAGGTATAAGTAACTGAGTGATAACTATAGCTAAGATTATATTAAAGCAGTTGGTATAGGGTTGCCAATCTCTAGGTGGGGGCATGGAATATCCCGGTTTGGAAGCCCTCCCCCCACTTCAGGGTCATCAGAAAGAGGGGGGGGGAGGGAAATGTCTGCTGGGCAGTGCATTATTCCCTATGGAGATCAATTTTCATAGGGTAATAATGGAGAATTGATATGTGGGTATTGGGGGGGGCTGCTTTTTGAGGTGGAAGCACCAAATTTTCAGCATAGTATCCAATGCCTCTCCTCAAAACACCCTCCAAGTTTCAAAAGGATTGGACCGGGGGTCCAATTCTATGAGCCCCAAAAGAAGGTGCCCCTATCCTTCATTATTTCCAATGGAAGGAAGGCATTTTAAAGGCATGCAGTCCCTTTAAAAGAGCCCCGTGACACAGAGAGTTAAAGCTGCAGTACTGCAGTCCTAAGCTCTCCTCACGAACTGAGTTCGATCCCCGGCGGTAGCTGGGTTTTCAGGTAGCCGGCTTGAGGTTGACTCAGCCTTCCATCCTTCCAAGGTCGGTAAAATGAGTATCCAGCTTGCTGGGGGGAAAGTGTAGATGACTGGGGAAGACAATGGCAAACCACGGCAAAAAGTCTGCCGTGAAAACGCTGTGAAAGCAATGTCACCCCAGAGTTGGAAACGACTGGTGCTTGCACAGGGGACCTTTCCTTTCCAGTCCATTTAAGGGTGATGGCCAGAATTCCCTTTAGAGTTCAATTATGCTTGTCACAACCTTGCTCCACCCCCAAAGTCTTCTGGATCCACCCCCAAAGTTCACAGATATTTCTTGAATTGGACTTGGCAACCCTAAGTTGGTAAGATCTGTGAATAGCAGCAAATTAGCATACAGATAATGAAAGAGTTAACAAACAGATGTGAGAACTAAGTTGGAGACAAGTGGCACCTTTAAAACCAAAGAGTTAACAAACAGATGTGAGAACTAAGTTGGAGACAAGTGGCACCTTTAAAACCAACAAAGTTCTGGGTATTCTATGGTAATGTGATTATGTTCAAGCAGCTGCCAAGTACTGAATTTAGTCTGAATTTGCTTTGGGATGCCCATCTAGGCAGTTCATGGCAAAGATAAGAATATCACCTCCTCACCAGAAACAGATGCCACTGAAAGCTGGCAGGGGCAGATTCAAAACCACAGCTGCTAAGAGCTTCAAAAGTTGCATGAAACACACAAGAAAGCAAAGGTAAATCACCAAACTTTGGTGCCCAGTCACTCATAAAACAAGAATGACCCAGTCAGATTTTTCTGTTCTGCAGAGTCCATGCAAAATATAAACAAAAAGGAGGGTTGAATAGCTCAGGTGTGCAATTATTGACTTTTGCTGCTCTGCACTTGTGCATAGTCACTGCATTTGTTAGTCTGGCTCTGTTTAAGAAAAACAAACAAAGCATTTACCTTGAATGAAACTCTGGAAAAAGATGCCACTGGACTGAAACTTTGTTCTAGTAACTCAGCAGTTATGCATGAACACTGTGACCCTATAGCCGGGGAGAAGTGGGAGTAAGAGGAAAATGACAAGAAAACTCAAGAATGTTCGAAGCAAGACTTGAAACAAACAGAACTAGATGTCTTTGTGAACTGAAATCCACCTCATTTGGTGAAGCAAATCCAGAAGTTAAATTTACAATCCCATTTGCCATTCATTGTAATCTGTTCTTTTCATACATACGCTGCTGTGATCTGTTTGGTGTAGTGGTGTGATCTGTTTGGTGTAGAGAGCCAGTTTGGTGTAGTGGTTAAGTGTGCAGACTCTTATCTGGGAGAACCGGGTTTGATTCCCCACTCCTCCACTTGCGCCTGCTGGAATGGCCTTGGGTCAGCCATAGCTCTGGCAGAGGGTGTCCTTGAAAGGGCAGCTGCTGTGAGAGCCCTCTCCAGCCCCACCCACCTCACAGGGTGTCTGTTGTGAGGGGAGAAGACATAGGAGATTGTAAGCCGCTCTGAGTCTCTGATTCAGGGAGAAGGGCGAGATATAAATCTGCAATTCTTCTTCTTCTGTTTGCGTTCATATGAATTCAATTTCAGTTGTTTCATTCAATTAAGTACCATTTAATTAAAAATGTATTTCTGATTTTTGTCACTGCAGTTGATGAATAGCCTTCTAAATTACATTAGATATCATACAACTAAAAAAGGTAAAGGTAGTCCCCTGTGCAAGCACCAATTATTTCCAACTCTGGGGTGACGTCGCATCACAACATTTTCACGGCAGACTTGTTACAGAATGGTTTGCTATTGCCTTCCCCAGTCATCTACACTTTCCCCACAGCAAGCTGGGCACTCATTTTACTGACCTCAGAAGGATGGAAGGCTGAGACAACCTTGAGCCGGCTACCTGAATCCAGCTTCTGCCGGGATTGAACTCAGGTCACGAGCAGAGTATTCAGACTGCAGTACTGCAGCTCTACCATTCTACACCACAGGGCTGCTTTAGGTACTAGTTCAGCTTTAATACACGTTTGATAACAAGTCCAAACACTCAGCATCCAACTGTCTCATAATGCACAAATCTGTATTCAGTAACTGTAGTCATACCTATGCATCTTAGAGGAACTAAAACAAGACATACTGAAACACAGAAAGACTTAAGACAAAAATAAAATTGCACAAGCAAGAAAAAACAAACAAAAGCGAAGCAACCTAATCTAAACTTGAATTAAGTTGGGGTAGCCTGTGATGGGAAAACAAAACCAGCAGGCATAGCGATGCTGGAGACAGACAACAGAGTGTAACTATTAACTTGGTGTTTACAAAGTTCATAGTGACATTACCAGGAAATAGAATGCTGTACAGGTTGAATTTTGGTCTGATCAGCACATCAGATATTATGTTCTTAAAGAGTACAAGACTTACCCTGTACAGAGTATAAGACTTACCACGTACTACAGGTCACAGGTTAATCAGGGCTTTTTTTGTAGCAAGAACTCCTTTGCATATTAGGCCACACACCCCTGATGTAGCCAATCCTCCTAAAGCTTATAGCAGGCCCTGTGCGAAGAGCTCTGTAAGCTCTTAGAGGATTAGCTACATCGGGGGGGGGGGTGTGGCCTAATATGCAAAGGAGCTTCTACTACAAAACAAGGCCCTGGATCTGACACAGATCCCAGATCAAAATGAAACAAAGCTGAATACGTTAAGGCAGTTGCTCTTAACATTTTATTCCATATCTGCAGGACTGTCTTTCCAAATATGTCCCTCGAAAGCCTTTATACTCTCCAGATCAACAACTGCTGGTGATCCAGAACTAGGGTTCCCAATCCCCCCGCTTTAGCGGGAGACTTCTGGGTTCCCAGCTTAATCTCCCGGTCTTCAAAAATTGAGAAGCGGGGGGGGGGGGGATGGAGGGGGGGAGAACATACCTATAGAGCTCCTGTTGTAGAGCTCCTGAGCAGTTTGTAAAATCCCTGTCCCTTTAAAGCTGGGCAGGAAGGAGGAAACAGGAAGGGCTTCGGAGAACGGCCCCTCCCTTCTTTGCTTTCGTTTTCTCAGCAGGCACAGTTCTCCGGAAGAAGACCAAGTAAGTATTTGTGTGTGTGTGAGAGAGGGAGGGGGATTCCCTGGTATGGAGGCCCTCCCTCCCTTTAGAAAGTGTGTGGGGGGGAGGGAAATGTCTACTGGGCACTCTATTATTCCCTATGGAGAATGATTCCCATAGGGAATAATAGGGAATTGATCCGTGGGTATTGGGGGCCCTGGGGGGGCTATTTTTTGAGGTAGAGGCACCAGATTTTTAGTATAGCATCTAGTGCCTCTCCCCAAAATACCCCCCAAGTTTCAAAACGATTGGACCAGAGGGTCCAATTCTATGAGCCCCAAAAGATGGTGCCCCTATCCTTAATTATTTCCTATGGAAGAAAGGCATTTGAAAAGGTGTGCTGCCCCTTTAAATGTGATGGCCAGAACTCCCTTGGAGTTCAATTATGCTTGTCACACCCTTGTTCCTGGCTCCACCCCCAGTGTCTCCTGGCTCCACCCCCAAAGTCTCCTGGCTCCGCCCCCAAAGTCCCCAGATTTTTCTTTAATTGGACTTGGCAACCCTATCCAGAACTTTTCCAGCACTGGCACCAGCTGGGTGGAATACTCTCCCAAGCGAAATCCAGACCCTGCGGGATTTAATGCAATTCCACAAATCCTGTAAAATGGAGATTTTTTTGCTAGGCCTATGGCTGAGGCAGCAGTAAACCAGCTCCACTGGCCTGCCCTGCCCACTCCCTTGTATGTGTTATTCCATCCACAGGACACAGAGATAGGATTGGGACTCAGCATTTGTGCTACAGATCGCCATCTATTGGTAGTATTAACCAATTATCTGATGCTGCAGGTTTTAATTATTGTATCAAGTTTTTATAGTCTATTTATGGTAAAATAATTTTTGATGTTTACAGTTGTTGTATCGTGTCTTGAGCTTGCTGGGCAGGTTAGGCAGGTTAAAAATAGAATAAAACAAATAAATACATTCACAGCTGCTTATCACCAGTGTTCCCTCTAAGCTGAGTTAGCGTGAGTTAAATCAGTTTTTTTAGCCTCCGGCCCGCATATTTTTGTCTTAGCTCAGGCAAAACGGCCCCAGAGCAAACTAATTTATGCAGCAGCTCACAACTTTAATGCCAGTAGGTCACAACATACCATGTTTGCTCACAAGACTCCGCAGCTTAGAGAGAGTCGTGCTTATCACCCATATAGTATCATCAAACACCCTTCCCCCAAGCAAATTACCCAAGATGTAAAAACAGCACTAATGACAAGGCAACTTTATTTATGTTAGTATATTTATTATATAAGCCTACAACACACAGATCTCAGGCACATATTCAGAGACACCCGCATGCCTGAAAAGGCATCAGCCAACTCCTCCCCCCATCATGTTTGGTGTGCACCACTTTAAGGTGGGGGGGGGGGAGAAAGCCAAGATTTCTCAGGAAAACAGGACACAGTATAAAACAGAATAAAAATTTCCAAACTTGGAAATAGTCCAACTGAAATTCACAAGGTGGGTGCTCCTGAGGAGTGTAGCTTCAACGCATCTGCTACACTCCTCAGGAACATCCACCTTGTGAATTTCAGTTGGACTATTTCCAAGTTTGAAGAAGAAGATGATATTGGATTTATATCCCGCCCTCCACTCCGAAGAGTCTCAGAGCTGCTCACAATCTCTTTTCCCTTCCTCCCCCACAACAAACAGCCTGTGAGGTAGATGAAGATATTGGATTTATATCCCGCCCTCCACTCCGAAGAGTCTCAGAGCTGCTCACAATCTCTTTTCCCTTCCTCCCCCACAACAAACAGCCTGTGAGGTGGGTGGGACTGGAGAGGGCTCTTACAGCAGCTGCCCTTTCAAGGACAACCCCTGCTAGAGCTATGGCTGACCCAAGGCCATCTCAGCAGGTGCAAGTGGAGGAGTGGGGAATCCAACCCGGTTCTCCCAGATAAGAGTCTGCACACTTAACCACTACACCAAACTGGCTCTCCTAAGTTTGGACTTTATATCTATTCATTTGGGGATGGGGTTTTTTGGTCCCTCGGGGTTTCTGTTACTTTAAAAGGCCCTAGCAACACTGGCCTTTATCATTATTGTATTGTTTATTATACAATCCTTATAATATATTTTTGCAAACTGAAAGATGGGGTATTACTTGATTACTTTGACCAGTCTACTAATTACACCAAGTGCCCTTCAAGCAGCACATTTTCTCCAGGGGAGCTGATCTCTGCCAGCAGGAAGTCAGTTGTAAAAGCAGGAGATCTCCAGGCCCCACCTGGAGACTGGCAACCCTAGAACAACCACTGTGCTAATTTATGGTTTAGTGGTTTGAAGGCTGAAAACAAATACTTCACTCTGCCTAGGAATTAAAAAAACCTGTTTTGTACACGCGTGGGCATAACAATAGGAAAAATGAAGGCAGTGGGAAAAGAGGAAGACCCGATGTGAGGTGGATTGACCCGATCAAAGAAGTCTCAGCCCTCAGTTTGCAAGACTTGAGCAAGGCTGTTAGCAAGAGGACTTTTTAGAAAACATCAATTCAGACTTGACGCACTCAACAGACACACGTGTAGCCCGAGGGACGGTGGCTCAGTGGTAGATGGTCCCAGGTTCAATCTCCGGCATCTCCAACTAAAAAGGGTCCAGGAAAATAGGCATGAAAAACCTCAGCTTGAGACCCTGGAGAGCCGCTGCCAGTCTGAGTAGACAATGCTGACTTTGATGGACCCAGGGTCTGATTCAGTATAAGGCAGCTTCAGATGTTCATAAGTTAGGGGAGGGATGGTGGCTCAGTGGCAGAGCATCTGCTTGGTAAGCAGAAAGTCCCAGGTTCAGTCCCCTGCATCTCCAACTAAAAAGGGTTCCGGCAAATAGGCGTGAAAAACCTTAACTTGAGACCCTGGAGAGCCGCTGCCAGCCTGAGTAGACAATACTGACTTTGATGAACCGAGGGTCTGATTCAGTAAAAGGCAGCTTCAGATGTTCATATGTTAGCGGAGGGATGGTGGCTCAGTGGTAGAGCATCTGCTTGGTAAGCAGAAGGTCCCAGGTTCAATCCCTGGCATCTCCAAAAAAGGATCCAGGGAAATAGGTGTGAAAAATCTCAGCTTGAGACCTTGGAGAGCAATGAATGGGGCTGTGGCTCAGTGGTAAAGCATCTGCTTGGTAAGCAAAAGGTCCCAGGTTCAATCCCTGGCATCTCCAACTAAAAAGGGTCCAGGGAAATAGGTGTGAAAAACCTCAGCTTGAGACCCTGGAGAGCCATGAATGGGGCTGTGGCTCAGGGGTGGAGCATCTGCTTGGGAAGCAGAAGGTCCCAGATTCAATCCCCGGCATCTCCAAAAAAGGGTCCAGGCAAGTAGGCATGAAAAACCTCAGCTTGAGACCCTGGAGAGCCATGAATGGGGCTGTGGCTCAGTGGTAGAGTATCTGCTTGGGAAGCAGAAGGTCCCAGGTTCAATCCCCGGCATCTCCAAAAAAGGGTCCAGGCAAATGAGTGTGAAGAACCTCAGCCTGAGACCCTGGAGAGCCGCTGCCAGTCTGAGAAGACAATACTGACTTTGATGGACCTTTGAGGGTCTGATTCAGCAGAAGGCAGCTTCAGATGTCTATGAAACAGGTAAAAAGGGCAGCGCCCGATGAGTGTCAGCAGGGCCCCCCCCCCCCCCCCCCCCGCGCCATCCCCTCCTTCGTTAGTTAATGGTAAGTGGAGCTGCCGTCTGGGGCGCCTGTGAGAGCGGCCCGCGCAGCGTCTTCCCACCACTTTGAGCCCGGCGCGCGCGCGAGAGAGAGAGAGAGGACGCCCTCTAGCGGCACCCTCGGCTCCCACCAGCGCCGCTCTCTGAACCCAGCCGGGTCCCAAGTTGGGGAGCTGCGCTGAGCGCCGTGCAGAACTGCGAGGCTGCATTATAGGGAGGGACAAGGAGCGACTTCGAAGTCTTCCCTTCGCCATGACCAGCCCCCTCCCCACCCCGCCCCAGTACCTGTCCCAAGGGCTCCAAGGCGGCGGGCGGGCGGGCCGGCGCCAACGCCCCGTTTCCACAGCTTTAGACGGCGGCCGCCTCCTTTCCTTCCCCTTCGCTCCACTGCCCAGGCAGCCTTCTGGAGAACTTGGGCGGCGAGGGAAGCCCCCGCGGAGCGGAGAGAACGAGGCAGACGCCGCTGCAGCCACCGGCAGGGCAGGGCAGGGCTGGGAGGGGCTTCACCTGCCTGGGCGGGTCTGGGGGGGGGGAGTCGCGCGCGGAGGAGGGTCGGCTCGCTTGGCGGCTGCACGAAAACCGCGGGAGGGGGAAAGGCGCGCGCGGCTGCTGATTCTCCGGGTGGGAAGAAATTCCCCCAGGGGGCTGCGACCGGCGAAACCCGCCGTCTGCTTCACTTTTTCTACACGCGGCGTTGGGAGGGACGGTAGCTCAGGGGTAGAGCATCTGCTTGCGAAGCAGAAGGTCCCAGGTTCAATCCCGGGCATCTCCAAAAAAAGGTCCAGGCAAATAGGCCTGAAAAACCTCAGCTTGAGGCCCTGGAGAGCCATGAATGGGGCTGTGGCTCAGTGGTAGAGCATCTGCTTGGGAAGCAGAAGGTCCCAGGTTCAATCCCCAGCATCTCCAACTCAAAAGGATCTAGCCAAATAGGCCTGAAAAACCTCAGCTTGAGACCCTGGAGAGCCGCTGCCGGTCTGAGTAGACAATACTGACTTCGATGGACTGAGGGTCTGATTCAGTATAAGGCAGCTTCAGATGTTCGTACGTATGGGAGGAATTGTGGCTCAGGGGTAGAGCATCTGCTTGCAATCCCCAGCATCTCCAACTCAAAAGGGTCCAGGCAAATAGGCCTGAAAAACCTTAGCTCGAGACCCTGGAGAGCCACTGCCAGTCTGAGTAGACAATACTGACTGATGGACCAAGGGTCTGATTCAGTGGAAGGCAGCTTCAGATGTTCATATGTATGGGAGGAATCGTGGCTCAGGGGTAGAGCATCTGCTTGGGAAGCGGAAGGCCCCAGGTTCAATCCCCGGCATCTCCAACTAGAAACGGTCCAGGCAAATAGGTGTGAAAAACCTCAGCTTGAGACCCTGGAGAGCCGCTGCCAGTCTGAGTAGACAATACTGACTTCAATGGACCGAGGGTCTGATTCAGTAGAAGGCAGATTCAGATGTTCCTTGAAAAGTTAGTCGCTTGCCTCTTCCACGAGACAGCCGCGAATTAGAAGCCCCGGAGCAGCTAGAGATGGTGGCGTTCAAAGGAGTAAAAGTGCATTGGGGCAAAAGAGCACTTAGCCACTGCTTCGTGTAAGGCAGGCAAAGGGAAGGCGACGAAACGGCGAAAAGACACCCCTCCTCCCCAGTTTGGCGAATTTTAAATTCCAGTAGGATTGGGCGGGCAGACCAAGAAGCTTTGCGCAACTGTTAGACTAACTCACGACCTGTCGTGGGTGCTGGCGACCCTGCAGAGGAAGACGAGTCTGCCAAGGAAACTGTACCCCTGCCACCTGCACCAGTACCCCTGCCTCCTGCTGAAGAAGATCCCAGCCCCCCCTGCCTCGCCCTCTCGGGTGGCTCGTGTGCGTGACCGCCTCCGTCAGGACCTCAGGGATCGGAGGAGGGCGGCACGCTCACAAGCAAGACGCTCCCTGAGTCCTGAGTTTTGAGAGGATTCTGGCCCTCCTAAGAGCAAGGATGCTTGAGTTGTAACAGGATCCTGGCTGCCTCCCAGAGCCAGCAATTAGCCCAAATGGGCAACAGCCAGCAGAGGGCTATATAGCTGTGGGCTTTGGGAGGAGGCTTTGTGGAAGCAACTAGTCATCTCCCTGACGTTCTAGCATCCACTCCGGCTTGACTTTGGTTCCTGACTCCCTGACTTTGGCTTTTGACTTCTGGACTCCCTGACCTCGGTTTCTGGACCTCGGACCTGCGATACTTGCACAGCGATTTGGATTTGGCACCTTGGACACTCCTGCTTGCTGGCTACAGACCTTGGACTGCCTCTGGACTGCCTCTGGACTTTGCCTGACCCGGCCCCAGCCGTGACACGACCTGAGTTCGATTCCAGCAGAAGCTAGTTCAAGTAGCTGGCTCCAGGTTGACTTAGCGTTCCATCCTTCCGAGGTCAGTAAAATGAGTACCCAGCTTGCTGGGGGGAAAGTGTAGATGACTGGGGACGGGAATGGCAAACCAACCCGTAAAAAGTCTGCCGTGAAAATGTTGTGAAAGCAACATCACCCCTGAGTTGGAAACGACTGGTGCTTGCACAGGGGACTACCTTTACTTTTAAGTTGTAAAATGTGCATCTCTCTCTCTCTCTCCCCCTGCAGTTTTAGTTATTTTCAGGTAATCAAAACTCCTTTTTAAGTAAATGCTCGCTTATAATCAGACGACTTCCTTTTTTTAAGCCTGTAGTTTCTCAGATAGTACAATATGTATATACATTATGCTGAGACTGCCATCTAGTGGAACTTAAATGCAAACTTTTCTAGTCCAAAAATATGGCCCAAGGCCATCCAAGAAAGATATTGATGCTTTCTGTTTCACAACTCACTTTAATCAGAATTCTATAAAACAAATGTATTTTGTAAAACAAACACTGTCGCCCCCTGGTGTCACTGAGGTGTTCTTTTAAAGTAGCTGGGATGCGCCTCTTCGAGATCTTAAAAAACTATTGCCAGTGAGCAGAGGTCATTTTGTAGAAAAATAGGCGGTGGAGCTCATCCAGGGATTGTTATGCAGCTGCACCTACTGTTCAATGGACAAGGAGGCGGAACTCTCAGAAGGAGGAGGTGGAACTCTCAGAAAGGTTCAGGAGCTGTGCTCCTGCGAGCTCCCACTGAATCCGAGGCCTGCCCGCGAGCACTAAGCTGCTGTCCGAGTATAAATGGAGCTTCAGAGGGGGGAAATTCTGAGTGAACCTGCACCCTTCAGGCTGTCTGTGGTACTACAAGAGATACTTGATAATATTTCTGTAAGTTCTGTTCTCTGTCTTTATGCAAAGTCAGTTAAGGGGATGATGCTTGGCATTTTTCTTGCTTTGTTAATCAGAACAATTCTACTATATGGTCTAGGACCTGCCTACCTGAGGGACCGTCTCTCCCCGCATGTTCCCCAGAGAGCACTGAGATCGGGATCTCAAAATCTTTTGGTTGTCCCCGGGCCAAAGGAAGCCCGCTTGAAGATCACAAGGGACCGGGCCTTCTCTGTAATGGCTCCATTTTGGTGGAACCAGCTGCCGGAGGAGGTAAGGGCCCTGCGGGATCTCACCCAATTCCGCAGGGCCTGTAAGACAGTCCTCTTCCGGCTGGCCCACAACTAACGGTCCTGTATACCGACTACTGAATACTGTATACGTATCTGAAGCTGAATAGAGTGTAGCTCCACGACCGCTGTCTGTTTTAATGATGTATAGTTATAACAAATGTTGATTTTAATTATATATTATGAAATGTTAATTTTAAAGTGTAATTTTATATTTTTATGTTAGTTTTATATATGTTGTAAGCCGCCCTGAGCCACTCGGTGGGAAAGGCGGGATATAAATCCCAGATAAATAAATAAATAAAATAAATAATATCGTTGGCTGAGGGAGCAACAGCCAGTAGGATCAGAAATACCTGAATCCTCACCGTATCTGCTGGATTTGGGCTGCATTTGCTTGCTCCTTAAGAGGAAGAAAAAAGGGGGAGAAGATACAGCAAGTAGGAGCAAAAAGCTGGAATCTGGCAAGGAGAAACTACCCTGAGTTCCCTCATCCTCTTTCTTCTTCAGCAGATCTGCAATGGTAGTAGCGGCTTCTGAACACAGGGGTTATGAGCACTGGAATGTTCCAGCTGGGCTCCAGAGGTTTATAGACTAAACTGTATATTGGTTGGTTTCCTCAGATATGAAAACTTGGATTGCCAGTGAGGTAAAGTATTAGGGAGCTCTGTGTTCAAATTTCCCCTTAGCCATGAAGTTCACTGGGTGACCTTGGGCTAGTCCCCTTATTTGCCTTGGCCTGTTAATGGAAGAAGAAGACTGCAGATTTATACCCCGCCCTTCTCTCTGAATCAGTCTCAGAGCAGCTTACAATCTCCTACATCCTGTGAGGTAGGTGGGGCTGAGAGGGCTCCCACAGCAGCTGCCCTTTCAAGGACAACCCCTGCCAGAGCTATGGCTAACCGAAGGCCATTCCAGCAGGTGCAAGTGGAGGAGTGGGGAATCAAACCCGGTTCTCCCAGATAAGAGTCCGTGCACTTAACCACTACACCAAAGTGGCTCTGGAGCTGTTGTCAAGATACAGTGGAGATAGGCTGAGCTCCTTGGGAGGAAGATTGGGATAAAATTGTAATAGATTGCATGCTAAGGGGGTTATCACTTAAGGCCAGTAGCTTGAGCATTGTGTGGAGTGGCAAACGGGGAGCCTCCAAATCAATCAAAGAGCATTCAGAATTCAACTTGCTTCAAGCATTTGTTTTTCCACTGTAACAAGAAGAGATGAGTTCAGAAAAGCCATCTGTAACACAGGACATGCTGAAATCAATACCGCTGTGAACACATACCATAAATGCTACTGACAAGATAAAGTTTACTTCAATTTATTTCCACTTTAACAGTTTTTGGATGATACATCATGCAGTCTGCCAGTGTATCCATACATTTTAGTAGATAGTATTTTAAGAACCAAAACTGAAATACTTATCCATGGGAAAGGAAGGGGAAGTTCAGCTCAGCTGTTACAGTGTTTTAATTCATCACAGCATCTTTGATAATAGTAGCAATTTCCCCCAGATTGTAACCATCAGAAAAAGCACCCACATTTCATTTATTCCCTAAAACAAGCTATTGTACAGGTACATAGATCCCAGAGAATACACATTACACACTTTACAAACTAGACATGTAAACATCTACAGAATGCCTGAACCCCTATTGTTCTTCCACATCTTCCACTATTAAATGTGTTTCAAAACAAAAACACAGACACAGAAGGAATTAGGAATAAGACACAAAAATAGGATGTGGTAATCCTTCCATATGAGTGTTTAAACAGACATATGTCCAATGTGTTATTTTTAGCCTAATAAAGCCACTTATCCAGCAAAAGGAGAAGGTATCTCCCGTAGACATTATTTCACAATATTAACAAATGAATAGTTCATATTTTTCCAAAATGATTTTTGAATTTTTATTCCCCACCCCACCCTGGCAAGAATAGGATGATTAGGGCTTAAAATTTCAGTAGGTTACATACTGCAACTGCCCAATCTCTTTGATTTCGATGGGATTTGCTGGGTGTAATACATACAGGGCTCACAGAAATTAAGGAACGGCCCATGAATTTGAAGGTTAAATTTAGGAGGAAGAAGGCATAGAGAGAATCCTGTCTACTAGAAATCAGTTATGAAAGGAATTATATCCATTTTCAAGTACCCAAGCAACTTTAAAATACTAAGTGTTGCTTGAATTAATATGTTCAATACATTCTCACCTTTGCTTGGCAAAATATACATTTAACACATATCCATCATGGGATTGCCATTTTTCTCAATGCCGAAAGGACAGCTAAGTAATAGGTGAATTTGAAGATAACCATTTAGGAGAATGAGAAATTTGACACAGTAGAAAAGAAAACTGCGAACACAAAAAAATCCACACTGCAATGGCCTCCAATAGAATGGTGCGTGTGTTAACTTGTCAACTATTAGATTCATGATAGTTCTTAGCCTTCAGAATTTTTTTTACAAGCAGGAAAAAATGCTTTGAACATTTAGAGGAAAGGAGGGGGCCTCTGGAAGAATTTAAAGCAAACAAAACACAGATTACTGATGTCTGTATAACAGAGAATGAGTTTTCAATTTCACATTCAAAAATTCTACAAGTATAGTGCTATAAAGTAAAACAGTGCTTCAAAAGTTAGATCCATAAAGCAAATCTAACAGCAAAATAAAATCACAGTGACACAGTATCAAAATATATGAACATGTAACACAAATGTAGCTTCAAAGGGTGCAATACATGATACCTTTTCCACATTTCATCTACCATCTGTGAACCACAATGGAAACTCTGGTGCCCAAACCAAAGGATTCCAACTAGATGAACTGACTGGCTGATCAGCAACTAGTTGTTTCTGAGAAGCACCAGATTTTTTTTTTTCCTTAGAGGAGGATAATGTTGCCGTGAGGTTCAAGATGGACGCACCGTTATGCAAGTCAGCAGAAGTTCTATCACAAAATGCAGCCCCAGAGTAAAAACCACATTGAGTCTCCATTCATTCCAATGGAGATGCACAAGTATAATGTTCAAAAGATTCCACTGATAGTCGTGGTGGATGCAGAACTTCGGCAATTTTTAAGTACACAAAAGTTAAAGGGGAAAAAAATCACAAATCCATTCCACAGCATCTCAGCTACATAAAAGCTACTCCAAAATAAAAGTTTATGAATGGTGTGCATTTTCCTCCAAGAGCTTGTCTACACATTGATAGCCACACTCTACGTGGCTTCCATGTAGTAGCTATAACATTCAGAGCAGATGCCTATATAAAACATCACTGGCGCACTCTAATGCTGCTGCTGCTGCTGCTACACACATTGTACTGCATAACATAGGCAGTGCATGTAGTAAATCACACCAAAGGCCTGCTTCCGGAGGACTTGCCACATGGAAGAGGCCTTCTTGTAGCTACTGTGAGATGCGGAGGGGCAATAAGACAGCCATTTTTGTAACAGAAACAACAGGAGACTTCTTGGTACTTTTTTTAAAAAATAAAGATTTTAGCTATATATAAAACTGACAGGTTGGCTACATTATTTCAAGAAGTGGGGCTTGGATATGGCAAATTCACACTTAAAAATTGCTGGCAGTGCATTTACATGTGTATTAAGAAGAGGAAAAAACCAAAAGTCTTTTTAAAAAAAAACTTAACAAAATAAATTAAACAAATGCAAACTCTGCAATCTTTCATTAAATACGTAACAAAAGTATCCCCTTTCCCTAAATAGTGCAACTCATAATAAATTAAACCAAACCCAATCTTCTTTTGCTACATCTGAGGGCTTCTAAGCAGCGTCAGGAAAAAATGCCTGAAGTCAATTCACAATCTTTAGGAAGGCTCTAGAGCAGATTATCTTTCAATATCAGCCAAACACATTCCAAAGCTCCAAATTTACTCTTAACAAAAAACCAAAAAAAAACCCCACAGCAGCAAATAAGACTAAAGGAGCGTATACTCCGAATCAGTCATTTTGGAATGAGACACAATATATATTTTATGTGCAGTTTCAAATGTATGTATGTAACAAGTGAAAGAAAACACAACCACCAATGTAACAAATTTACCACCAATCTGCCTACCTATGTCTTCTATGCTTATACTCGTCTGGCACTCCATGTATATTGCTAAAAGAGAAGCCAAAATAAATTGAATTATCTCACTATTGGTTGAAGACACTAAAACTATACTATCTCTAGGCAGACTCGCATATTGTTCCGTTCCATCATATACTGTTATAAATGTAGTTTTAAACTCATTTTAAACAAAGAAGCAAAAAGTTATCCTCCAGCAATGTATTTCCTTCTGCACCACACCAGAAACATGCTCACTTATTCCCCCCAACACCATTTTAAAAAATTCCATAATACAACAGATTTTTGTGTGTGCGCCACATTTCTGATTTCTTTCAAAATCATGAGGAAATTGAGTTACCAGAGGGAGGGGATGGTTTTAGCTGTTCTTGTAAAAGTTGCTTCTTTGGATACATTTCATTCTAAATCCAAACCATGCTGCCACATGGCAGTCAGAGAATGTTAAAATGTTATCATCAGCAGATCAGATGTAAATTCTGGGATGCTGATGATGCCTCCCTGTGACTGCCGGACTTCTTGAGTTAAACCACCTATCCCTGTATGTCCCTAGAGTATTATCTTTACCACACGAGCCTTCTAATAATTCTGTTAGATTCCCCTTCCCCCCTCCCCGCACCACCCCAAAAATACCAGTATATTGAAAACAAATCTTTTTGGGGAAACTTTATGTTTTGAAAGCATGTTAATTTTTTTCCCAAACTGTCATCCTCTAAAAATATAAAATAATACGCATATTATACAGAAAATCAGAAAGTCATGATGGAACACAATCAACCTGCTTCCGACGGCACTTTGTTATTTGATAGTTAATTCTTGGGTGCCAGGAGTCAGGATTTTACTGATGCACCAGAGTACTTAACAAAATAAAAGCAAAACAAAAGCATCAGTAGCACCAGCACAGAAGCCCCAACATAACTGGCACGACAGGGTGAACTCGGTCGGTCAATGACAGAGACCGAGCAGCAGATCTCCTATTGGTAGCTTAGGTGGGTTTGTTAGATACACTGTACACGGTTTAAGAAGAAGAGCTGGGCTGGACACACTTCTGTACACATGAAGATTCTACAAAGCCGAAAAGAAAACCTGAAACTGGTGCACTGCAGATGACTCTAGAAAGCGTACAATGGATGGGGGATTAGAGGTCCAGTCCCAAAAGGAAAAAAAAACCCTAGTGAATTGATGTTGAATTTTCACATGCGAGTGGCATCAGCTCTGTAAAAACAACAAAAAAGAAAAGTCAATATTTCTTAGGCTAAAATTCCACAAAAACTACATTCATACACTGAACTATGTAAGGAACATTTCATCCCACCCCAATGCAATATTGGCTTTAGCAAACAGTACTATTTCTACAAGTAATTTTTTCTTACAGTGTATTACCATATGAAATAAAAAGAAAGGAAGGAGGGAAAGAATTTTGTAGGGTTGGTTTTGTTTTTTTTTAACTTGTTACTTTTTCTTACAGAACCTCACAGAAAACAGCAATCAACATTATTTGGTCACAAAGTAATTAAAAAAAAACCCCAGAGTGTCATCACAATTATATTATCAAAGCTGATAAAATAATAAAACAAATAAATTTAACATAGCAACAAATCTGTTGGCTATTATTCAGTTCAGAAAGAAGCCCGAGAGACCAAATGTGCTTTTTTCCCCAAAATGTACGAGAATTCCTAGAGGTTGAGCCAGGTGGACCTCCTTGCAGAGGGCATTCCACACTGTGGAGAAAGTTCCACTCTATGTATGGTCAAGAAGAAATGCTACTAACATGCCAGATACTCCCAAAATAGAGTGCCAACCGTTACGATTACTCCATTCTGTACCAACTTGAGATCCCATCTGCTAAATTCTTGGCTTCAAAATAAGTATGTACAATTCAGTGTACCCAAGTCTTGCCGATTTAAACAAGATTTAAGCAGAGTTACACTGTGTACTAGGGATTCGGCCTTTGATAAACTGAAGAATGCTGTAGCTACTTAGTCAAATTAGCTTAGGCCGTTTTCCCACAGAGCTTACCACGGAGCGACGTCCCTCTTCACCGCGCAGCGTCTGCGCGGATTTCCCACCAACTGCTCCGCATAACCAGGAAGAGCCGCGGCTTTTGCGTTGCTAACGTAAACTGGTTTTTAGCGGTTTACATCTGCGACGCAAAAGGTCCGGCACTTCTGCAGAGCAGTTGGTGGGAAATCCGCGCAGACGCTGCGCGGTGAAGAGGGACATCGCTCCGCGGTAAGCTCTGGGGGAAAACGGCCTTAGTATTTTGTCACCCTTAAAACATCTGCATTTTAAAGACTTTTTCATAGGCTACGGAATGGTTTCTGCTCTGCTCCTTTCAGTTCACTCCCTAGTTCAAAATAATTAATAATGGTAGTGTTGTTTACTGCAGTGGGACTTCTGTACCTACTGTGCAAATCTGCTTTTGACAGCTCATTTAATGCACAAAATATGCACTTGGTTCATTTTCTTTTGCCTTGAAAGTTTCGTTCAGGGGATTCTTGTTAAACTGCTTACCTAACTTTTAAAACAGATTCTAATGTACGCTGCCTCCTTTGTTCCAAAGAGCAGAATAAGTGCAGGTTATCTTTGTTGGAAAGTTCTACAAACAGACTGCTTTAAGATCACATGAAAGACTGCAACAAGTTTTTATTCCCTAGAACGGAGAGCTGGCTTTTTATAAAATGCTCAAAATGCAAACAGTTAAAATAGGTCAAAGCCAAAAATTAACCTAACAGATGGTTTGCACACAACTAGGACATGTGGCATATTAAACAAAAGTGATGTTTTATCTGAGGATACAGGAAGCTATCTAAAAATGCACGTCTCACAATCGCATCAGTATGGAAGTCTTCTTTGCCTCCAAATCGACAAGCCTGGTTTGACAAAGTCTGGGATAAATTTGCTAGGCAGAAAATCTCAACAATTGTGGATCATGCTCGTTCTGGATATAGCAAATTTGTTTCTACATGAGCTCTGGTTTTGGATTTTATGTCCAGATATAATTTTCTTCCATCTAACAGTACATATCATTCCTAGCTATATTGTTAATTTAATTTTTATTTTTTTTAAAAAAAAATTTTGGCTCAGGATCTCCACTACTGAGTTTAAGGTCTCTTATTTGTTTAGGTATATATTCTTATGGTGCCTTAAATCGGTTAATGGTTGCTAATCACAGGTTAATACGTTGATACTTGTATCAATATTCCTCTCTTTTTTTCCACTCATGGTTGTTATATTTGTATGCTTGCTATTTACACATTTGCCCGTTTTGGGTTGTCGTATTCATTCTTTTCTCTTTTCATTGCTATGATGCTTTATGAATAAATAAAGTTTGCTTTTATTTAAAAAAATAAATTAAAATGCATGATTGATGGTCTCTATCTAGAGCAGGGGTGGGGAACCTCTGTCCCAAGGGCCATATACGGCCCTCGAGGTCACTTGGTGTGGCCCTCGGGGATTGCTGCACCGAACCAAGCCACGTGGCAGCCTCCATGGGGCCTGGCTGGTCAGCGAGGATCGTGGGGCCCAGCTGCGCTGTGCAGCAGCCTCCCCAGGGCCAGGCAGGGATCACAGGGCCCGGATGTACTGTGCAGCAGCCTCCCTGGGGCCTGGCTGGCCGGCCAGAATTGCTGCAGTGCCTGGAAAAGTTACTGTCACAGTTCAGTTTGCTCTTGATTATCCCAGATGGTGTGGCCTAATATGCTAATATTAGGGGATGTGGTCTAATATGCTATTGAGTTCCTGCTGGGCTTCTTCTACAAAAAAACCCTGGACTTATGCATTTGCCTCGGGCAGCGGGCCGTGTTTGTGTGTGTGTGTGTGTGTGTGTGTGTGTGTGTGCCAGATTAGACTCTCCCCACATGACTTCAAATAGAAAAACAATTATTTGTATTAATTTTGCTGGCCTGAATCATTCTCTCTCGGCGGAGCACTGTTTTTTAAAGTTGATAATTTTTAATGGCCCGCGAATGATTTTATAAATATCCATATGGCCCTTAGCAGAAAAAAGGTTCCCCACCCCTGATCTAGAGGTCCTTTTATAACAAAGTGATAGCTATGCAGGACAAAAAGTAATAAAATGGTGGGCCAAGCTGTATTTTTTTTTAAAAAAAAATTGTGAAACACAATCAGTTTTGGCCACTAACTCTGTAAATGAGTAACGTTTCAAATATCAAAGAAATGCAGCAAGGAGGGTTATTAGGATCATTTAGAGTGCTAAATATTTTATGCTGTTGGCATTTGTGAGCTTTCATACTCTATAGATTTTAATTGTCAGTTTTTAATGGTTTGTTAATTTAAAGAACTACCATATATCTTATTTTGTGAGCTGCCTTGAACAAATCTCTGAAGATGTAGCACATGCAATTTCTGAAGAAATGAACAAAATTAATTACCATATTTACTCAAAAGGAAGACCTACTAAAATTATACTAACAAAAAAAAGTACCATTCATACCTGTAAAGACAGTTCCCTCTTTTTCTTGACGCACTTTTTTTTGGGGGGGGGACCCTAGACTTCTTTTCAGGTAAATATGGTAACTGTTATTCTGGAACTTAAATTCTAAATGTTGTGATTTTTTTTAAAAATAAATAAGTTATCTTAAGATAAATAAGTTATATTAACTCTAATGGGAAAATGCCAATTTACTTAAATTGTGCCCATTAGAAACATAAGATGTCCATTACCAAACAAAACAAACTGTAAAATTATTACAGCATAAGCAGGGAAAAGACCAGACACACATAAACAATGTATTTAAATTATTATTAGCATGTTGTTTATATGCAAAACCAACCAAGCTTACTCTCCCGCAGTTGTTATAATGGAAATGTCCATGTGAAGAAAAACAGGGCCTCTGAGCATGGAAAGAGAAAGTTCCCATGCACACAGGAGAAGTTAACCCCCCTCTTACAAGTAAGTACTAAGCAGTGAAAGAGAAAATCCCAGCTACCAAATGCTATCTTTTGTTTTTCTTCTATTTTCTCTCCAGGATCTTAAATGTATCTGATGGACGAATGCTGAGTATCCTAAATCAGCTTAACTGTTTGGATCCAAACTTAAAACGTTTCCAAAATATGTAAATATAACCATAGAGTGATTCTTGGGATGGTTCATGGAGGCGTTCATAGGAAGACATCATAATGAGTGCAACTCATTCCGTTTGCAGGTACACAATTCCATGAAATGGAATAATCTGAGACAGCCTTGTATATAACTGCCTAGAATAGCTACCTGTTCAGAGTATTGCAAACCTGAAAAGGGAACATAAATGTCATGCTCCAATATTTATTTATCAAATTTATTTATTTATCAAATTTATATCCCGCCCTCCCCTGACAGGCTCAGATCACAGCAGGGATCACAGCATATTTAGCACTCATGAAAGAGAATGAGACAGGCCCAACTTACATTGGAGTTCTATTATGCTTTATCATGCATTCTCATATGAACATATGAAGCTGCCTTATACTGAATCAGACCTTTGGTCCATCAAAGTCAGTATTGTCTTCTCAGACTGGCAGCGGCTCTCCAGGGTCTCAAGCTGAGGTTTTTCTCACCTTTTTGCCTGGACCCTTTTTTGGAGATGCCAGGGATTGAACCTGGGACCTTCTGCTTCCCAAGCAGATGCTCTACCACTGAGCCACCATCCCTCCCTTCTCAAAATCTTCTTGTTTTGTATTTTTGTAATTGTTGTGTGCATGTGAGTGTGTGCGCAAGTGGAAGTCATGGTGACCTCTAGTGACTGACCTCTATTGGGGGCATGAAGGATATTCAGAGAGATGGCTGAATAAAGTCTGCTCCCACCTTCAGACTGCTGGTATTTCAAAGAGGTCTCCCATCCAAGTACTTGCCAGAGTTGACCCTATTTAGCTTCTGAGAGCTGACAAAATCAGGACTTGCCTAGGCTATCCAGGTCAGAGTGCATTCTTAAATGTTATCCAGATCGCCACAAATTATACCTCTACTGGGTTTGAAATAATATGATATGATGGCATTATTTCCAACTACTTCTAATGAGTATTTCTGTCCAACTGTTCCTAAGAAGCATTCTCACTTCATGCACCACAATGAACCATTATCATGGCCAAACAAGATTTTGATTTGCACTTCCACTTTTCCTCAGTAAGGCTGTCTGCAACATGGTGGCCGACATCCAGGAAAAAGGGCACCTTGTGGATCTGGCACTAGACCAGTGCCACATTTGTGTTCTGCATTCAAATTACTCATAAGTTTGGATTTCACCCATTGCAGCATTTATTTGAAGGCTGCAGTACAACAACCTCAGAGCACTGGGTTCTGCTTTCTGATGGCCTGGAACTGCAGACCGTACTTGTAAAGGGAAACAACTGCTGTTGGCTTTAACTTGTTGAAACTAAAACAGTGAAACTGGCAGTTTATTGCTGAATTCTGGTGAAAGAGCCATTTTTTTTTTTGAGAAAAAGTATTGATAAGGCCCTCGTAGCCATTGGCCTTCCAAGTCCATTTGCTATCCTGCCCTAATAAAACGTCCCCTTTCCACAAACAATGACAGCTGTTGGGCTTTTAAATGCTGATCTGTGTTCAAGATAGCAATAGACAGCCACCACCCACCAAAAAGACAGGAAGGCCCCCCCCCCCCAATAGTAAGAATTTTGATTGGTGAAGTGAGCTCCTTAGTGATGTCAAAATACTGAAAACCACAAACAGGCTGCCATCGATCTACCTGGTGTTTATTTTATGTTCTGATAGTAACTTGAATTGGACAATCCTCCTCCTCGGATGGCATGAACAGCTGTAGGAGAAGATGCTGGATAGTGACCAGGGCGGATAGGTTTGGCTGCAAGAGAAAAATCAAAATTGGGAGAATACAGCATGTAGATGAACAGCACACCATTTTCTGTCCCTACGTGTTTAAATGGATTGCAGAATTTCGTGGTAGAAAGAATGAATATCATCTTGTATTATTAAGTAGCACTGTGCATAACATCTTAACTTGCTAAGTATACCAAAAGCCAAGCTTTTACAATACTTCCTGTATTTTATGGATGACAGAAACTGCATAAATTAAAAACTCTAGTGCAGTCTGTTCACACAACTGACACATAATAGGAAAATGGGGTTCCTCATACCTGTAATCATTGTTCATCAAATGTCTTTTGTGCAAACCCACGTTGGGACATAAGAACATAAGAGAAGCCATGTTGGATCAGGCCAGTGGCCCATCCAGTCCAACACTCTGTATCACACAGTGGCCAATATATGTATGTGTGTATGTCTATGTCTATATATGGCTAATAGCCACCGATGGACCTCTGTTCCATATTTTTATCCAATCCCCTCTTAAAGCTGGCTATGCTTGTAGCCTCCACCACCTCCTGTGGCAGTGAATTCCACATGTTAATCACCCTTTGGGTGAAGAAGTACTTATTTTATCCGTTTTAACCTGACTGCTCAGCAATTTCATTGAATGCCCACGAATTCTTGTATTGTGAGAAAGGGAGAAAAGGACTTCTTTCTCTACTTTCTCCATCCCATGCATAATCTTGTAAACCTCTATCATGTCACCCCGTAGTCGACGTTTCTCCAAGCTAAAGAGCCCCAAGCGTTTTAACCTTTCTTCATAGGAAAAGTGTTCCAAACCTTTAATCATTCTAGTTGCCCTCTTCTGCACTTTTCCAATGCTATAATATCCTTTTTGAGGTGCGGTGACCAGAATTGTACACAGTATTCCAAATGAGACCGCACCATCAATTTATACAGGGGCATTATGATACTGGCTGATTTGTTTTCAATTCCCTTCCTAATAATTCCCAGCATGGCGTTGGCCTTTTTTATTGCAATCGCACACTGTCTTGACATTTTCAGTGAGTTATCTACCACAACCCCAAGATCTCTCTCTTGGTCAGTCTCTGCCAGTTCACACCCCATCAACTTGTATTTGTAGCTGGGATTCTTGGCCCCAATGTGCATTACTTTGCACTTGGCCACATCAAACCTCATCTGCCATGTTGACACCCACGTTGACACCCAGCCTCAACAGATCCCTTTGGAGTGCCTCACAATCCTCTCTGGTTCTCACCACCCTGAACAATTTAGTGTCATCTGCAAACTTGGCCACTTCACTGCTTACTCCCAACTCCAGATCATTAATGAACAAGTTAAAGACCATGGGACCCAGTATTGAGCCCTACGGCACCCTACTGCTTACTGTCCTCCACTGTGAAGACTGCCCATTTATACTCACTCTCTGCTTCCTATTAATTAGCCAGTTTTTGATCCACAAGAGGACCTGTCCTTTTACTCCATGATTCTTGAGCTTACTAAGGAGCCTTTGATGAGGAACTTTATCAACAGCTTTCTGGAAGTCTGCTTCCAAGCAGGCCTGCCGCAGGAAGGTCTGTTTCCAAGCTAAAAAGTTCTCTAGAGGGTGCTCCTCCTCCCTCACTCCATTGTAAGCTGTCCTTTTCCCACCCAAAAGACAGTCACGTGACCCATGGTAGGGGGCACCCCCTCCCCTCAGTTCTGCCTGAGCTGCCCTGAGCCACAGAAGAGAAAGTCTTCTGACAAGTGAGGTGGGGGAGGAATGCATGCCTGCACAGAAGACACTTGATGAACAACTGTTACAGGTAATAGCAACCCCGTTTTCATCTTCAATCTTCTGTGCAGTTCCCCAATGTGATGTCACTAAGCTATTACCTAGGAGGCAGCGTGAGGTTCTCACCTCAAATAGTCACTGGAACAGAGAGTGCAGGATGGCCTTGCCAACCTGTCTTGCCTACAGATCCAGAGTGTAGAGATTTGTGAACATCTTCAAGTGGTCAGTCTGCAAATCTCGAGCATGGAAAACCACGTAGCATTACAGCAGAGGGCACCGGTGTTCTGGTGGAATGAAAGTGGATGTGCAAAGGGGAAGGCAACCCTGCTTGTTTGTAACATCTCTGGATTGCTGAAAGAGTCCATGTGCATAATGTCTGTGTGGTTTCCCATCGTTGCACCCAGTCCAAGAAATATAAAATTAACACACTGCCTAAATGATTTGGTTTGCTTGAGATAAAAAAGCAGCACACATTCAGCAGGAGAGGAAGGTGCAGGGAAGAATACAGGTAACACTATGTCCTGTAGCATATAGAATATAGAGAGTACCTTGGGCAAAATTTCCAAACTGGGTCTAAGAACCACTTGTTCTGCAAAGAGTTTCAAAAATGGGAGTTGGTATGTGGTGTGGCTAATTTGCTAACACTTCAGACTGAAGTTATGGATACCAAGAAGCAGCCGTAATCAATAATAAGTCCAATGGGCAAGTGGCTAAAAGCATGAAGGGCTCCATCATCAATTGTGAAAGCACTAACAAGAGGCACCATTGTGGAACCAATGTAGGTTGTGGGGGTACATGTTCAATAACTCTTTCATAAAATGTTTAGAGTCTATGGTCTGGCCACTATGAGGCAGTGAAAGACAGAGTTGGCTGCCAAATGAACCTTCACCAATGAGTATGCCAACCCCTGTGTCTTGAGAATGAGCAAATATCGTAGAACTACTGACAAAGAGCATGAAATGGGAAAATGGCCCTCAGAAGGTGCCCATAGTTCAAAGCATTTCCATTTATTTCCACAGGATCTCCTGGTGGATGCCTTGCAGGAATTAAGCAGGACTTCCTGAATATGTGGGCAAGGTCATGTGCTCATCAGTCTCCACGCAGTGAAATGGGGATGAGGAAACTGTGTGGAGCAACTGCCCTATTTCAGCAGACCCAGGGCCTCTGGCAGATGAATATAGGATCCCACTGGACCCCCAGAGGTCCATCTGTGTAAAACAGCTCTCAGTCCGGGCTAAGCACAAACCCTGTCAGTTCTAAACCCTTCTCAGTCAGGGTTAGACCCAGACTCTGTCAGTATTAGATTGTTCTCAGTCAGGGCTGAATTCCAACTGCCCTCTCTTCAGTATTCAGCTCTCAAGTTTTTATCTGTTTAACTGACGTTAACCAATCAAATTCCTCGGAGCAGCCTGTCACTCAAGGCTCTCTGTGAGGAATTAACCCTTCACAGGCTATTACCTGTTTACCCAGCACTTATAAGATCTTTTAAAGTGCTGTCCATCACAATATAGTCTACTTGAATTTGCTGGTAATTACGCTTATGGGTGGAACAGTAGCAATCTTTTTTAAAATGTGCACTATATAATCACAGCATGAACCCAAAGCACAAGTCAGGATTGTTCTTCAAAATATAGTTCCTGACATCAAGCCAGGATAGGGACTATAAAGTCCAAGGAAGACTTGTTTTAAAAACAGTCTGTGGTGGCAGGCTTTATTGCCTAGTAAATCCTAGAGTTGGAAGGGACCTCCAGGGTCATCTAGCCCAACCCCCTGAACAATGCAGGAAACTCACAAATACTTCCCCCACACACATACATCCCCAATGCCTCCAGCTCCATACCCAGAAGATGGTAAAAAAAAAACTCCAGGATCCCTTGCCAAACTGTGAGTATGTGAGGATACTTTCTCCCCAGACTTCTCCAGCCAGCGCACTGCTGAGTCAAGAAGCTGGGGCAGAAAGTCGCTTTTTGCTCCTTGTTTTCTGCTAGCATGCCACCGCCCTGAGTAAAAAAAATCACACGATGTCACCCAGGGTCAATGCCAAAGGGGTGGGGTTTTTTTTTATTGTGCTGACTGCCAGAGCAGTTGGGTAAGGAAGTCTTTAGTTAAACTTTATTTCTACAAGGCAAAAAACTCAGGGTGGTTACAAGTCAGATCTAACTACACTAAGCAAAATAAAGTTACTAACTGGGTACTTACCATCCATGGAACATCTGGTCCTTGCCAGTTGCGTGGTACCCCTTGGGCACCCTGCAAGTATCCTCTAGCATCATTCTTGTCTATCATCTGGCATTGCAAACACACGCACAAGCGAGTACACTGCTCTCAGCAACCAAAATATACCAATCAGAGGCAGCCCCAACCAACCCCAAACAAATAGTTCCCCTTTTCAGATCCCTCCCCATATGGACTCCAAGGGCCTTAGCCAATCTGGATGCCAAGTCCAGGGCCCAAGCCCACCAGACCATGGACCCTCCAATCAAGATATAACATATCAAAGCACTACTACCATTCGCAACCTAATTATGCTCTCTATCAGAAGTGCCTCCTTTTTCTTTTTCTCTCTGGGACGCCACTCCTCCATTCCTTCTCCATCACTGTCATACCTTGCCCACGTGTCCCTCAGCCCACAACACTATCACTGACTTTTCTGTGCCAGATACGTACCAATTTGGGCAGAATGGGCTCTCCTTGCCATGTTCTTGGCTCTGACAGCCTCTTTAATGCGATCTACCTCCTGCTGGTATCTCTTCCGGTCCCGCATGGCATTCTCCTTGGCTTCCTTCAATGCACTCTCCAAGGCCTTCACTCTCTCTGCTGTAGCTCGAAGTCGTTTTTCAAGCTTCGGAAGTTCACAACGGAGATCTGCATTATCACGTACCAACTGCAGAAGAAGGAAGTGAAAACGGATTAGTAATGCGATATGCTGCAGCTAAACGGGAACCACTAAAGTGCAGAGAAGCCCTTTTTTAAAAAAAAAATGCATTGTTACAAAAGGCAGAACAATATTAGCTTGGACCATTTGTTTGTTTGTTTGTTTGTTTATAGTCTGCTTTTGTCACTGAGACTCAAGGCCAATTACATGAAACATCAAATAAGCAATGCAATAAGGACTGGGATTACAAAAAATTAGAAACCTAACAGATATGATATGTAAAAATGCAGAAAAAAGGTATTCCAAAAGTGTAAAAGAATGCAGGATAATGCATACAATAAACAAAGAATACACATCACGCACAATAATATACATTCCAAGTCCCTTTATGAAAGCACCTTCCTGTGTTAGACTGTAGTCCTGTTACCTTTATCAAAATGCCCTCCTAAACAATTTTGTTTTTCACAGCCTGCTCCTACTGTTTTTTGTAGCAACAGCATGCTATTTGCCTGACAGACCGTATAATGTATTTATAGCTTCTTTGTGCTGCAAAGGGCCCAACTAGAAGTGACAAAGGGTGGCAATAGGGGGAGAGCTGTCCCAGAGACACCCACTAGTGTGTGGGGTGCCACAGGGTGCAGTTCTCTCCCCGATGTTATTTAACATCTACATGCGCCCCCTTGCCCAGATAGCCGGAGGTTTGGGCTCGGGTGTCACCAATATGCAGATGACACCCAGCTCTATCTGCTAATGGACGGCCGGCCTGGCTGCGTCCCGGAGAACCTGGACTTAGCACTGCAGGCCGTGGCAGGTTGGCTCAGGCTGAGTGGGTTGAAGTTGAATCCAACGAAGACAGAGGTCCTTTGCTTGGGCCGTGGTGCCCTGGGGGGGGAAATCCCCCTTCCGGCTTTTGATGGTGTACCGCTGAAAGCGGCCCAGAGAGTCAGGAACTTGGGGGTTCTTCTGGAGCCTTCATTATCAATGGAGGCACAGATAGCGGCCACTGCCAAGTCCACGTTTTTTCATCTTCGACGGGCAAAGCAGCTGGCCCCCTTCCTTGGGCGCCAGGACCTAGCAACGGTGATCCATGCTACAGTCACCTCGAGATTGGACTACTGTAACGCCCTCTACATGGGGCTGCCCCTGTGCCGAACTCGACGGCTGCAGCTGGTGCAGAACGCAGCGGCTAGGTTGTTGTTGGGGCTCCCAAGATGGGAGCACATACAGCCGGGGCTGCGCGGACTGCACTGGCTGCCAGTGGCACACCGAGTTCGTTACAAGGTGCTGGTTATTACCTTTAAAGCCCTATATGGCCGAGGACCTGCCTACTTGAGGGACCGTCTCTCCCCGCATGAACCCCAGAGAGCGCTGAGGTCAGCTGGTAAGAACCAGCTGAATATCCCTGGGCCAAAGGAGGCCAGATTGAAGTCCACCTGGGATTGGGCCTTCTCTGTAGCGGCCCCCCTACTGTGGAACCAACTCCCAGAGGAGGTACGGGCCCTGCGATGCTTAGATCAATTCCGCAGGGCCTGTAAGACCCACCTCTTTAAAACAGCCTTCACATAAACCGAGCCAGAAAGTCCTGTTGGATACGTCCTATGTTTTATGTTCTAATCACTGGAATTTATGAAAGATCTTAATTATAGCACCATAATCTTAACTCTAATGTAATTTTAATGTTTTAAGGATGATTTTATATTGAATTGTATATGAATTTATAATTGACTGCACATGGTTTTATTGTATACTGTATTCATGTGTTGTGAGCTGCCCTGAGCCTGCTTGCGGGGAGGGCGGGATACAAATAAAAAGTTATTATTATTATTATTA
The DNA here is from genome assembly GCF_032191835.1 of Heteronotia binoei. Taxonomy (NCBI): domain Eukaryota; kingdom Metazoa; phylum Chordata; class Lepidosauria; order Squamata; family Gekkonidae; genus Heteronotia; species Heteronotia binoei. The sequence continues at coordinate 14,654,083 of NC_083238.1, read as the reverse complement.
TTTACAGTAGAGACCTGGGTTCGTTTCCAAAGTAGCAACAAGCTCACTGAACCCTTAGGAAACACATGGAGCAAGCCAAAGCAGGTCTACTCAGGAGCAAGTCCTAAGCTTTCAAATTAATTATTACAAATATAAAGAATGAAGGACGGATTCAAAGCTGTATCAACTGTATTATTTCACCTTTTTAAACAGAACGAAGCATTATCCCTCGTTTCTATTACGGACATTTCACAGGGAAACAAGCGGCCAAATGAGGCAAAACATTTAATGTAACTTAATTTAATGCAATTAGATCAATAATGGTTTTAATTAATGTATTAACTGGTTTTTAAGGCTAATCTAATGTTTATTAATGCAATGGTTTGTTAATGTGTTGTTGTTGTTTTTTCCTGTTGTTAGCCACCCTGAGCCTGTTTGGCGGGGGAGGGCGGGATACAAATAAAATTTTACTTTACTTTACTTTACTTACTAAAACATGAAATTCCATCCATGGAACGCCTAGATTTTTTTTTCTCCTTTAGGACATCCGTAGTGGGGGAACAATTTAGATCAGAACTACAGAAGGGTGTGTTTGTTTAAGCCTTTCAGCCTGTGCTATTTTCCTGACCCAAAACAAACCTGTAGGGCTGCAATTTCATTTTGGAGTGAAAAAAAAATAGGGAAGGTTTAACCTGCTCCTCCAGGCACAATAGACTGAGCACCTATAAACACACTGACTACGTTAGCTGTATAAATGGATTGAAAAATATTGGGTGCTCCATACACATAGCTTCCAATATCTCATCTAGCTTGACCAAAAGATAGAAGATGGAGAAGGAAAATAAGAACAAGAAGTGACTGCGGGTATGTTTTCCATGGCCCATGTAGTCCTCTGTTAAAAAAAAAAAATAATCACTGCACATTTCAGTGCTTCCACAAAACAATGCTTCAGTTTGGCAGCACTAAACATAGCAAGGGTCTAATGACTGTGGAAGATTCATAATCAAGCATTTTGTAACTACACCTTTCTTTCTGGCTAATTGGCAGGGATCCTACAAAGCAGCAGTAAATCTACTTTTATCTGATGCTCTTAAGATTTGCCATATGATTATTTTGCTGTTGGATGAGCTCCAGACTACCCCTTCCCCCACAGCACATGCACTGGCTGTATTTTCCTGCCTTCGGTATCCAGCAGACTGGCAATTTGTGCATGTCAGCCACTGGTGCAATGCCCTGCACAATAATAACCCTACCTGTTTGTGAACCTTTGTAAGTTGTTCTAGATTGTTTTCCAGGAATGAAATTTTCTGTTTCTGAGCAGCACTGCCACCTCCATCATCACTGTCCAATTCGACACTCTATGCAGGAAGCAAAGAGAATGAGAAACAAGGTTTGAATATTTACAACTCATTGTAGTTGGGTTGTGCAATAAAGCTCAATTTCCCTAGAGTTTCATTACAGGCTTATAAACCTTAAAAGAGCCCCTTGTATATCAAGCCATTTGATCATTAGTAGAAGCAATAAAAATACCAGAATTTCTCAATATTCTTTCCATTTAAATAGAACAAGTAGAACCAAACAAAATCCTCACGTTCTCCTCCCTCCCATGTTAAGCTGAACCTTTAAAACAGCCTTATATATCACTCTAATTCCCAGAGATGTAAAGCCTGCCTTTAAGCGCCCATTGAAGTAACATCACTGTTAACTTAGATCTAAAGCTGAACTGTTATTTTCCATTTCACCACAGGAGACAGACAGACACTGCTCGGTGTTCAAACAGCCAATGGTGATTTTCCAGAGAATACTGGGACTTCAAGCTGAATGCAAAACTGGTTTGTTTCTAGTTCGTTGAGCAGCTCTGAACATTTTCTAAGCCCTTTCCCACATCTGTAAAGCCAGCCTCTGAGTCAAAGTTAGTAATAGATAAGGAAGTTTCATGCTATTTCCTGCACAAAGTCCTTCCAATCAAGGGGTCAGACTGATTAGAACCTAAGTCTGAGCCTTCTGAGTTAGGACTTTGCAGAATTGGCTATACTCTGAGACATTATCTTGTAGGGCATGCGTACTACAAGTCAAACTTTATTTGCACCTATTTTGAAGTGCAGCTGATGGGTTTTCCATTGTATTGTTCTGAAGGCATTAAGGAAGTTGAGGCTTCCATGGAACACACTGTATGCTTTACAAGTGTGTGTCTGGTGGATGAGGACAAGGATACTGGTGAGTCACTGGTCACACTCAGCAAATCAGATTTCCTAGGACTGAACTACTGGATTCCAGCAACGAATAAGCATTTTCTGGCTAGTGTTCTGAGATGATTGTGTGTGATGCAGGCCCGTCTACTTTCCCTGCCTCTAGAGGGAGTGGTGGATCTGTTTTCACGTTACCTGATCAATGTGAGAGGAGCTCACTCTCTGTGCTTCCGAAGGACTCATGGATTATCTGGTGTACCTTTGCAAACCTCAGGGATCCCTGGAACCCCCCCGTTTGTGAAATTACTTTATGTATTTTGGGCCAATTTATCTGTGGTATAAAATAAAGGTCAGAGAATATGGAAGAATTCTGGAAACAGTATAATTAAGTGAGAGACAGCCAGGTCATGGGGTGACTTGTGTATTGAGAAGATGAAGTTTCACCAAGGCAAACAGCAAACACTTGCTGTGTCAAGGATGTTTGCCTATTTCATCTATGAAGCTTTGCCATGGATTTACCAGAAATAGCTGAGGGTCTCACTTCTACCTCTGAGAGAAGACAGGCCATGCAATGCCTTGACAGTGTATCTGTACCCTTCAGCAGAGAGCTATCATCAAAGATAATTATTCCTTCTTTAAGTTATTTGTACTAGAAAACTCCTGAGGACTGTTCACTTCTATCTTGGCCTGTATTTTTTTTTTCTGGTTATGCCAAAAAAGGTTGCCTTTGATTGACTGATAACTATTTCTTGAATTCTTTTCTATCTTTTAAAGTAATAAAATAGGGTAGTACTCCTATTCTCAAGTCTTGATTTCTATTCTTCTTATATATTCCATAGAACCCAAACACAGACATTTGCTTTTAACAGTGTCTGAATTAAGAAATCAAATACTAATAAAAATACACCAGCTTTTCATTGCACTAGTGCAACAGAAACTGAAGTTTTAGTTGCTGAACATAGGAAGGAAAAGGAAACTGGCATTTTGACAAAATTCCCCCTCTACCTTAACCACTTACTTTTTTTACTCTGGTGGTAAGATCTTGAACAAAGAGTTTGCGTAAGTTATGAAGAGTCTGCAGTTCTCGAGCCTGGATTTTTTCCCAAAAAAACAAAAATTATATTAATATCACTCGCTTTACTTCAGCAGCACAAAACAAGCTGTTATGTCAGTACATTATTACTGACAATACAATCCTAAGCAGGTCTATTCAGAATCCTACTGAAGTCTACTCAATGGCACTTACTCCCAGGAAGGTGTTCTTAGGATTGCCCTGTGAGGAAAATATTTTCAATAAATACTGCTGTGCTAATGACCAAGGAAGGGAAAGCAACTGCTGTGACTTGCTTTGGGGCAACTCCTCCTGGACGAAGAAGAAGATATTGGATTTATATCCCGCCCTCCATTCCGAAGAGTCTCAGAGCGGCTCACAATCTCCTTTACCTTCCTCCCCCACAACAAACACCCTGTGAGGTAGATGAAGATATTGGATTTATATCCCGCCCTCCACTCCGAAGAGTCTCAGAGCGGCTCACAATCTCCTTTACCTTCCTCCCCCACAACAGACACCCTGTGAGGTAGATGAAGATATTGGATTTATATCCTGCCCTCCATTCCGAAGAGTCTCAGAGCGGCTCACAATCTCCTTTACCTTCCTCCCCCACAACAAACACCCTGTGAGGTAGATGAAGATATTGGATTTATATCCCGCCCTCCACTCCGAAGAGTCTCAGAGCGGCTCACAATCTCCTTTACCTTCCTCCCTCACAACAGACACCCTGTGAGGTAGATGAAGATATTGGATTTATATCCCGCCCTCCACTCCGAAGAGTCTCAGAGCGGCTCACAATCTCCTTTCCCTTCCTCCCCCACAACAGACACCCTGTGAGGTGGGTGGGGCTGGAGAGGGCTCTCACAGCAGCTGCCCTTTCAAGGACAACCTCTGCCAGAGCTATGGCTGACCCAAGGCCATGCTAGCAGGTGCAAGTGGAGGAGTGGGGAATCAAACCCGGTTCTCCCAGATAAGAGTCCGCACACTTAACCACTACACCAAACATTACACAATCTGAATCTCTGACTTCTTAATACTTTCGTTGCACTTTTGCATATATTGCTACTACAATGTTATAATGTGATGATAATGTAAGTTTGTGGATGCGCCAATCCAGCAGGGATTTACATGCAGAATCACCTTTAGGCTATGTCCTATGCATGTAAAAGGGTGCTGCAAAGGATAAACAAGCCTTCATTCAGCACTAAAAAATTGGTTGGATCCAGCCAACTTTTCCACTTAATTTGTCCAATTTCTCTCCTTACAACAGCCCCCATGACACATGGCTTTTGTCCATGCAGATCCTACGGTCTGTAGCATAGTCTTCTTGGTGGAACAAGGGGACTCCTATTTCCTTTTTCACTAGCAGAAAATTTGGTGGGATCCAATCCACTGTGATCTCTACTGGGTTGAGTATATGCTGCATCTTCTACTGAACATTTTATATTCTCATCTTTGACATTGCTAATCATGGGCAGAGTAAATTCAAATGCAGGGCTTCTGCCCCCTCTTATGCTGTGAACTGTCAAAGCTTAAAGGATCTTTCAAGTGTTTCTCCATAAATTGAGCATTCATATGTTTGGTATTTTGGCAGTTTGCGATATATCTGCTTAGAGCCACAGAATCTGGAAATTTCATACATTTCAAAAACTGCAGGAAAAATATTTTTAAAAAAAAACAAAAAAAAATATAATCTGTTTGTGACTGATCTCACTGAAATATCACACTAATATCACTGAAGCCCAAATCTGCTCCATGAAGCTATACTATGAAGGAAGGAGAGCAAGCAGAGTTACCAACTGGAGAGTGCCTTACCATCAGTATCAACTCATATTTTTGCAGGAAAGCAAAATATTCTAAACAGAACAGAAAAGTGATACAGAAAATATTTTGCACTGCTAACAAATGCAAAGCAAAATACAGAAAATGTCAAGTGTTCAAAGAACTCCTTAGGAAAAACACAAAGTGTGAAGACAGAATACACATACCACAGTTTCTTCCAGTCCCTTAAGATCTTCTCTTGCTTGTTCCCTTTTATCATTAAGCAATCTAGACAGAGAATTATGCTGCATGACTTTAAAACTGAAGTTGAACGATACACACAATGAACTATACAATCATGTAAGTGAAACACAACTTGCTCATCTCAGCCCATTTATGCATATATAGTCAAAGGAAGAACAGGTGCATCTACACTTCCTGAATATTGAACAGTGCCATCCTATACAGTGTTACACCCTTCTAAGCTCCAAATCCCTTTGAAGGATCCAATGCAGAAACATCTGTGTATTTGACAATAGCAATCTCTAGTGGGCAACCAGGGCTAAAATCCAGGTTGGTTGGAAAGATGGAAAAGAAATGGGGGACTTGGGAAGTAAAAAAAAAAATAGAAACTGCAAGCAATTTCTTCAGTTTGCACTTCAGACACAGAAGGAGTGACCTAAGCCAGACGCTGTCACCAGGGGTGAGACTCATTGTCCCAAGAGCATCACTGCTGGATTGTAAACTATTTTGTAATCTTAATAGAAAAGTTGGGAAATCCTTGGATACTTACACCCAGTGACTTGAGCTGTGAATGGGTGAGACAGAAATAAATCTGAAAAGAGCCCAAGGTTTGCAGAAAAAATGTGAAATCTTTAAAAAAAAAATGCAATGGGCAGCTTTAAAAATCCCAAAATGATAAAAGGAGCACCTACAGCTTTAAGCCATGGATTTTCCTCAGTTCCTGTTGCTAGACAACCACAGTATTCTAGGCTTCAGTTTCTTGTGAGTAAAAAGACAGGAGGCAGGGCTCTTTCTAGTCCTATTTTGGCCTTTGAGGAAGGATTCATTGGGGCCAGGCCAGCTCCAGGTTAAAAAACTCCTGGTGATTTGGGGGCAGAGTGTGAGAAGGGCAGGATTTGGGGAGAGAAGAGGCCTCAGCCAAATATAACCCCACAGGGTCCACCCTCCAAAAGTCAGGTCCACCCTCCAACCACTTTCTCCAGGTGGACGGATCTCTGTTTTCTGGAGTTCAGTTGCAATTCTCAGGTATTTCCAGGTCTCTCTGGAAGGCTGACAACCCTAGGCCTGGCAGCAGCCTCTGGGTGACTTGATAGCACCTGACTTCCATGACTGAACTAGGCCTGGCTGCTTGCTTCTGTTCAACATCCTGGGAGGAGCCAGCACCTTTGACTCGAGATGTTTATGAATGAAGTTTAAATACTGCACAACCTCAGAACGAATATCTGACGAAGCCTCCGTGTGAAACGGCCGGCTCCAGCTTGCGGCCCCGTGATCAATGAATGGAATTGGGGTTCAGCTTCATTGCCACTGACAATCCCTGAAAAATGGCACTGGTCTTTGCCTCTGAATTTATGGAATGATTGCAGTGGAGTTAATTGGATTTTGAACTGCTGATCTGTTGTCTCCCGGTTACATCGGGAGTTTGTCGGGTCAAAGTGAAAGTTGTATGAACAAACACATATGAAATTGTCTTTTAATGTTTATATTGCACTTTTGAATTTTGGAATAATTACACTCTTTAATGCTATATAATTGTTTGCCAGTAATTGCAACCGTGAGCCTTTGGGATTTTTTGTGGGTGCCTCTGTTCAACAGCAGCCACACCATGAATGCCAGTGTGGTACAGGGGGCCTGGGAGACCCAGGTTCAAATCCCATCTTGTTTTGGAAGCTCACTGGGCAATTTTGGACCAGTCACATGCTTTCAGCCTAACTTACCTCACAGGGTTGTTGTGTGGGTAAAAAGGAGGATAAGCGAATAGTGTAAGCTTCTTTGCTCCCCACTGTGAAGAAAGCTGGGGTTTCAATGAGGTAAATAAATGAGCCAAAGATAAAACATGGGGGCTGCCAAAAGGAGGGAAAGATGAAATAGTGTGTGGAGGAGGGAAGTGAGGTACAACACAAGTCCTTAAGGGTTCCCCTCCCATGAAAGCAGGCCTTGCCCAGTGGCCAGCACCACACAACTTGTCTACAGTTTTCCTAAGGAGAGGCTGCCAGGGATGGGGGTGAGAGGGAAAGCTTGACAGAGGGGCAGATCAAGGGAGGTTGACTGGAAAGGAGATAGGGCTGCCAACTCCAAGTCTGGAAATCCCTGGAGAGTTGGGGGTGGAGCCTTAGGACGGTGGAACTGGAGGAGAAGAGGGACCTCATAGGGGTATAATACCATAGACCCCATCCTACAAAGCAGCCATTCCCTCCAGGGGAACTAGGGTTTCCAACCCCCAGGTGGGAGCTGAAGACTATCCAGAATTACAACTGCTCTCCAGATGACAGAGATCAGTTCCCCTGGAAGAAATTGTTGCTTTGGAGGGAGGATTTTACGGCACTATTCCCTGCTGAGGTTGCTTCCCTCCCCAAACCTCACCTGCCCAAGGCTCCACCCCCAAATCTCCAGGGATTTCCCAACCTGGAGCTGGCAACCCTAAGGGAGACTGATCTCTGTAGACGGGAGATCTGTTGAGATTCCAAGAGTCTCCAGTCCCCACTTGGAGGGTGACAGCCCTAGAAGGAATGAAGGAAGCAGGAAAAAGGGAAAAGTCTATGGGGGCTTTCAGGAAAGGAAAAGAGGAAATAGGGGAAAGGGAAGTGGATTTCCACTTGTTAAACATAATAGGAAAAGATTAGCCTGCTGACTCCTAAATACCCTATTAACTCACATGAGTTTTTCCAGCTTCTTTTCCCGTTCCTGATCTTCTGCTTTCAATTTCTCATAATCAGAACTCAGTTTTTCTTGCTCCAGCTGCAGTTTCTGATTCATACTGGAGGGGAGACAAAAGAGGATCAAATGGGTATTCGAACACATAGGATCAAACAAGTATTAGAACCGGACCAGAGTAGGGATCCATCTAGTCCAGCATCCTATTTTATATAGTGGCTTGCCACAGTAGCCCTAGAAGACCACAGAGGCCGAGATCTTCCCTTGCTTTTGTCTCTTAGTAATGATATCTCAGAACTTTACTGCCTCTGGATATAGTCATCTTGACTAGTAGCCACTAATGAACCTATGAGAATAATTCTCTTTTAAAGCCATCTATGCTTGTGGCCATCGCTACATCCATTGGCAGAAAATCCCACAATTGAATTATTGCAATGAGAGGCAGAGAAGAAACCAAAAAGCCGCTAGAGCTAGATCAAAGGTGCCCCAACAACTAAAACAGATAATGTATCACATCATCATCAAATGATTCCATAAAGCAATTATATCATAAAGAACTCAGCGTACCTTAACTTTGCTATTTCAGACACAGTTGCCTTTATGCATATCAGACAATATATATTTTTATAACATTATTGAATCTCACTTGTTAACGTGAGACAAAAAAAAAAGTAGTTGCCATTTGTTTGTCCAAATGCCTACATAATAGTAATATTGAGAAGACAATATGCTCGGGGGAGAAAATATGAACCAAACCTGTTCTATGGGCCTTATACCTTTTGCAAACATGTTTTCTGTTTGCTTGCGCTGACGTGTCATTGTGTACAGCATAAACTATAAGCCACTTTGGAATATGACCATGGGACACAGGAAACACACCCTGGGCAATGAGCTGACTCGCAGATGCGTCTTCCTGACTATGGCTGCGATCACACACACTCAATAACGCACTTCCGATGCACTTTCCAACTGGATTTTACGGTGTGAACTGGCAAAATCCAGTTGGAAAGTGGATTGAAAGTGCATTGAAAGTGCATTGAAAGTGGATTGAAAGTGCATTGAAAGTGGATTGAAAGTGCATTGAAAGTGCATTGAAAGTGCATTGAAAGTGGATTGAAAGTGCATTGAAAGTGCATTGAAAGTGGATTGAAAGTGGATTGAAAGTGCATTGAAAGTGCATTGAAAGTGGATTGAAAGTGCATTGAAAGTGCATTGAAAGTGGATTGAAAGTGCATTGAAAGTGCATTGAAAGTGCATTGAAAGTGCATTGAAAGTGCATTGAAAGTGCATTGAAAGTGGATTGAAAGTGCATTGAAAGTGCATTGAAAGTGCATTGAAAGTGGATCGAAAGTGGATCGAAAGTGGATCGAAAGTGGATCGAAAGTGGATCGAAAGTGCATTGAAAGTGCATTGAAAGTGCATTGAAAGTGGATTGAAAGTGGATTGAAAGTGCATTGAAAGTGCATTGAAAGTGGATTGAAAGTGCATTGAAAGTGCATTGAAAGTGCATTGAAAGTGCATTGAAAGTGCATTGAAAGTGCATTGAAAGTGCATTGAAAGTGGATTGAAAGTGCATTGAAAGTGGATTGAAAGTGCATTGAAAGTGGATTGAAAGTGGATCGAAAGTGCATTATTTAGCGTGTGTGCTCACAGCCTTTGTTTCTCAAAAGGATTACAAAACAAATAACATTCCTCCCGTGTCTCCCACCCCCATTGTGATCTTTTGAATACAGCTCAGCAACAATTCCCACAATAGCAATGCCAGTTTTGGAAGTAGCCTGTTGAGTTCGTTCATGAGCCATTAAGTTATACACTACATTATTATATCCACGTGCCAATGTATTGAAGGACTACCATATGAGGAAAACAGCCAGCAAGGCTTATGTGGGAAGCAGCCTTAGAAATCGTATTTTAAGCAAGAGATTATTAACATACGTATAGATGAAGCAGTCCTCATCGTCAGCCCACGATTGCATTGATTGGGGGCTATCTGAAAGATAATGCTACTTCCAGCTTATTGTACTTGAAAGACACAGAGAGGCTGCTGAAGGACCTGTAATATCTATAGGGCCTGTCAGCTCTTAGAGGAGAAACTCTTCACTGCCAAGTGACACCACCACAGAATTACAGCAGTCATTTTCCTGAAATCACATTTTTCAGGAGGATGATTTAGGATTCTTTTTCGCTTTCTCTATATAGCACAATTCCTGATACAAATGCCATGCATTTTGTTAAAGCAGTTTTCAGTAGCAGCCATGATGCAGGCCTACCCAAAAGACATCCCTCTTTATTCTTCTAATTCCGACGATTTCCATATAGTTATTGTATATCAGATTAAAAGGACAGAAAAATACTTCTAACTATACACTTGCATGCAAGCTTTAGAAATTCAGGTTATTTCCATTTATTTCTTTTTAAAAGCCCCTTTGTCCAATTACTGTAAAGCAGAAGCACATTATGACTGTTTCAACAGTTTTCTGCCCTTTGTTTATTTAGCAACAATAGCAGAAGAATACCGGAGAGAGATGTGCAGAACATAGGCTGGTGGGTTTTAATGAGAAGCTCTGCTAATAAATCTTGATGAGACTAAGTCATCTCCTGTGTGCTGTGTGTGTGTGTTTGGAGAAAGACCAAGGGCGCCAGTAGGGAGGTAAAACAGAAACTTACTCTCTGATTTCGTCTATGAGTTTCTGTTTCTCCTCAATCTCATCACGCAGTCTTGACAGCTGCTTCTGGTGGGCTTCCCTATGACTTTCCATCTGCTGCTCCAGAGTATTCTGTTCATTAAAATGGGAAGGAAATAAATGTCAAGTATTTGTCTTTTTTGTCCGTTGCTGAGTCTAACATTTCACAAAACCATTTAAAGACGTGGCTCAGATTTGCATGATTGCTATGGATCCTTACCCACTTCTAAAACTAACCTGTGGAATTGCCTGGTATCCTGCTATTCCACTCAACAACGTCTGAAGGCTTCTTCCAGCCTAAGGAGAAAGAACCACTTTGGGCTGTTGGCACACCCTCCAGACTAAGGTGGGATATATGTCACTATCTTGTGTAGCCCCATCACCAATTAGTTCTGCAAGTAAATTGCCATGCATGCATACACTATTCTAATGCATACACTGACAAATATTAGGTATACATATAGGGCACTACAAGTGTCTGCCAGCAGCTCCTCTGTAGTGGAGGGTCTGAAGTTCAAGGAATATTCAGGGGAGGACAGTTCAAGAAAACAGACTGTTAGGGGAGGCATTTGAGGGAAATTGGGATGAGACGGCTTTGCTTGAGAGAGGAAAAAGCAAGAAGGATTTCCTTGGTAAAGTTATGGAAGTCTTTGAAAGGCAACATTGTTGCCTTCCCGATTCAGCATATAATTATAATCTAGAGGCTGTTCCTATCAAGAAACTCATAGTGGATTACAATAACCTCTTAACATATGAACATATATGAAAACATGAAGCTGCCTTATACTGAATCAGACCCTCGGTCCATCAAAGTCAGTCTTGTCTTCTCAGACTGGCAGCGGCTCTCCAGGGTCTCAAGCTGAGGTTTTTCACACCTATTTGCCTGGACCCTTTTTTTGGAGATGCCGGGGATTGAACCTGGGACCTTCTGCTTCCCAAGATGCTCTAGCCCTCTTCCTTTGCCTACAAGGGATTACAGGTACATCTTCAAGAAACTGAAGTCCATTTTATTCATGCAAGTTTCAGGATAAACTCATATGCTTAATGGATTACACAGTCCTAGATTTTCAGCCTTTCAATACCTGTTCTATTCAATATTTGTTATTGGGGTTTGTTAGCTATATTTATTGTTACTTACTTATGTAAAAGCTAAAACTATTTAATATATTGATTTATTTATCCACTATGATTAATACATATTGTACTAGGTCGTGTGGTTCCTAGGAACCAAACAGTGCTTTAGGATGCTTAGCAGACTAAAAAACTAACAGAGAGTTTTTTCGCATGTGTTATTCAGATCTCTTATGTATACACGTTGTGTCAAGTCCTCCCCACCCCTCCTTTTCTGTACACGTTTTGCTCCCTCTACTGATTGCTTTGATATGTCATCACCGTATCTCTGACTTCTTTCTGAGCCCTTCAAAAATGCTTAAAAAACAACATTCAAATACAGGCACGATAATGACAAAAAGCGCATGTGGAAAACCCCAGGAATGCTAGTTCAACAACCTGTTTAGTCTCTGCTGCAAGATGAATTGTCTCTATAGATACCAGAGTTTTGGTTTTGATACTGGATCCCAAGATCCCACAATACAGCCGGTCACAGGATAAAGATGTAAAACTTATAAATAGTGTAATAAGCATTCAGTTCTCTTTTTGGATGGGATCTAGAAGTTTTCCCAAGGCCCCAAGCAATTGCGTTGTATGACATAATGTCATGGTCATCTAATGGACAACTGCACTGTATTCATTAGCTCCATTATTTCAAATGCGTAAGTCATTTTGTGGGGAAAACACGTTCCTAGTGGCTGTGCATAACTCTTGGTGTGTAACCCTCACCACTGAAGTATTTATTCATCTTTACTGTCATTTATTTATTTATTTATTACGTTCAATTTATATCCCGCCCTCTCCGCAAGCGGACTCAGGGCGGCTCACAACATTATACAATACAATCAATCCAATAAAACATATAAAACCATAATTTACTTATTTCAATTTTAAAACCATTCTATGGCGCTGTACAATATAAGCAGTATTGAATTCTCAACTGTGATCACCAGTATTCTATATGATGTCCGGTGGCAGCCCTTTTTCAATTAAACAGCAAAAGCCTGCTTAAACAATTCGGTCTTGCAGGCCCTGCGGAACGCAGACAAATCCCGCAGGACCCTTATGGCTTCTGGAAGGGTGTTCCAAAGTTCTGGTGCTGCCACCGAAAAAGCCCTAGATCTTGTTACACATAACCTGGCTTCTTTTGGCCCAGGAGCGGACAGCAAATTTTTTTGTCCCTGATCGCAGTGCTCTCTGGGGGATCTATGGAAGTGTTACTTGAAATTTGTTTTTAAAATGTCTTTGTTGGCTGTATTCCCCCACTGACCGTGCACACCTAATAGAAAAGCTGTCAGCAAGTACTAAAAGCCTTCGTCTTGTGATGAGCAGCATGGTCATCTCACCTATTCCTTCTATCACCCTGCATACCTGTTTTATGAATACAGGTTATTGTACTTCTGTTCGTCAATTAGGGTTAGCACAAATACATCAACAATACACGAAACGATAAACATCACTTAAAAATTTTGGAAGAGCTCTTTCCCTGCCATGATGCAAACATGCACTATCTGTCTATTAGATTTCTTAACGCACACTAGCATTTTGTTGCAAAATGTTCATCAAATGTATAGAAATGTGTCACATGATAGTATAATTTGACCTTCAATGTTAAAAGGGTCAACCTAGCCACAAAATAAATACCAAACTGGATCATATTTATTTTGAGGTTAACTTGGCCTTTTTTCACACTGCCAGTGTATTTTGAGTTGAGCTTGTCTTTCCCTTTTTCGTCCATAATTTGGCCTTCAACAGACGTTTGAAAAGTGTTTTTGGTGAGAAACCAATCTCATGACTGCAGCACACGAGATTACCTTCATTTCCTCTGCATCCTGCAGCAAGGTCAAGTGTTCTTTTTCTTTATCTTTGAAGCTAACTTCATGCATTTTTTCTATTTAAAACAAAACAAAACAGTTAAGCTGACAAGTGGTTGAAGTGGTATTGTTTTAACAGAAAGCCACTCAAATCCCCAAAGACTGTCCCTTGGCAAGCAAATGATAACTTCTTCCCATACTAGGGATGCCAAGTCCAATTCAAGAAATATCTGGGGACTTTGAGGGTGGAGCCAGGAGACTTTGGGGCTGGAGCCAGGAGGCATTGGGGGCAGAGCCAGGAACAAGGGTGTGACAAGCATAATGGAACTCAAAGGGAGTTCTGGCCATCACATTTAAAGGAACAGCACACCTTTTTAAATGTCTTCCTTCCATAGGAAATAATGAAGGATAGGGGCACCTTCTTTGGGGGCTCATAGAATTGGACCCCCTGGTCCAATCGTTTTGAAACTTGGGGGGTACTTTGGGGAGAGGCACTAGATACTATACTGAAAATTTGGTGCCTCTACCTCAAAAAACAGCTCCCCCAGAGCTCCCGAAACCTCCAGATCAATTCCCCATTATATCCTATGAGAATCGATCTCCACATAAGGAATAATGAAGTGCTCAGCAGACGTTTCCCTCCCCGCCCCACCCCACCCCTTTCTGGTGACTCTGAAGTGAGGGATTGGCCACTCTACTCACGAGTTGCTGCCAACTTCTTCAAAGTACACACAGACACACCATCCCAAGAGGAAGCCTTTCAATCGGAGACTGAAGCCTCCGGAGGTGCAAAGGCACATGGTCCTCTGGGGGCGGGGCTTCCCCCCCGCTGGCCAGCTGACTGGGGGCGGGGCTTCCCCCCGCCGGCCAGCTGACTGGGGGCGGGAAGGAGCCTGGGAAAGTGGAAGAACCCCCACTAGGACCTGGGGATTGGCAAGCCTATCCCATACCCATATCTTGCCCTTGCTCTGTATGGAAGCAAAACCTAAAGGAATTGCCTTCCCAGCACAGCAGCTGCTGTTTCTTTATGACAATTCCTAGTTAAGCTAAGCTTTAAGCTATGCTTTTCGAGAAATGCCTTTTAGAAAGCAAAAAGCGGGGTAACCCTGTCGAGCACCATCTGTGCTACTAAACAATTCTGCTTCCTTCTGCTTTCATTCTTATGCCAACCACTGCTAATTTAGAATGCAGCGATCCTCTGGGCCAATTCCCATGAGAAAAGCAGAATGTCAAGATCATCAGAGGCTTTATGTAGGATTCACCACGTGATGAAGTAGTCATGCAACTTTGGGCGCCTCAGTCAGCTTGCAATTCAACTGACATTTACGTAGCAGCACAAAGCTGATTGAGGTGGCCGTGAATCATGATAGGCTGAGCCTGTACGCATTGCCATATAATGCTGAGTCAGAGGACGCATAACATTTGTACAATGTATTCACGTTAACTGTGAAGAATTGGCAGGTTATTTATTACAAATGCTCACCCGACTGGCCTATGAAACATTAACTAGTTCAACGGTCTTCTTTTCAGTGACCGCAAAGAAAATGCCACATCAAAATTCCACATCCACTGGAAAACTGCGCAAGAACGGTTTCTATCAAGAAATGGGCAAAACTGGGAAACCTAAAATATGAATATGCAAAACTGCCTTTCAGATCCAATCCACTGTTCTAGTTCA
Source organism: Heteronotia binoei (assembly GCF_032191835.1). Lineage (NCBI taxonomy): Eukaryota > Metazoa > Chordata > Lepidosauria > Squamata > Gekkonidae > Heteronotia > Heteronotia binoei. Next base: position 14,638,919 of record NC_083238.1, on the reverse strand, counting down.
ATGTTGTCAATGCTGGCAGAAGCAGTTCTCCATGATCTCTGGAAGAGAAAGGTCTTTCCCAACCCATCATACAAGATGGTCTATATAAAGATAGCAGGGACAGAATGTGGGACCAGGGATGAATGTGGGACCATCTGCAAGTGTTCTGCCACTAAGAGCGCTCCTACCTTGAGCACGCAATTTGGCCAGCTCTTCATTTAGTGAATCCTGTGATTCTTCCAACTGTCTTCGTTTCTGCTCCATGTTCTGCATGTAGTCTGTGAGAGACTTGATTTTGGCTTCATGCTTTAAAAGAAAACAAACATGACAAGCAGAACATTTTATATGCACCGCAAAGAAAGCAAGGAGGGGGGCGGGAATTAATTGGATAGATAAAAGTGCAGAACTCCAATCACCTGTGAGATGAGGAGCTGGCAAGCAGCAAGTTCCCTTTCACTGGCATTCATCTTCCTATTGCAGTCTATCTGAGCGCTCTCTAACTGCTTGCTGCGGTTCACCAGAGATTTCACCTCCGACTTCATCTTGCTGATGTAGAGTCGAGCCATGGTGAACTCCTCCTCAATCACACCATTCACATCTGCTAACTGAACAATGAAAAATAGTTGTCCAATAAAAGGTCACCTGGAAATTACCTTTGTTGCCATTCTGCTAGAGGCATAGAAATACGTTTGTGTTTGCCTCAGAGATTGAATGAAAAAGAATCTTGGATTCAAATTTGGATTTTTAACAATACGGATAAAGCAAGGGAGAGCAAGAAACCCAGACTAGGGCAATCTAAACTAGTCTCCAGGAAACATCACATGAAAATATAGAGCCACCAAAGACTGCAGTAGCGTATCCTGAGGAACTCTAATGAAGCGACAATATTTTAATAAATACTCCATTCCCTCTAGCTACTGCTTTTCAGGCCCACTTGTACAATGGTATAGTCACTATATACCATTGGGGAGGGACGGTGGCTCAGTCGTAGAGCATCTGCTTGGGAAGCAGAAGGTCCCAGGTTCAATCCCTGGCATCTCCAAAAAAGGGTCCAGGCAAATAGGTGTGAATAACCTCAGCTTGAGACCCTGGAGAGCCATGAATGGGGCTGTGGCTCAGTGGTAGAGCATCTGCTTGGGAAGCAGAAGGTCCCAGGTTCAATCCCCGGCATCTCCAAAAAAGGGTCCAGGCAAATAGGTGTGAAAAACCTCAGCTTGAGACCCTGGAGAGCCATGAATGGGGCTGTGGCTCAGTGGTAGAGCATCTGCTTAGGAAGCAGAAGGTCCCAGGTTCAATCCCTGGCATCTCCAACTAAAAGGGTCCAGGCAAATAGGTGTGAAAATCCTCAGCTTGAGACCCTGGAGAGCCGCTGCCAGTCTGAGTAGACAATACTGACTTTGATGGACCGAGGGTCTGATTCAGTATAAGGCAGCTTCATATGTTAGGGGAGGGATGGTGGCTCAGTGGCAGAGCATCTGCTTGGTAAGCAGAAGGTCCCAGGTTCAATCCCCAGCATCTCCAACTAAAAAGGGTCCAGGCAAATAGATGTGAAAAACCTCAGCTTGAGACCCTGGAGAGCTGCTGCCAGTCTGAGAAGACAATACTGACTTTGATGGACCGAGGGTGAGTCAGTATAAGGCAGCTTCATAGGTTCATGTATGTTCATATGTTCACTGCATGTTATAGGGAGGGATCAGATGGGCATGCTGCAGCAGCAGAATCTTGCATCTGGAAAAGCCATTTGAGTTTGCACCGCTCTGCTGTGATAAGACAGTGGGTGCTCTGCTGGCATCAAAATGACACAGGCCCATGGTCGGCCATTCACGTGCCACAACCAGGTACCCACAGGAAATGGGTCTGTTTTTTTAAAAAAGTCCCACTGTGGATGAGTGCTCCTCAGAGTGGAGTTGGAAGGAAAAAAGGAAGTGCTGGAAATGGAGTGATCAGACCGCTCACGCATTTCCATGGTGCACCGGGGCAATCAGACAACCCACCGCGGAAGCGCTTCCCCAGGAAACCACTGGAAATTTCCCAGCGGCTATTTAATCTGTCTAGGAGTCATCACAGCACGTGGTAAGGACAAGTAGAGCACGGGGGCCAGATATGTGCATGTGATTGCACCCATTTAATCTGGGGGAGGACGGCTATGTTGGACCAAAACGCTCATGTGATTGCACCCATAGTTTGTCTGCATGAGTCTAGACTAGTGTAGATTAATTCAAGGCTTTTCTTGTTAGCAAAATGCAGCTGTACCTTAACATGTTTGCTATGTGTTGTACTGCTTGTGCTGAAATCTACTCAATTTCAGTATACATCACCAACCACAACACATGCATAAGATGTCCAGTAATCAGAGAAAGCCAAGATACCATTGCTTTAACTTTCAAGTATGGCTGTAGGGTATCTCATAGTATTAGTATATTCAATGTGCAACAACAGCTAATGAATGATCCAATAATACCAGAAACCTACAAGAAAACTACAAAATGTTTCTTGGTGGCCAGATTAAATTTTCTTAGTCTTTGCTGGTTATCTGTTTAAACTATTTTTTAAAGATTCAGATATTATTGTGAATAATATTTATTATTTAATATTTATTATGAAGTTAAGTAAAGAAGAAAACCTTAAAGAGCACTTGACTATTACAGCAGCCATTCCCACACTTTTACCAAATTGTCACGTAAACAAAACAGATCATTATGTAACATGAGAATAAACCTTAATGACTCTAGGAAGAGTGCGTGATACGATGCAGAATGTGTAGTATGTGCTTAACTTTTTACAATAATACTGTAACCAACGGTTCAGGAAAAAGCCCTTTTCCTCTTCATTCAAATTGTGACAATCTTCTCATCTTTTCCTGTGTAAATGGCTTAGGTCGCTGTTATAAAAGAGGCCATGAATTCAGGGGCAGTACTTATACTACATCTGTGCCATCCTGAGAGCCAGTTTGGTGTAGTGGTTAAGTGTGAGGACTCTTATCTGGGAGAACCGGGTTTGATTCCCCACTCCTCCACTTGCACCTGCTGGAATGGCCTTGGGTCAGCCATAACTCTGGCAGATGTTGTCCTTGAAAGGGCAGCTGCTGTGAGAGCCCTCTCCAGCCCCACCCACCTCACAGGGTGTCTGTTGTGGGGGAGGAAGGGAAAGGAGATTGTGAGCCGCTTTGAGACTCTTCGGAGTGGAGGGGGGGGATATAAATCCAATATCTTCTTCTTCTTCTTCTTCATCCTATGAAGAGGTACGCTGTTCTAAGCTTACTGACTTCAACAGAATTAGGAGGATGTAGCTCTGCTTAAAGAAGTACAGCAAGGGAAATGGAAACACAGAAGCACAGTAGTAGCTCCACACAGTGATACGGTATCTGAAAGCCACTCAACACACAGATTACTCAATCATGTGCACTCTCTCCCACCACTGCGACAGAAATAGAGTCTCTCCACATGGTCTATGATTCATGCAGCATGCAACGTTCAGCTCCTGAGCATATATAAGAGTTTCCAGCAGCTTCCCACATGGCAGATGTGATAGGAGAATCTTCAAGTAATTAGAATGACATTATAGTTTAGATAATGTTTTTGCAGCTACTGATGTACGTATCACACTGAGAAAGATTTTCTCAGTTATACATAAAAGCCCAACCATGGTGGCAATTCTGAGGATTCCACTGGCTGATTCTGCTCTCCACCAGCCGCTGCCGGCCTCATCAGGCAAGAACCCCAGCAGAAGGCCATTGACCTTCAAGGGAGACAGTTCTCTGCTGACAGGAGTTTACTTCAGAACTGCCTCAACGACAGCACAGAAGGTGTTCAGGTCTGTCTCAGGGAGAAAGCAGTGAGAGCTCAGGTCTGGCTGCCAAAGAGAACAGACAGAGTGATGGGAAGCTCAACTCAGTAGTGTGGCAGAGTAGTTTAACTCTACTTCTGGGAGACAAAAGAGTGCTCAGAGACTGTTAGGCCAGTCTCTGATAATGAGCAAATCTTGTACCGTTTAGTCTGGCTCTGGTGTGAGTAGAATCCTATCTGTGTGAAAAGATCCAACTTAGTGGTTAGTCAGTAAAAGCCTCTTTATGCCTGAAAGCATCAAAGAACATTCAAACTACTCTCTGAAGCCACAGCTAGCTTAAATTAATGTGCCTCAGCTAGGTTTCTCCTTTGTCTGCATGGATACCTGTGCTGCTTATCTGTTTTTTGCAACCAATAAATAAATACCGCATGTTGTTAATATACCATTCCTGCCTCTGATTCCCCATATTCTATTTGTTCACCACAAATAGTGGTTAAAACTGAACAATACTTAACATCTTCCAATCACAATGAGTCTTAACACGCTACAGAAAAGTTTTAAAGATTTAGCTCTTTGCTTCTGTTTGCACTTGTACCAGGATTTTAGAAACTATGAATTAAACCCGAGTCCAAAGGGGCTTGAGGCATGTTTTTATCCCCCGTTTTACAAGCTGCTTTTAAAATAGTAAAGCACTTTCAAAATCAGTTGGTGATAAACATCAGCTATTCCAAGCCAAAAGGGCCACTGGGCAAGTGCAAGCCTCTTCCAGCAAATCTACACTGCAACCCAATGCAGAGTCACTTCAGCCTAAGTCCACTGAAGTCAAAAGGCTTAAACTGAAGTAATTCTGCATAGGACTGCATGATTAAGCAGCTCTTTGGATTCTGGTTGCTGATGAATGAGCAAATGGTAGCTGAGAATTAGAATCTTCTCTCAAATGCTGCATTGGAGAGCCAGTTTGGTGTAGTGGTTAAGTGTGCGGACTCTTATCTGGGAGAACCGGGTTTGATTCCCTACTCCTCCACTTGCACCTGCTGGAATGGCCTTGGGTCAGCCATAGCTCTGGCAGAGGTTGTCCTTGAAAGGGCAGCTGCTGTGAGAGCCCTCTCCAGCCCCACCCACCTCACAGGGCGGCTGTTGTGGGGAGGAAGGGAGAGGAGATTGTGAGCCGCTCTGAGACTCTTCGGAGTGGAGGGCGGGATATAAATCCAATATCTTCTTCTTCTTCTTCTACTTGTAACCTATGAAACTCCGCACTTGTTTTCCCAGGACATAACTATGGCTGTTACAAAGGAGTGACAGATACTCTTTTTATACAGTCCAGTGTCTATGATATCCACACACTCCATCTAGCATCAAGATTGCTGCTTCCCTGACCTGGATAGCCCAAGTAAGACCAATCTCATCAAATCTCAGAAGCTAAGCAGGACCGACCCTGGCAAGTATTTGGATGGGAGACCAGGACCGGGAGGCAGAGGCAGGCTGTATCAAGCCACTTCTCTGAGCATCCTCCATGCTCCATTAGGGGTCACCGGAAGTCACCATGACTTCCAGTCATGCATGCAAGTGCGCGTACACACACACACACACACACACACACTAGCTCATTTGCACTATCATCATCCAGAAATGAAGCACTGTTCTTTTAACCCCTCCTACTATTCAACTTACTGTTTTAACATCATTGGTACCAATGATTCCTCCAATCTCTCCAAGGTCCTTGAGGAGTAAATTCAGGATCTCAGTAGCTCTCTTTTTCTGATGGTTATTGAGCTCTTGCAATTGACTCAACTCTCTCTGGGTAGACATCAGCGCAGACTGCGAAACAATTTATGCACAGTGTTATAAGCTGACCCATTTACCCTAAACACACTGAATAACGAGAGAGCTGCTTTTGCACTTTGTGGAATCTGCGATTACACCCATTTGATGGTGACATGTCTTGTGTTCAGCATGCAAAGTGCAAAAGGTTTGCTTCTTCCCAAGTCCTAAATATATAATCCAAAGTCCTTTGAAAAAAACCACAGTAATTCAAGTTTCCTAAACTATATTTGAAACATTTTAGCCTCTTACTGCCAAGTTAATTTTTCCCTGTGAAAAAGTAGAGTTGTCACCCATTACTTCGATATTCTTGTGCAGCATCAGCCTAGGATTCCCGGGGACAAGGGGTAGCCACAGTCTGTTGAGTCTCTGTAGCACTCCCAAGATGTTTTATTAGTCACAGCCCCAATTCTGAGTGTATGTACCTGGTGCTAGGTACTTGAAAAGAACAGGGATTCTATTGGTGTACTGTCCACCTGGCTGCCCAACGGTCTCCCTGCCTGAGCTGACAAGAGGCGATCTTAGTGTTGACAATCTCAACATTCTTGTCCTCGGGGACTTCACTGTTCATGGAGCAGCTCAGGACTTCATGGCCACAATGAAAACCACTAAGGGCCTGCCAGGCTGGCAGAGTCAATATGGGTGCCATCCAGTGATGATATACTTGCACGCCACAATGACAGCCCAAAATCAAAAATCTGTATACAACTTCCCCTCTTCCCAGTGTTCAGATATGAAAAGTTTCTGGTACATATATTACTAAAGATAAATCTGAAGGAAGTGGGGTAAACTGAAGGAAGTGGGGTCGACTGAGGGGTGACATGATAGAGGTTTACAAGATAATGCATGGGATGGAGAAAGTAGAGAAAGAAGTACTTTTCTCCCTTTCTCACAATACGAGAACTCGTGGGCATTCGATGAAATTGCTGAGCAGACAGGTTAAAACGGATAAAAGGAAGTACTTCTTCACCCAAAGGGTGATTAACATGTGGAATTCACTGCCACAGGAGGTGGTGGCGGCCACAAGCATGGCCACCTTCAAGAGGGGATTAGATAAATATATATATATATATATATATATATATATATATATATATATATATATATATATATATATATATATATATATATATATATATATATATATATATATATATATATATATATATTTGGCCGCTGTGTGACACAGAATGTTGGACTGGATGGGCCATTGGCCTGATCTAACATGGCTTCTCTTATGTTCTTAAACGAAAGTTATTTGGTGCCCACTTTAGTCTTAGCTAAGGCTAGATGGTAACTGAAGCTTGAAGAAAACAAAGTCTTGCAGAATTCTATGAATCAAAACTACGAGGATCCTTTTTAAAAACCACAGACACGCAAGGAGATTTGAACAACTGATTGTACCATAGCAATAAAATGTGGTGTGCAGCTGCATGCAAATAATCTTATGTTCACAACAGTGCCATGAAAACATGCATTTAAAACAGCATCCCCCAATGATAACCAACCTAAAAAAAACAAAAACAAAACATATGCTAGCTACTATCAGCTTTCCCTGATTTTGTTTTCACTGAAAGAATATTAAACTGTAACAAAAACCTCCCTTCCCCCCCCCCCTTCCTTTCTTCTTGCAATCTTGTTCCTGCCAATGCTCTTCCAATTAAATTTTCACAAAGAAACTGCTTCCCGGTGACTGGTAAGCAGGAGAATGTAATTTATGTAATGTGGCCTTCTACTACCTGTCATGGCAGAACCGATTTCAATGAAAAGAAATGTAAAAATTGATGTAACGTTCCAGGTTTCAGCGCTATGACTGCAGGGTAAATGTCAAATGAAATGCTAACTTCTATAATACAATCCTGGAAATCATTTTGCAGTTCCTCTGTATCGGGCTGGCTGAATATTAGCTTAGTAAAGAGAGAGCTCCTTGGGTCATATTCTGATGGCAGTAAAGGTCTAAAGATAGGACTGTATCAGAAACTAATCTGCCTGTCTATTCTGAGCACAAACAGAAGAACATAATCTCTAAGCAGCTAGCCACATTACCAATATTTACACAAAATATAAATGTGCCACTCAGGAAATGATAGTTGATGCTATTAAAGGTATTAGTGAGCTGAAGCAGAAATGCATTATGAGTTCTACTATCTAAAATCTTTGAAATTTCCCCAACACGTTGATGATTCACATTTATACAGTGCAGCTTTCCAATTCACTATTAAGCAGCTTGAAGTTCAGAGTATCTTCAAGACAGACACACAACCAAACACTGGCATATGAAAACACGTGCATGTTACACACACTTCTTAAGGTCTAAAGCAGCAGTCTTTCTCAAAGAAAACAGGTATGGGTAGCAGAAGATCCCTTGTAGCTGTTGTTCCAAAACTCTGAAAAAGCTCTCTGTTGACACACCAGAGATTCTCTTATTTGTTTGGAAAAGGTGTAAGGCTGGTTTTTTTCAATCATTATTTCAAATATACAAAATGCTGTGATATGGGTGTCTTCATCAATTTAAAATTGTCATTGCTGTTTTTACAAATAGACCAGAGCTGATCTGGAGTCACTGTCTTACTGCTTTTTACAGTTATTATTTTTTGCACTGTAAACCTCCTTGAACAAACTGGATGTGACAGGATGTAAAAATCTAATACAATGATCCAGTCTCCAGGAAAACAATATGATGACTAAAAGCTTTATTGGAAATCAATGCCACAGATTTCAAATTGTCAGTCATTTTAGGACTATTGTCATTCTCCAGACAGGGAACAGTTTTAAGCAACTATGACGTAAGCACTAAATCTGAAATCAATCAACTTATTTGCAGGACTAGCCGGATGGGAAATTATTGCCAGGTGCTAAAGAAATGATATAGCAGCTTAAGAAGGGCAGAGATTATGTGCAAGACTGAAACTATTTATGTGGACCCCAAAAACATGGATAGCTTGTAAATTAGGAAGCTCTAACCACCAGGCTTCTTTCCTAGCATGATGCGGCAACAATCCCAGAAACACGGGCTAATAGATTCTTTGAATATACTTCGAAAGCTGAAAGTCTATCACACTTACCTAGGAACAGCCTCCACTGAATTTGGGAGGATCTGATGTTGAGTACAGATGCATATGGAACAAGCAGTAAAGGTAACAGTTGAACAGTTAACTTAAGAGTCTTATGGAACATCTAGTGGGCCACGAACTGGGAGACCCAACGCTCAACTGAGGTGATTGCTCTTGAGCATCTCTCTCCTGTGCTGGAGATCATGTAGTCCCCAGGTCACAGTGGAACAAGAGCTCATGAAATGGAAGGGAAGACAACTGGAGTGATGGTGAAGGAAAACTTATGTTTGGTCAGACTTGGCCTAAGTTAGAATGCATTTGAAAGCCTATGCTGCTACTACTCTGCTACCATCACATCTACACAAAGTCATCCAATGATGGTTTTTAGCGTACTAAGAGGTTTTTTACAAGGTGGCCATCAGAGCAGATAGGAGAACCCCTTTTAGCTCATCATGACCAATTTGCTACGCATTCCATGGACAAAACTACTTGTATCCAGTCCAACTTGGACTGTGCATTAACAACAGTTGCAGTGAATGTCCCTGAGGCTTCCACGTTACTGTGGATACTTTTCATTAAATCGACCTGAAGACAAGAATACAATACTTGGAGAGGAAAGATCTATTTATTCATTTATTAAAACATTTATATCCCACCTTTTTTCAATGAAAACCAAAAAATAAATTAGCAAATCCCAAATCTCTCCCCCCTTAAAGATACCTGCTGTTCAAAGCCCTGAGAAATAGGCAGGCCTTTCACTGATATCAGAAGATCTCAAAGGAGGAGCTTGTAATGGTGTATAAAGATATATGGAAGGAGACCACTTGTCCATTAGACCTGTGCCCATCATGGCTAGTGAAATGGGCCAGGGAAGGTTTGAGAAGTTGAATGATGCTGATTCATTCAGTGCTAAAAAAAGGCAATGATTAGACTCCTCTGAGGAAACCATCATTAGATAGCACAGATCTAAACAAATTATAGGATGGTATCTAACTTCCCTTTTAAAGGGGAAGTCCTCAGAAAAGGTTGTAGTGAAGCAACTCCAGGCATCCCCATAAAAGTGCCTACATCATTTTCAATCTGGATTCAGATTTACGGAAGAGAAACTGCCTAAGTTGCTGCGATTTATGCTGGTAAACCAATTAATTATACAATAAATAAATATGCATGTGCGCCCACACAAAGAAGCACACAGGAACATAGAGGATTGTTCCTACTGTTTTCTGTTGAAGTTCGTCAGCTAGCTGTTCATTAGCTCTCAGTTTGTCCTCCACTTCTTGTGATTTCTGGTCATAATTAACAGCTAATTCCTCCAGTGCCTGAAGAACTTCTTTCACTTCCTCTTTCGCAGCCTCGTTTTCAGTCTGAAGTCGAGTCAGCTCCTCCTGGATCTTCTCGTAATCTCTCCTAGTAGAGGCCAAGAGCTATAAAAAGATAAAGATTTTCAGGTTTTATAACATCTAAGGTCTAGAGGAAACAATTGAAAGAAATCAAAAAGATATCAGGAGGCTACAAAGACAAAACTAAATATAATATCAGAAGTAAGTACAGCGTCTGAAGAAGCCTTCAGTGAAACACTCCCATGACAGCTAAAGGTGATAACGCATAGGCCCATATAAGTGCTCTTTAAAATCACCTTCTTCTGACAACCAGCATAAGGAATCTTTATATACAAGATCATGACAACCCGAATTAAAGGCTCAGAAAGGAATTCTAGCTGCTATTTGGAGGCAGGTGGGGAACACTTATGAGTGAGAGAGCAAGCTCTGGCCATGAGAAATATACAGTACATTCACCTAATATAAAAATGTCTGTTTTTTCTCCTTAATTGTGAAGGATGCAGCTGTATATCAAACACACCAGAAGATTTTGAAAAAAAGCCATATTACGCTTATTTCTTAAATTACATGTAAAACTAAACTGTCAGCTACTTCTAATAAAAGAACCATCTGATGAGGAAAGCCATCAAAATTACAAAGTATCGTTGACCGCTGGCTAATCAACATAAATGCAATAAAAACTTGATTATCTTTTGTACAGTGGCTAAAGATAAAGGTATTTCATTCATCAGAAACCTCTTACTGCTATTAATGTTATCTGAACTATAAGAGCACTTTGCCTGACGTTTTCAAATACTGTCATTCTGTTAAAAGACATACTTCCTTCAAACACGCGAAGTCCAAAATATGTTTGTTTGTAAAAGGGAGTAATCTGCAATCAGCTGCAATTAACACAACAGATTAAAATACAAGCAACCAATGTGAATCTATTATTGACCTTACACTTAGCAGACAGAATTTTAGCTTATGTCCTTTAAAATTAAAGCATGGTGAAGAATTCAGATTCAACGTATAGTCTACGTCATCCCAGCAAGCATTTTTGTGACAAACTGAATCAGCATAAAGAATATTAGTACAGCACATTCCTGCTCTGAACAGTTATGTTAACAGTAAATCTTCTGGCTTAATCAGCCAGAAATAAGTGTTCTGGCTAATTAAGGATAAACCCTAATTAAGGCAGACACCCCACTGTCCAAATACCAGTGAGCTAATCACAAACAGTTGCAGAGAATGGGTGAATCGTTTTCTGCATTAGACAAGATGGTAAACTGGAATAAGACTTGAGAGAGTTTCAAGTACATGCTTTGCATGCAGAAGGTTTCCAGTTCCATCCCCAGCACCTCTGGTTGAAGAATACAGGTTGGGAAAAATCTGTCTCTATCCTGAGATCCTGGAGAACTGCTACCAGCCAAAGAAACAATACAGAGTTACATGGACCAATGGCATAAGGCAGCTTCCCATGTCCCTCAAGGGACCAGGTCTGGTTGAAGGGCCTCCATTCCTGACCCTTATTTGAAAGGAAGTAGGACTGAATTAATATTGATACCATTAAATCAACAGATCATATGTTTGGGGTCCTCTAGGCTTAGGCTTCCAAGTCATGAGAGAAGATGCACTGAAGCAATGCTGAATTCTTTGGGGAGAGCAGTTTGTTTTGCCAACTAAACTGGGGTTATTAGAAAGCAATATCATTCGCTTTAAAAGGAGCAGGAAGTGAGGCAAGGAATGCCTGCTTCATAAAGAATAAAACTATTTCTTTGGATTCGTTTACCTCATCTTGATCCAACATTTGTTGCTTTAGTTTCTCAGCCAACTGACTCTGTTGGTTAATTTCATCATCCTGCAACAGATAAAATGCTATTTATTTCTTGCTTTTTTCTACAGCTTTCATGCAGTGACACAGTAACAACATGAAATCTGTCATATCTAATTTAAAATGCTTTAGAAAATAAGGAACGTGCAGAGCATGAAGTCTTGTATCGTAAATAAAAAAACCCTCACAAACACAAAACCAATCTCATTTTTAGAAAGTAAAAATGCACTTCAAAGCATAAAATTATAACTGGATTCAACCTGCTTTCATTAAACAAACTGGATTATGATGCCAGTAAAAGTGCTTGAAATGAGAACTACTTCTAGTAAAAGCTTCAATCTACTTTCTTTCAACCCCTCCTCAACCCAACATTTATTCAGACATCAATATGGTGGATTACAGCTGAACTACACAATTTTATTCACTTTCTGCAAGTGAAACTCAAGGATGCTGTAAAACTTGCCACTTTTTTTTCAGTGATCACAAATGATGTCATTGCCCTATCTTTTGTGTTAAATTACCTTTGGCTTTCATTTTATTTTATTTACTTAAAATATCTCTATCCCACCTCCAAGGCAGCTCTCTTCTGAGCATCTTTCCCTCCTAGGTAGAAGGGAATTAATTTATGAGCACGCACAATATATACTAAATCTCTTTTTAATTTTTTAATCACTTCAAGTCCCATTACATTGCTCAAGGATGATTTAAGAGTTATGGGGAAATGGAGAAATAAAAAGGAAAATGATCAATTGCCTCTGTCTGTTCACCAAAAAAAAAAAAGCAGGGATGCAGCCCTCACATCACTCTCAACACCAAAGTCTCCCATGTTTGTGAAATGAGACTTTTCAATACGCAGGCACAGTTTCACTCAAGTGGCAAGCCTCTGCCTTGATTCTACCACTCTGCAGGTTCTACATGAAAAGAAAACATGGCTACATGTAGAAAACTAACATGCCAAGGACAAGGTCAGGCTACAACTTTTGCCCATGAAATTTCATTTTCTGCACTTAGGGCGTACATCTGATATGGTATAAACCAGAACCCCAAAGAAGCTGGAATTCTCTAAACGTAGCTTCAAGTTGTGTAATTAATTTCTTATGGCAAGGCTAATCTGAAGCCATCTTTTCAGGGCATATTGTAAATGAAGGGCAGGGGGGAGACTATGAAAACAAAAGCTTGTTTCGTCCACTTCAGTTTTTTCTCTATTTCTTCATTCAACAATAAGTTTATCTGATGTTGGATATTTTTGACTTTCATTCTTACTTCCTTTGTGCCTTTCACGTTTAATATTTTCTCCTATTTACTTAGTTTTTCTATCAGTTGATTGTAAATTTCTGTTCTTTCTCTCTTCCTTCTTGAGGAGTATCTTATCGCAATACCTCTAAAAACAAAAGCTTATATTAAGCTACTACTTCCTGTTTTATCCTTGAAGTTAGCAATAGTTTGATTCTCCATAAAAACATGCTTGACTGGGGCTAATGCATTAATTGTTCAGGACTGGGGGGGGGGGGGAGAAGAGGGCACTAGTAAATGTTTTTGAATATTGAATAAGAAGATTTGTACAGCTGAGACATGTGATGACTTTGCTGATAACAGAAACACTGTTTGCAGAAGTAATGTCCCCAGTGAAGAATAAATGTTAAGTAATTTCCAACCTTATCATCCAGCTGTCTGTAGAGACTAGTAATCTCGTCCTCATATTTTCGTTTCTCTTCAACTGAGATGCTGGCAACAACTGGCACAATATTATCAATGATGGGGGTGTTGTCACATGGCTCCAGGTTCTTTTGGTCTTTAGCATTAATCTGTTCATCCTCAGGAACGGCTTCTCCTGCAGACAGAATATTTCTCAATACAAATCAGTGATAAAGAAGCAGTTCCTAAAAGCCAGACTAAATCTTCATTGGCGCTTTAAAGCATCTGATCTATGAGTTCCAGCGGAAGATTTCTGTGCAAGTGGATGCATACTTGAAAAGACTATACTTGGCAGCTTATACTAAATTAAACTTACTCTATCTCAAGTTGCACTTCTACTAGTGTTAAGACTAGTGTTAAGACATGTGGAAGTAATTACTAGTCCCTATTGAAGCATATAAGGCTGTCTGTTCTAAGCAAATGGAACTGCGGAATGAGGCCACACTTCAGTTCACACAGCACTGGATCCAACCCCATGTTTCCCTTCTTTTCAGACAACTACACTCAGTGGCCTCTCAGAACTATCAGAAACCAGAGGTGACCATTTTGTCCAAAGAATCACAGCTATTTCACCAGAACAATAGAAATCAGATAATCCAGCGAGGAAGGAAAAGGCAAATTAAGTATGTGCAGTTCCTAAAAGCAGGACTAAAAATGGTAATCGGAACGCAGAAGGTTCAGTCTGTCCTCTGTGTTTCAGACCAGATATCCCTCAAAGCATCTATATCTTCTGTTCAGTAAGAGGTATACAGAGACAACTACAAATGCAAAGCAGGATCTTTAAAACTTGAATATGCCCATTAATAGGCCTTTGAAATGTGTTATGAATTTTCCTCACCTGACCTAAATCTCCTTCGTGAAACCAACAAATAATCCCTAATTTAGTTGGATAGAGATCAGCCATCACATATTTATCTAAAAACCTGATATTCTGCCTTTCTTCTTTAAAAAATCCAAGGTCATGAACAATGAATATGAACACAACCTGCCAGTCATGGTCTTTATTAGGAGTGTGCAAAAAATGATTTATTTATTTTTTTGTTCTATTGGCACCCCCCCCCCCAAAAAAAAAAAAAAAGAAATTGGTATTTCCAAAAAATCCTGGATCCCAATGCCAATATGGTAATTGGATCCAGGATGTTTTGGAAATCCTGAATTTTTGGGTGTCCAATAGATCCGAAAAGAAAAATACTGATTTTCTTAAAAAGGCCAGCCCAACCCTATGTGGCTGGCTTCGCTTCTTCTGTAGCACAGTTTAAACAGCACTGCAGGAGAAGCTGACCTCAGGATCTGCATGCAGTGGGGAGGTCTCTCCCCGCTACACACAGACCTGGCTGGAAGGGCTTCTTCTGAAGTAGTTTAAACTGTGCCGCAGGAGAAACTGGCCCCCCAATCTGCATGCAGTGGGGAGGTAAGAGAAGATCAGCTGGGGTGGCAGCAGCTGACGACCTTTCTACTGCTTTGACTGGGGCTGGCTCCTCTTGCAGTTCAGGAAACAAGCTGCAAGGGGATCCAGCCCCAGCAAAGGCAGCATGGACTTCTCAGCTCCCACCGCCCCAGCTGTTCCCAAAGAACAGCAAAAAAAAAAAATGGCTCTATTCAGGCTCAGCTATACTGGTAGCTGATCAGATTCTCTGATCTGTATTTGATTTAAATAGGAACTGGAAAATACCAGTACCATCTTGCTAAAGGTATTTTGGGGGTATTTTTCCAGCTCACTTTATGCCCAATGTGGTCTTTACAGCTTATTCAGATTTAGACCTTCAGCAAGATTGCAGCTGCTCTCGGTATAGTTCTGATCCTAGAATGGCCTGCCCAAGCAGCTTCATAGAACGCCTCTTGAGGGTTTCTTTTTTCTTTCTTTCTTTTTCGTAAGGCTTAAGGCTATCCTTTCAGAACGGAATATGAAAGTGGATGTCTAATAGGAAGGCAATATAGGTTATTAATAGAATGACTGGTATCCTCATTTTTTGTAGTGATCCATATCATTTCTTTATTATATTCAATTTATATCTTACCCTCCCTGCAAGCGGGCTCAGGGTGGATTACAGGTCTTTTAGCATTTAGCATTAATTTGTCTTTTTAGCATTGCTGCTATCGCTAAAACTGGTGTTAATTTACTTCTGTATTACGCATGGCATTTGAAGCACACTGAGATACAACACACAATAGTGATTTTTACAAGAATACAACAATATAAAATGTCAACAGCAAAGAGAAACATGAATCGGCAAGACAGAAGTACATATTAATAGCATCAAAATAAATCCAAATTTTGCAGCACTCATAAAAAGATTATTTCACATAACAGTCAAGGGGATCTGAAGGGTACCTTCCTTGGTTGGCACAAAAGGTGCTATGAAACCCTCAACAGCTAAAGTGAAAGGGTCCCCCGCCCCCCCCCCCCCTCTCTCTCACACACACACACACACACACACACTGCCACTAGCTCCAGGATTAGGATAAAAACACAGCTCTCACTCTTCTTGTTCATTCAGTACCTTGGACAGCAGTCTATTTGTACTCGCTCAGAGAGGAGGAAGCAAACAGACCTCAGGCAGAAAGTCTACCCCTTTTTCCTTGAGGCAACTGTACTGAAACGTTTCTGCAGCATATACAAAGACTGTTGGTAGAAAAGGGCAGCAACAACTTACTACAAGTAAAAAACCAAAGATGTGTATTTGGAGACAAAGAGAGAAAGGAGTAGGGTATTAGAATAAGTACGGCTCTAATTAGGAAGGTTAAAAGCTCACATAAAATCCAGAGCTGAAAAAAGGAATAAAACCATTAAGAGCTAGCAAGATGCATTCTCTATCAATCTAAAAATACGTTATACTGGTGGTTCCCAGTAGAACCAATCTTCCTCTGTGCTCTGTCAGAACAGCACAGGAGTAATGAACAAAACACAGGACAAAACCCAACATCTGGATCTTCTTTTCATAGATTATTAAAAATCTGGAGCCCATCCCTTTGGCTTAATTCCCTGTGGGAAACCGGGATTGTATTCCTTCACATGATAAAGTGGGGGATTCATGGTTATAATAATAATAATAATAATAATATAATAAATTTTATTTATATCCCGCCCTCCCCGCCTAGGCGGCTCAGGGCGGCTAACAACAATTCAACATTAACATAAATAGATAAAACATTGAATTTAACAATTAAAGTTAAACATATAAAAACCAGTTAGTTAAGTTAAAATACATAGTTTAAGTTACATTATATATATCTGGCAGCAATAAAACTGTTCTGGCGCTGGTTCTGCCAGTTTAGATAATATTATAGATGGCGGTTATATTAAAAAAAAAACTGGGAGCAAGGATTTCTATCAGTGGACTGTGATCTCACCTTCCCCATCCCGCTGCAGCAGTGTTCCCTCTAAGCTGCAGAGTCTTGTGAGCAAAAATTCTACTTTGTGAGCTACTGGCATTGAAGTTGTGAGCTGCTGCATAAATTATTTTGCTCTGGGGCCATTTTTCCTGAGCTAAGACAAAAAGGTGTGAGCTGGAGGCTAAAAAATCTGTGAGCTGGCTCATGCTAACTCAGCTTAGAGGGAACACTGCATTGCAGCCAAAAATATTCCCTAAAATGCATGGTGCATGGCAGTCCTAGGCCATTTTCCCACTGAGCTTCGGAGCGACGTCCCTCTTCACTGTGCAGCGTCTGTGCGGATTTCCCACTAACTGCTCCGAGTAACCAAGTAGAGTCGCGGCTTTTGCGTTGCTAACGTAAACTGGGTTTTAGCGGTTTCCATTTGCGACGCAAAAGGTCGGGAACTTCCTGGTTCCTCAGAGCAGCCTCGGAGCAGTTCGTGGGAAATTCGCGCAGACGCTGCGCGGTGAAGAGGGACGTCGCTCCGAGGTAAGCTCAGTGGGAAAACGGCCCTAGAAACAGCATAGGAGGCAGTCAGAGACCTGCAGCAGGAGGGAGACTTTGCAAAAATCATTCCTTCCATCCGCAGAAATCCTCCATGGTAGGCAAGCCACAGGTTGTTATGATAGATATGCTGTACTAACTGCCAAGCTTCGGGGTGTTTCTATCCCACTTCCCACAAATAATATCCACCTCCCACTGAGCCTTCCTGTCAGTTCCATGACGTTTTGGCAACATAGACAAAACATCTCAACTTAGGGAGGAAAAGGTGATTTTAAGAAGGGATGATTGGCACCACAGTGGCAGATAAAACCAATATACATAAAACTTAGAATTATCCAAACAAGGGCAACAATAGAACAGTACATCAACAATATACTAATGCTAAGTGAAACAGAAATTTCAGCTCCAGGTCAGCCTTCAAGGGGATGCTATTCCAAAGTTGTCACATACCACCCACAAAAAGCCCTATCCCATCTCATCTCCCCCTGACTCAGTGGAGGCACAAAAAGCATGGTCTCCCTAGATGACTTCAATGACCGGAACTGGCCGACAATATGAAAGCAGATGGTTCTTCTTATATCCTGGTCTCAAACTGTTTTGGGCATTAGTGTTCAAAACCAGCACTTTGAAATATACCGAAAGGTGATAAAGTTCTATAACAAGCTAAGAAGAGGAGGAGGAAGAGATTGGATTTATACCTGTCCCAGTCACGCCCACTGGGACTCTCGCTGACCCCCTGCAACCCCTGCACACGACCCCCAGCCCTGCACCAACAAATGCCCCAGAACCCTCCAGGAGGAACCAGGGCTCCAAAGAAGGGGTGGGATCCCATCACACCATGGCTGCTGCAACCAACCTGGAAAAAACACCAAGTGAAACCCTAATTGTGGGCGGAGCATCACCTGAGCCCCACATCACTGCTTTGAGCTAGGGAGATGGTTGGGGAGGCCCCAGTGGCACTTAGAGCCCATAGCAGCGGCTGGCAAGGACCATAAGAAGCATCCAGCTGACAGGGAGGGGGCAGGCACAGAAAATGCTGCTGCTGGAGATGCTCCCTGAGCATCTGCACTTATAAAGAGGGAGGGGTCAGATGAGGGGAGGGGTTAGGGGACCAGGAAGGGTACATAAGGCAGCCAGAACAGAGACTGAGGAGGAGGATTGGTGAAGCCGGGCACTAGCTGCAAGCACAGAGAGGGGGAAGTGCAGAGCAATGGTTCAATAGAAGGGTGACCGGGTGACATAACCCAGCTCTCCACCATATCTGAGACCCCCCCCCCAGCCACTTCATGGGGCAGGACAACAGTCTGGTGGGGCAACAGCCACCTAAGGGGAGGGGCCATCGAAGGAGGCGGGGCACAACAATACCCCACCCTTCAATTGAAGTCTCAGAGTGGTTTACAATCTCTTTTCCCTTCCCCTCCCCACAACAGACACCTTGTGAGCCAGGTGGGGCTGAGAGAGTTCTCCCAGAACTACTCTTGAGTGGAACTCTTGAGTTATGACTGACCCAAGGTCATACCAGCAGGTGCAGGTGGAGGAGTGGGGAATCAAACTCAGTTCTCCCAGATTAGTCCACATAATTAACCTCTACACCAAACTGGCTCTCACTCTAGCCATAACGTTTTGGACCTGATGCATTTTTAAGAGGATAGCCCCAGATATGAGCATGGATGACTAACTAGATGATATAAATGGATATGTTCCAGTGGTACACAATTCCAGTGGTACACAATAGAACCAGAACACACAATATTACAAATGTATACGAACAAGTTCTGGGAAGCCACATGTGAGGCAGCAAATGCTAGTCAATGAAAGCTTTTGCAGAAATTTGTGTTAAACCTTTAAGGTGCCACAAGATTTCTATTTGTAGAAACAGGTTTTGTTATAAGTCTTCTCCAGTTGCTGGATCAGAATAGTTAAAGTTGTGGAACAATGCTGCTTTTATAATGACTAGCCTGCCATGATTTCATGTGGTGTTATCTTTAGAAAATTAAAATGAGATGTACAATTAAGCAAATATGTTGAAATACTGAAAATGGAATCGGCATTAGAGCAGGGGTGTCAAACATGTGCCCCATGGGCCATAACCATCCCCACAGGGCTCCTATCCAGCCCTTGAGCAACTGGCTGTCTCCTGCTTCTTCTCCAGTTCTGCTACTGTTGCACTGCAGCTTGTTTTGCCACGCACTCTCAATCACGCAGGAGAGATAGATAGGTAAGCCTCTGTTCTCTACATTGGTTGAGGCTTGCTTTCTGACCAGGCTCCCTCAATCACACAGGAAACAAAGGTAAGCCTTTGTTCCTTTCCATTGGCTGAGGCTCCTTCCCTTCCTCCTCTTCGCTTGGCAATCACATGGGAGAAATGCAAAGCACCTTTTAGACCAACGAAGTTTTGCTCAAGGTATGAGCTTTTGTGTGCCTCACTACAGTGTGTGTGTATTTTGTTGGGCTCATTATGCTATGTGTGTGTTTTGTTTGGCTTGTTATGCTATGGTTCTCCTGGGTGCAACTGGGTTTGTCTCCCCTTTATTAATGTATCATGCCTTCCTGATCCACTCTTTCTCAGTAGGAAAGCAATGTGAACTATTTAGATGAGGAATAACAATAAACCAGTGAGGTGGATTAGGTTGAGACTGTGTGTCCAGACTAGGGGTGGCCAAACTATGGTTCAGGAGTCACATATGGCTCTTTCACACATTTTGTGTGGCTCTTGAAGCCCCCCTGCCCTGTCAGCTGGATTGAAGAAGGCATTTCTCTCTAAATCACTTCTCCAAGCCAAGTCTGCCGGCAGCTTGGAGTATACATTTAAAGTTAAAGTTGCTTTCTTTCCACCTGCACCTCCCTGCCCATCTATTTGCCTGCCTGCCTTCCTCCCTTCTCTTGCGGCTCTCAAACATCTGACGTTTATTCTATATGGCTCTTAAGCAAGTTTGGCCACCCCAGGTCCAGACTAAGTTCACCCAGCACATTTCCTTCATAGACTGGGGGTTTTAAACCTAGACTTCCCAGATAGCAGATTGACACTGACCACTATACATGGCTGTATCTCTATTCTTGCACTGCCCCATAGGAGTTGCAGTTATTTTTCTGGGAAGACCATAGTTTTGTAGACAAACACATAGCCCTCAGTCTGTGTCATGATGCCTTCACATGTCCTTGACCAGCACATGAAGCAATTTAGAGCAGAATCTAGCTGTTCTACTGCAGATCAGCAGTCTGAAGCTATCTAGAGGGTGATAATTATTTCAAACCCTGCCATTATTCCATTTTATTTTCTGAAAAATACTGTCTTTCCAAGGTGAAAAGAACATTTTGGGGGAGACAATATTTAGCAAACAGAATTCAACACACAAGACTAGCCAATTGCAAAATTCCAGCTCTGCTTAATACCTGTCAAAAAGTAAACTACCACAGTGGAAAATACACAATATTAATAGAGAAATATTCCCGGCACTGCAATGACCTGAATCTTTGGTGACAACAATGGAAAGCACCTTTCTAGACAGCTTGCTATAAGAAGCCTGACAGCTACAAGCAGTTCAGGAAGGAGAAAAAAGCAATTAGAAAAGGCAGCTTTGCATTTTTAGATATAGAAATAAATAGCTATCATAGTAAGCACACTCAGTGTATGACAATTGCAGGGCTTTTTTTTTTAGTAGGAATGCACAGGAACACAATTCCGGGTGGCTTGGTGTCAGGGGTGTGTGGCCTAGTATGCAAATGAGTTCCCGCCGGGCTTTTTCTTAAAAAAGAAAAAAGCCCTGGATAATTGGTTACTTAGGTAAGAGACTTGGGCAAGGCATCTTTGTCTTTTGAAACTGGATATTAAAAGCCTAGCAGTAAATCAAAGATGCACATTACAACTAGACATTAATGTCTGCCTGTAATGAATACAATTAACTTCTACGTTCTGTACTGCCTGAACAGAAAAAGTATTAATGGTAACTGTTAAATGACTCACAATAATTTGTTTTGAAATTTATTTTTAATGGAACAACCCCCTAGAAACCATTTTTAGCAGCAACTCCTGTACCCAGCTGAAAAGCTATCACTTACATTTAGGGGATCCTCCAGACATGTAGTACAAGGAGGATGCAAAAAGATGATATGGTTCCAAATCTCACCCCTACCCCCACCCCATGCATTTGGCTTTGGCTTCATTCATACAGTTTGCTCCGTTAGTGCAAGATTGAAAGGGTTGGGCAGATTCCTCTTTCTTGTTAAAGCCACATAGCATATTTTTAAAGGATCTTTAGGGGTTTGATAGCTTAATCTGTTGGTGGAAGGTTGGATCTTAAGCCAAACAAAACCATCCCAAAACATAAATCTCCCCCCCCCCACTCAATTTCATACTAAATGAAGTTAACTAGCAATAATCTACAATAGGAAAAATCCTTTTTTTTTTTAGTTAAGTTAAACTTACTGAAATTTGACATAAATGCCACCCATTGAATTACCTTGTATTTTCTGGATGAGAGGAAAATAAGGGTAATTATCCACTTCATGTTCCCATTATAAGCATAGTTGCTGACCTCCACATAATAAAGTTTCATCTAAAAATGTTGACTGGAAAGCAGGTAGGCAGCAGCCTCTAATGACAGCATTTGCTAATTAATTTAATCTCAGCTAAACTCCTGCATGAGAAACATTAGGCAACTTTCCAGCTCCCAACAAAACCTAACAGGAATGTTTTTGTTTTAAAGATGCAAACAACATTTCTGATATCAGGGGGGAAAGTTGTATCAAGGCAGAAAACTGGTTCACACACAGCTCTGGGAAAGGATGTAGGTTTCCTGGGGAAATCTGAATTGGAAACTATTCTGATTGAAATAAATAATGTAATATTTAAATAATGTTAGCAAAAGAAGGCAAATACACCACGTACAAGCCTGGACTGTGTACAAGCACTGGGGTTTGCTTACTGAATGTACCATTTTATATTTGACTCAGCATGCATAATCTGCCTTAAGTCTCTTGGAGAAAGGTGGACTATAAACAACATAAATAAAATAAACATCCCACATATACTGTATTTTTCACACCATAAGGCGCTCCGGAGGATAGGACGCACCTTCCTCCTGGGGGGGGGCGATCTGCTGCCTCTTCCTCCGATCCGGCTTCCCTCGCGCCTGCCTGCCTGGCTCCATCTTCTTCAGGCAAGCGCTGGGATCGCTCCACGTGGCCCCAGCGCTTCGCAAGCGCCGGCTGCGGAGGGGGCAGCGTGCTTCCTCCTTGCCTGTGTGCCTGGCTTCAGCTGTGATGTTTAAAGCAAGCGCTGGGATCGCTCCCTCCCCCCTCCGATCCCAGCGCTTGTTTTAAACATCACAGCTGAAGGCAGGCACACAGGCAAGGAGAAAGCACGCTGCCCTCTCCACAGCCGGCGCTTGCAAAGCGCTGGGTTTGCGGAGGGGGCGCTTGCAAAGCGCTGGGGCCACGTGGAGCGATCCCAGCGCTTGCCTGAAGAAGATGGAGCCAGGCAGGCAGGCGCGGGGGAAGCCGGATCGGAGGAAGAGGCAGCAGATCGCCCCCTCCCCACCAAAGGTACGTACCTTCGGACCATAAGACGCACACACTTTCCCCCCCACTTTTTTTTAAGGGGGGGAGTGCGCCTTATAGTCCGAAAAATACGGAAGTTCCTCTAACATGACTGACCTGCTGCCCAAAAGCCATTACAATTATAAACAGACTGTATTTACGTAAGTGAGGTGGGAAATATTCCATAGAAAAATGTAGCATTGCTGGTTCTATATACACAGTTGGGGAAGGGCTTATTCAGAGATGCTCATCAGGCATGGTAATCACTGCCTGATGTACACTTATTATATGTAATGTTATAACAGACTGCAGGGACAACACAGCCTTATCTGTGTAGTCTATACCTACAATTTTGTTGAAGAAGAAAGCACAATTCTCCTTTATCACACAAAATGCTACAACTGGGGTCTTCTCCCAGTTCCCTATTCCTGGTCTGCCACCTCTCTTGAGCTGTTGGGCTCTTCTCAGTCGCACCATTGGACCTAGCTGAGGACTCCTTACGAACCATTTCAGAGCTGTGGAGGCAGATCCTGCCCAGTCAGAAGAGACATGGTACCACTTCTGGCTTGGTTGTGTTTACTTCCAGCCAGGCAAACTGTGGTGCTGGGCCATTGCCTGGCCCTAACGGGGCCACTCCCCACTCACACCATAGTTGAGCTTCCATCACTAGTTCGGCACGAAGTCTAAATTGAACTATAAATTGTATTGTTTGGAGTCTACCAACACAGTGAATAACAGCATTATTATATTGTTTAACTAATCCATATAGTATATTAAAATTTATGAGGGGAGAAATACTTGACATTATTTGGTAAACCGCTTTTTAAAATGCAAGACAACTGCTGCCCAGTAAGTAAAAACCTGATGATTATTTCTTACCATTTCTCCACCTGTTCAGTTCCATCTCCAGATGCTGGATAACATTTTTAAGTGTCTTGTTTTTTTCCTTTTCCTTCTCATATTTTTTCTTCCACTCTTCGGCTGTCAACTCAAGATTTACAGACACAGTGTTCTTAATAGTTTTGGCTCTATGCAGGAAAAAAGAGAGAGAATCAAACAAGCAATAACTGGATGCCCTTTAATCTTAGCCATAGATCTCAGCATAATAAGCAATGATTCACATGCCAACTAAAATTATTTTATTGTAACTTAGTCACTGTTTTAAGTAATTACCACAGAAACCATCCTTTTTACAGTTATTCCAAACACTTCCCCGATTAGTTTTCCAATAAAGTTATGAATCTCGCTGCACTACTACTATTTCCTGCCTAAGGCATACAGTTGGGTTAATGTGTCAGGAAGCAATAAGGAAGAGGAACTATTTGAGGTTAGATCATGGAAATTAGGCACAGACAGAACAGCCAAAGAGAAAGCCTGCAGTTCAGACATCCTGAACTAGCAAACCTCAGTTTGTTTGCAACAGGAATGAGCAGGGAAGTCATCAGATGCCTTTCCCTTGAAGACTGACAACTTCCTGGTTTGTGGTGAGTGGCTATTTTCGGTGGTATACCTGTGCTGTAAAAAAACCTGCAGTTTATTCTTGTCTATAAAATGAGATAAACTTCACACAATTCACACATCCAAACAAACTGTGGTTTGTTACAAACCAGAAAGTCTTCCATTTTGGCCAAGCAGATGAGACTGAGGACTTCCAGCCTCATCCTTGAATCAAGCAAACAGTGACTTTTTTGATTGTTTGAATGTTTCTTAGGCGTTGTGGGAAAACATAGGACATAGGAAAATAAGAAAAATAGGAAATTTGCAGACAGATAAATAAAATAAAATTAGCCAAGGCAAAAACCCCCCGAAAACCCTTACCTTATCTCAACAATTCCAAATAGCATATCAAAACATTTAAAACATGTATACCAAGCCTTGACAAATTTTCTTGGCCAGCTCAAAAATTGAGGAGGCAGAATCAAATTTCAGACTTCAGGGTTATGTATGACCATATTTTCTAACTACTGCTACCACACACACACACCCTAGACACCACAAAGACATTTCCAGGTGCCATGACAACCTGCAACTGGGATTTCTCAAGTCCTGATCTTTACAGTAACACAGAGAAAAATGTTCCAAGAACCATCAGCCTCTACTTAGATACCAAATGAAACCACCACAGGTATTACTCACTCTGTCTTGATATCAGATAACATAAATGCATACAGAAATGTCTTAGCATACAGAACTAGGAAATTTTTTTCACTTTCTCTCCCAATTACAGAACCATTATTATCTAAGAAAGAGTAGTGAGAAAACTGAAATAGCTGTTAAATTGTTCAAAAGCACAAAGCATGCTAAATTGATCTTAGGAACTGCAACACTTATTTACTTGCAGCATTTTTCAAAATCTTGAAAAGAGATGCCAAGGTACCCAAGTAGGGATGCCAGCCTCCTGGTGGATAACACAACAAAAAATGCAAGCTAGTGACCAATTTACTAAGAAGTATATGGAAACCAGTCCAAATGTCCAAAACATGTATATTTAAGTCCCAAAGTAGTGTGGTGACAAGCCAATCGATTAAGTACTTGTTTCTTTCCAGTCTTCATCAGACCTGGGACCACTAACAAAAGAAAATATTATACAAAAATATTAGAAGGACATTCAGACACCACCAACCCTCTTCCAGTGAAAAAGTATATCATACTTACATATTGATTCAATTATATGGATTTTTACACAATTTTCAAAAAAGAGGGACGCAGAGCGTCTCCAGCATCTATTTCACCTCGGCTACAGCTCAGTATGTGGCTTCTTGTGCACCCTAATCCCCCAGAATTACAGCTCATCTCCAGACTACAGAGATCAGTTCCCACAGAGAAAATGGCTGGTTTGAAAGGTGGACACTATAGAACTGTACCCAACGGAGGTCACTACCCCCCTCAAGTTCTACCCCAAATCTCCAGGAGTTTCCTAACCTGGAGTTGTTAATCCTACCCCCCCCCCCAATTCCCTGCCAGTGGGCAGGGAGGACATGGCAACTCTATGCCCAAGAGTAAATTATTCTCAGCTTAAATTAAACAGCTTGTTGTCTTCTACAGTGAATAAGCAAGTCAGCCTCTGTATGGAGATGCACAGGGGAAAAAAGCATTTTCAGAGGTGCAAAAGAGTAAGAATGGGGGCCTTGTCTCAACTCAAAAAAGCAGCTGGTAAAAATACAGCAAGAACCTGAAGTCTTATTGATTTGGTATTAATTTTGTTCCCTTCTCTGCCATATTAATGGCAACAGAAGTAAATATAACTTGTAATTCCATGATTATTTTCACCAAAATTTGCGTCGGTTTGTTTTAACATGTTGAAGCACTGAGGGGTAAAATTACACAGGGAAGGTTTAGCTCTTTCTTGTTAAGACCATTTTCCTGGCCCATATCGGGGGGGTCTCCACCCTCATTGAGTCTGCAGGCACTTGTAGAATTTTAAGAAAGAATTATGGGCACTGCCACAAAACAGCTTCAGGAGGGGACTGGATAAATATAAGGAGCAGAGGTCCATCACTGGCTATTTGTCACAAAGAATAGATGGAATACTATATCTGAGGCAGTGATGCTCTGTATTCTTGGTGCATGGGGGGGTGGGGCGACTGTGGGAGTTATGACCCCACTGATGGGCTTCCAGATGGCACCTGGTTTTTGGCCACTGTGTGACACAGGGTTGGACAAGATGGGCCACTGGCCTGATCCAACATGGCTTCTCTTATGTTCTTATGTAACACAGAGTGTTGGACTAGATGGCCACTGGCCTGATCCAACATGGCTTCTCTTATGTTCTTATGTGACCCAGAGTGTTGGACTAGATGGGCCACTGGCCTGACCCAACATGGCTTCTCTTATATTCTTAAGGCCATAGAAGGCCGGATCAGATCACCATTTTGGAAAAAAACATTTTAGTTTTAGTTTCCAAAAAGAGGAGCATTTATTCCCTGCACAACTACAGCAAAAGGTTACCAAGCCCAGAGACACAAGATAGTCTATGACTAATTTAAGGGTACATGGTTATGATTAGAACGCCACACTTTTCTAGTCAGTCAGTTCCACTCAAGGCTCTTTGCTTCTTCCTCAACAATCAAAAAGTGGGAGACAAGGAAAACATCTGTGGATACTAGGGCTTTTTTTCTGGAAAAAGAGGTGCCGAAGCTCTCAAGTGAGAAATGAAGGAGAAACAAACGGACGCCCCTCATGAACTTTTAAACATTTATTGAGAATTTTGTTTCCACAAACAGGTTCCAGGGGAGAAGACCCTTGGAGGGGAACCCACAGTGAGGTTTCACTGCCCCGGGTACTTTTATACCACCTGGCAACAATATATAATGTACTTGCATTTCTTCCCACAAGTGAGTAAAAGCAGCTTGGGAATGGTGATTTGGGGAATGAAAGGAAATGTGCAGTCTCTCCTCCCTTAAGCCAACTTGCCCTTTTAAAATCACAGTCCTTACAGGTAGGACAAATAATCACAGAACACATACGTAGTTTCACCATAAATAAAATATATGAATAGCAACAAATGCATGGATTGACAAATCCATGAATAGTGTCAAATTTCTCCCACATACTTTACAGTGAACTAATCCACATGATTTGCTCTCTCTCCTCTCAAATCTCTTATTCTCTCTTCATACAAGCATCATCTAGTTCTTTTGCCTTTAATAAATGATCAGATCTGGTGCCTTGATTTCCTTAAAACAAGAAGACCACAGCATCAGTGAGCTTCATATGTAACAGCCAATTGCTTCCAGTTTTATGGCTGGCACAGAGAGAAAGGTTCTCCTCCCAGAGCTCATTATTTACGCAGCATCTATCAAGGTCCTCATTAACTGAGCCAAGCCACACTGTGCTGACTCAGTCTGCTCCAAAACAGATTTGCTTTCCAAATTCAAACTGCTTTTTTTTTTTGATGATTTAAGCAAAGGAGAGAGATACAGAGAACAGAAATTTACAGAAATGTAAATATGGTGGGGACCATGCAGCCTGCGTTGTGTGTATCTAAACAAGAATGATGTAAAGATCTGACCTAAGACAGACTCTTTCCTCCAACCCCACCAAAGCTATCAATGCTAGTAGCACTAACCTCCATTACAGAGGCTTAATGCTTGCTCTAAGGTTGGAGTTGAAACTTTTCTCTTCACATAGTTTAATAATGTTGAGTTACGATCACATATCTGATTTGCACATTTATTATGAGGTTTGCTATTCACACTCTCTATACCAACATAGTCACAGAAAGATCAATACAGCCACAGCAGGCTGTGAGCCAGCGAAGTACTCATGCATGAAATTACGCACAAAGCCAAGTTCTTTTGCTGCATCCACAATTTTATTCTTAAGAGCCTTCTGGTAGTATCAGTGCAATATCACTGATGCCTGTTAGCAGAAAATCCCAAATCAAAATCCAGCTCCCACCCCCCTCATTTAGCTTTAATTAACTAGCTTTACTTTGACTCAAAACCCAAACTGGCCTAGACACTATTGACCATGTCCCTACAACTGTCTTCAGTTCAGATTTCTCTGGAAATTTTCACTGAAAGAATGCAACAGACTTTTAAATTGTACTTTCCTCTAAAGATTTAGTCACTCTTGCCTCTAGTAAATTAAAGCGCAATTCATGCATGGTATGGCTAATAATGTGCTGTTTTACTTTATTGCGGCATATACTTTCAAGTCTTATTATTCAAAAATCCACTAATTTGTAATCAACTTGTCCAAAACTCAGTAACCAGACTTTAATGAAGGCATGACCTACTGCAAGAGATGTCTGTGCTCACCTTTGACCAAACATAAGAGTAGACTTGGTTTCTGCTTCATTGAAGATGGATGGAGAACAGCAGATGACAATGGTGGTTCTACAATTCCCCCCTAAAGAGTCCTGAAGAATCCGGGTCATTTTGCTGTCTCGATACGGGACATGAGTTTTCTGATTGAGAGACAGGGGACACATTTCAAATATCATCACATAAAATATATTCTTAAACAAATAACTATGCCAGTAAGTCCTGTTATCATTTATCTGATATATGCAGCAGAGTTTTCATATTGCTAAGGTGAAGAGAAAAGATACGGACCAATGTTCCCTCTAATTTTTCCCCCTCCTGTGTGGAGCTGTTCACATCCTGAGCAGAATATAACTGCCATAATCTTAAAATGGACAATGGGCAGTTAAAGATCCTGCACAGCTCCCCAGACTGCTGCTGCTGAGCAGGGCTTCCTGTGCTAATGAGAGGCCGCTCATGCACACAGCTTAGAGGGAACACTGATATGGACCTAAAGACAATCTTTTATGTCTTTGGGCTGACATTTAATGTGTCATTAGCTGCAAATGAAGCTGCATGTGTTAATTTCCCATGGGAAAGGGCAGAACATAAATTAACCAAATAAAATAAATAAATAAATTATATAAGTGTGATTATATATGTGAGGCTGTCTGTAGATACAACCTATAGCCTTTAATAGGTCTAAACATGGCCGCTACATCACATGAGCTTTCGAGAACACATCTCATCTGCTTTGGCTGCAAGTTTGCTTTTGAGTTGGAAGTGGTGCTGATTTCAGAAGCCCATTACGCAGTGTGAAATCACACAAGAACCTGACTTACTGGGTGCCAAGTTTTGCAGCCTGGGCTGGGAGAGAAAGGAGGAAAAGGTTTGTTGGCTCCTGCAGTCCCATGGGCAAGCTGGCTGTGATTGGAGGCTGATGCCGGCAACATTCCCTGCTTGCTAGTCACATCATTGTCTTTGCTTCCAGGGGAGGGGCTGTCCTGGAAACAGCAATGATGCAGGGGTTTTTGGCAAGCTCTCCCAGGGCATTTAAACCACTGTGGCAGAGCACCTCACCCCGTTTGTGGGATCTTATGGCTCTGCAAAGGCTTCCACATGGCAAATCCTTCTCTTCAAGTAAGTGCAAGGTTTGTAGGCTAGGTGCTTGGTTTGTTTGAAAGCAGGCAGCTGTGAGTGCCCAGTGAACCAGTAGACTTCCTTGCTTCACAGAGCCAATATTTACTTAGCTGTTTTTATTTGGTTTGCCTGTGGCTTGGGGAGGGGGGAGCTTGGTCGCAAGCACTACTGTGCAACTGGGTGAAAGTGTTGCTATGTTTATTAAACCTTAAGCAGCAGCCACATAGAGCTGCTAATTTACTGAGATCAATAATCCCCTAGGGATGGGCATGAACTGGGAAAACGGTGGTTCATGTCGGTTTGTGGTTTGTTTGACTGCCAAACCAGTATTTCATTTTGGTTCATGGTTCCATTTGATGGCCTGAACCATTTTGTAGTTCATCAGTTTGTCCAGTTCTTCTGGTCCCTAGTGAGCTCTGAAGGCATTTAAATGCCTTCAGAGCTCACTTTCCCTTGGGCATTGTCTGTTTCAATGGACTGAAACTGACGGGCTCTCCCTTCCCTTGCTTTCCCCAACCACCCCTTCACAGTGGCTGGCTGCTGGAAGCACGGGGTGGGAGAGCAGGTCAATTTCACACCCCATGGAGTGAAACTGACCCACTCTACTTCCCATTCCCTTCCCCAGCCAGCCTCCCCTGTCAGACCAGCTGGGGACACTAGACAGCAGGCTGCAGAAGGGACACTAGATAGCAGGCTGCCACCCCTCCCTTCTCTAGCCCATGGTCTCTCCATTGTACCATATGGAGCAATAGGATTCAATGGAAAGATTGTGCTGCTGCTGCGACATAGCTCTAGTGAGAAGGTTTGGGAGATTCGGGAAGGATTTGTGGGAGGCATTTCCTCCTGAACCAGTTTGAAACAAACTATGAACCTGTCTGGTTCATGTATGAACCACAGTTCATGGATCAGTTTCTGCCCATCCCTACATTCTCCCATCCCTCAAAACTTCATGGGGTACTGTTGTTGAGTTAACATTGCAACTTTCCTAGAGATTAACAGGGTTTTAAAAATGCTGCTTCAATCCCATAAGGGGTAGATAGTTGGGATTAGTGACTATTTGGTTTCTTGTTCCTTGGGAAGTTTACTATGCTTTGGGCTGGTATTGCCATGTGGGAAGCAATGTTTCTGGCATTTAATCATAGCCTCTATGTTTGTTTTTACTTCCTTACAGCAGGTTTATTTACTATTTGGGGACTGAGCAGGACTGGTTTTACAGGAGTATACTCATTTTCATTATTTACTACATAGCTTGTTGCTTCAGCTAAAGCAGGATTTCTTATAAATTTTTTAAAGAGAGGACCTGGAACAAATCATTAACTGCATAATTACATTAGGCTGCACTACAGTAAATTAAGTTTGGTAAATTATAATACAGTTTTAAGAGTTCGGATTTACTTTAAGGCAAGTTCTTAGCAACATAAAACGGCTCCAAAGCATGCCTCAAACAAGGGGGAAAGCTCTGTAGGCTCTAGGATGGGGGCTCCCAGTAGAAGTACAGCTACTGCCCAGCAAGGCATGAGGTCCATTGCTCCTAAACCATCTAAAAGTGCTTCCCAGGTGCTCCATCCAAAAGACCTACTGTCGCCAAGGGTCCAGCTCAGCAGTCCAAAGCCACACAGGCAGCAGTTAACAATACAGCCCTGGCTTCACTGCTGGATAAGTCTGCTGTCCTCTTGGGGACTGCCCAGAAATTAGAGTGGTTATCTGAGCATTTTTGGGCACTTCAGCCTCTGAGCCTTCTGTTCCAAAAAGAGCCAGGAGCCAGGGCAGAAGCCCGCACTCCCCGGCAGAATCCAATTCACCTGTGATTCCCTGGAAACCATTTTGCAGAACCAGCCACACCATAAGAAGAGATGTGCAAGTCTTGATGAGTGATTAAAGAGCATGATTCTTCAGGCAGCAGTTTAGGTTCCGGTGAGTCATCCTCTGAGGAGGAATCTACATATACGAGTTGGAGTTACTGGGTCAAAAGTGTGCATATTCTATGTTTGCCAGCATGGGTGTTAAAGTGCAGGGGGATTGAGATTGGCCTAGGAACTCGGGATTTGGGATTCGGAGCAACCAGATGCTGCCAAGAGTTATGTGATCTACAGCAATTAAAAAATAACAACATCTAGACATCTACCTCCCCCATAAGGTCTGGGAACACATCCTAGATGACTATCATAATGCCCCTGTATAAATCGATGGTGCAGTCCCATTTGGAGTACTGTGTGCAGTTCTGGTCGCCGCACCTCAAAAAGGATATTATAGCATTGGAGAAAGTCCAGAAAAGGGCAACTAGAATGATTAAAGGGCTGGAACACTTTCCCTATGAAGAAAGGTTGAAACGCTTAGGACTCTTTAGCTTGGAGAAACGTCGACTGCGGGGTGACATGATAGAGGTTGACAAGATTATGCATGGGATGGAGAAAGTAGAGAAAGAAGTCCTTTTCTCCATTTCTCACAATACAAGAACTCGTGGGCATTCGATGAAATTGCTGAGCAGACAGGTTAAAACGGATAAAAGGAAGTACTTCTTCACCCAAAGGGTGATTAACATGTGGAATTCACTGCCACAGGAGGTGGTGGAGGCCACAAGCATGGCCACCTTCAAGAGGGGTTTAGATAAAAATATGGAGCAGAGGTCCATCAGTGGCTATTAGCCACAGTGTGTGTGTGTGTGTGTGTGTATATATATATTGGCCACTGTGTGACACAGAGTGTTGGACTAGATGGCCATTGGCCTGATCCAACAGGGCTTCTCTTATGTGACACAGAGTGTTGGACTGGATGGGCCATTGGCCTGATCCAACAGGGCTTCTCTTATGTTCTCTTATTATGTGGATGTTTTTTCACTGCTTGGATTAGAAAGCAATAAGAGCAGACGTGGTCCTAATTCTGACAAGAGAGGTGACCAAAAAAAGTTTAGCCGATTGCAATTTTTTTAAATTGGATGTCCAGCTATGCAGTCTTTATGAGCGTGGTGCTGTAAGTCTATCTAGACTGAGGTTGGCATTTAATGAATTACGTGTCTTTTTAGCTGGAGAGGCTGCTGCTATTGATTATTATGAGGCGCCCCCTGTAAGCAGGTCTCCCATACTAAGTTTTCCAGATGGGATGTTACCAATGATAAAATCTGGTTTACAACTGTCAGCCCTCATAAAATCTTCCAAAAGCAAGGGATCCTTCCAAAAGATGGGATCCTCCATGCGGGGTTTGCTGGGAATACAATTCGAACACAACTGTAATGCATATTTTGGCCCTCACCCCAAACTGTCATGCATGTGTAGCGGTGGGCAGCCATTGCAGGCTGCCTGATCCTCTTCTAGTGCTGATAGCAAAAAAGATGGGAGGGTCGGACAATACTTCTTTCTCCAGCACAGCAAAGTAATTCAGCCATGGCAGGGTTCTTGAGTCTGGGTCCAGCCTGAACACCTATCTGCCCATAGGCATTGGCCCAATTTTTAGCCTCATATCTCAATAGGGCTACAGCGCATTTTCTTTATGAAGGATTTAACTCATGTGTTTTGAATTCTTTTTACAGGTCCCCAAGTGGTGATGAGTTGTGGCAATCTCAAATCAACTAAGGATCTTCCTGACATAGTAATGCAAAAGGTAATCAAGCAATGTGCAGAGGGCCAGGTCGCAGGCCCCTTCACATCCTCTCCTTTTATGAATCTTCCCCTTTATTCCTTTAAAAAAAACTGACACGCGTATAGGTTGATTGGACCACCTATCTCACCCTATGGGTTCCTCAGCGAATGATGCTATCCTCAGTGAATTTTATACCATGAAATATGATTCATTGATCAAGGAGTTCGCCTTGCAAAATCATGTGGCCCTGGCATCCTTGTGGCCAAATGCAATATACGTTCTGCCGTCCGCCTTTTACTGGTTCGCCGAAATGACTTTAGCCTTTTAGGCTTCAAACTCAACGGTCACTGGTTTGTTGATAAAGCCACGGCCATGGGTTGTTCAGTAGCCTGTGCTGCTTTTGAGACCTTCAGCATGTTTTTAGATGATTATCTTGATGATTTCTCATTTACTGGGTCAGTTGGATTCCCCAACTGTGCTAATTGCTTGTCTATTTTCCAGAAGCTGGCATCAGAGTTTGGGGTACCATTACCCCTGGACAAACTGGAGGGTCGTGACACATAGATCACCTATCTGGGTGTTCTACTTGATTCTGTTCAAGGCATTTCCTGGTTACCTAATGATAAACTGACAGCACTCAGGGTCTTACTGCTTCAGGTCACTTAGAGGGAAAATGCACACTTAAGGAGATCCAGGCTTTCCTCAATCACCTCAATTTCACCTGTAGGGTAGTTACTCCCAAATGCACATTTTGCACCCACTTAGCAAGGTCTACTGCCAGCATTTCTGCACCTCAGCAACACATCAGAATTACCTGGAGATATTAAGGAAGGCTTGCACATTTGGGTTAATTTTCTGGCCAATTTTAATCAGGTTGTGATTAATTTTATCTCCTGATGACACACTGCAGGTCCACTCTGATGCAGAAGGCAGCATGGGTTTACTTTGCAGGACTTTGATGCATACAGCACTGACATTTATATTGGTCTAGATCAGGAATGCTTAAGGATCTTCCACCTTTGAGTTCTTCCTTATACTGAGGGCAGTTATAATATTTGGGGGGGGGGGGTATTTCCATAATAAATGTATTGTGTTTTGGTGAGGCAATCAGGTGGCAGTTAGTGTTATCAATCGACAGTCATCTCACTCTGAGTGGGTTATGTGTCTTGTACAGAGGCTTGTGCTTGCTTTCCTTGTGTATAACATCTCCTTTATAGCAAAATATGTTGCGGGTGCCAGTAACGACATTGTGAACATACTGTCTCAATCTCAGGAGCAGAGATTCCAGCTTTGGGCACCTGATGTGCAGCAACACTGAGACTGGTTTCCAGAGGAGCAGCAGAACCTTGGAACAAGTGATCTTACAGGGAATATTTGGTTCCTTTGCTCTATCCAACCGCCAGTCTTATGACTGGGCTGTCTCTTCCTTTTTCTCTTGTCTGGCACACTTGGGCTTTAACACAACCTTCTCAGTATCTGAAGCACTTGTTCTCTATTATACTGCTCATCTAAAAGAACTCAATCTTGCATCCAGAACTGACCTTGCATCTAGTCGCAATTTCCTTTTATAACAGGGCCTTGGGCTTTTCTGATCCCTGTATCTCTTTTATTGCTTGCCATGCTATCATAGGGTGGAGGCAGACTTCTCCAACAGTACCTGATTAATGTAAGCCAATCACTATACAGATGCTGCAGGGCTTTATGCAGCTTTAGTCGTGGGTTTGTTGGCAGGAGCAGGCGGGAATTCCCCTTGCTCTTGTGGTGGCTTGGGCATCAGGATACATCCATTTGGGGTGGGGCCTGCATACCCAGCCCTCTGTTTGGGGACTCCCTTAAAGAGTCTTCGGTGTGGAGCCATTAGTGGCTTGCCCAGCTTGGGAGCTATTGTCTGGCTCTCACCTCCAGATGGCAAGGGAACCACACAATAGCTGGCGCCCATGTGGTCTCCAGAAACTTTGTCACTCCTTGGTTCCCCCTTCCAGCAGGCAAGCTAGGGGAGGGGGGGTTATGGGTTTTTTTAATTGGGCAACAGTCAAATTGAATGATGCTGGATCTGTCCCAATGCTGTATCAATGTCCATTTGTTTGTTCCTAATAATGCTGTGGCCAATTTTCTTCCACAAAATGATTTCTTGTGTTTCATTTTCTTCCACACATTCTCTCCTCAACTGGCCATAGGTTCACAAACATAACTGAAGAGCCATCTCTTCTTCTACGTACACGCTCACCTACTGAGGTGATCTTCAGACACCCTGCTCTCTATGCCCCTACGCAAAGCAAATCTAGGTTGTGTGCACTACAGACAGGGCCTTTGTAGTAATGGAGCCTGTATTGTGGAACTCCCCCTCTACAGAGGCACCAAGGGTATATTGTTTTAGGCATCAGATGAATACATTTTAATTATCCCAAGCATTCAAGATCTCCTGTGGTTGTGGTTTTTTTAAAAAAACTACCACTGTTAACTGTAATTTTTGAATGTTCTTGTAATGTTGTAGGCATTTTTATTTTTAAAAAAACACACTTTAGTCCGATGTATATAATGATGGTATAGTATTCTTTTTAGGGGACACAGTTCTAAAGATTTTAATATACTGAAAGCCACCTGAGTTTAGAATTTGTAGAGAGGTAACATACGCAGCATATTTTACTTAATATCAAAGCAATAAGCAAATAAATATCTTCTTGACAAAAGATAAGTGAGGAAAAATAAACTTCAAATTGTAAATAAAAATATAAGTTGCAGCTATCAATTTTGTGGTGATACACAAAAATATTATTTTGTTTCAGAATGGCAGATCCCAACATTATCATGAACAGACAGATCAGAAAACAAGCATTAATTAATTATTCAATACATAATGTAAATAATATCTAGCAATATTAATGAATATCACTAAATCAGTATTGTCAACCAAATTTTGCACATTTATTATCAATGGCAGATTGAGACCTGTAAGACACTATGGAATTACCTGTAATTGAGACCTGTAAGGCACTATGGAATTACAGGTGTATATTTAAGGAAGATGCACAGAAATTATAATTACCTCATACTTCGAATTTTATGTTACAAAGTACATCTATATAAAATAGTATTTGGGCATTAAAAAGTAGTTTGAAGGCAAAGGAGTAACAATATTTTGACATGACTATGAGAAGGATTTTCCTGTTTATTCTAAAACTTACTAGTCAAAACCCAATTTTTCCTAGTTTTCTTCCAAGCTTCCACAGTTCTATTTAGAAGTTTGATTACAAGCAATCAGTGCATGTAAACTGTCTCCTATGAGGAGGCTGCCTGCATCACAACTAGTTGGAGACATGCAACAAGCCATCTGAGTGGAACAGCTCTTCATTCTGTACTGGCTATTTCGATCATGCTGATAATGCAGGTGAAGTGCTAACCACGAAAAGATTCAAAGAAAGTATCCACCCACATTGATAAATCTAGAAATATAAATCCCTATAAATAGCACACATTATCTCACCCTTCCTCCAAGTATATCCAGGCAGTTTATGCTATTTTTTTTCCTTCCTCCATTTACTCTACTTTGGAAGGTAGGTTAAGGTGAGAGTGAGTGTCTGGCCCAAGGTCACCCAGTGAACTTCTGGCCATAGTAGGGATTTGAAGCTTAGTCTCCTCAGTCCTAGCGCACTGTGCTAAGCATTGTATCATGCAGACTCTCCACTTGCATTTCAATTGTAGAAAGAACAGTGATGGTTTATGAGAGGGATGACACCACTTCCTCCCCACCTTCAAACTTATGTGTGTGTGAATGGAAAGGGGAAGCAGGGAAAAGAAAAGCCAAATGATTACTACTTAACAGCTTTTATAAAAAAGAGAATGACTTACAGTGCCTTCTGCCAGTGCTGAGATCACATTGCCCAAAGCAGATAAAGATTTATTAATATTTTTAGCTTCATCAAGAACAGAACCCTCTGCCCCAGTTTTGCTGACCTGCCAGAGAGCAAAAAGGGGTCACACTGAACTGTGAGCTCAAACTGTGTCAGACAGAATATAACATCAGTCAGCAGAAACGTTTCATCCAATTGAGTACATACTTCAGCCCCAGATGAAGAAGCACATTGGTTGTAAAGCGATATACATTTTCATGTCACCCACACTAATGTTGTTTGGCAAAGAAACCAAGGAAAAAAAACAAAGTGCTTATTTATTTTATTTCACAAACACCCAGTTCTTCTGTTAAACTAAAAGCAGCTTCCCCTGCAGTGGTTCCCCTACAGAAGCTGCAGTCTCATTTGGAATACTGTGTGCAATTCTGGTCACCGCGCCTCAAAAAGGATATTATAGCATTGGAAAAAGTCCAGAAAAGGGCAACTAGAATGATTAAAGGGTTGCAACACTTTTCCTATGAAGAAAGGTTAAAACGCTTGGGGCTCTTTAGCTTGGAGAAACGTCGACTGCGGGGTGACATGATAGAGGTTTACAAGATAATGCATGGGATGGAGAAAGTAGAGAAAGAAGTCCTTTTCTCCATTTCTCACAATACAAGAACTCATGGGCATTCAATGAAATTGCTGAGCAGTCAGGTCAAAATGGATAAAAGGAAGTACTTCTTCACCCAAAGGGTGATTAACATGTGGAATTCACTGCCACAGGAGGTGGTGGCGGCTACAAGCATGGCCACCTTCAAGAGGGAGTTAGATAAAAATATGGAGCAGAGGTCCATCAGTGGCTGTTAGCCACAGTGTGTGTGTGTGTGTGTATATATAATTTTTTTGGCCACTGTGTGACACAGAGTGTTGGACTGGATGAGCCATTGGCCTGATCCAACATGGCTTCTCTTATGTTCTTATGTGACACAGAGTGTTGGACTGGATGGGCCATTGGCCTGATCCAACATGGCTTCTCTTATGTTCTTATGTTCCCATCCAGGCACCTTGCAGAGTGAGACTTGCTGGCTTCAGTATGCAGCTGTGTCACATAGACTGATTTTCATTATCTGGACATTACTCTGTACAAGAACATAAGCACATGCCTTCAACAGGACAAGTTTTGTGCAGAAA
Source organism: Heteronotia binoei (assembly GCF_032191835.1). Classification (NCBI taxonomy): domain Eukaryota; kingdom Metazoa; phylum Chordata; class Lepidosauria; order Squamata; family Gekkonidae; genus Heteronotia; species Heteronotia binoei. The sequence continues at coordinate 14,600,528 of NC_083238.1, read as the reverse complement.
GTCTTGTACTAATGCTTTCCAGGATTGCTGAAAATAGCAGATCCTAGGCAAAGTGTCTCTGGTCTTCTTTATTAAAGCCACCCCTTAAAAACACAAGATGCTTCCAAATTCACCCAAGTATGAACAACAACATACAATGCAAGATGAAGGGGGTACTCTTATCAAAGTGAAGGAAAGTGTTCTGCTGGTCACAGCAGCTTCCAAAATTTTGGAGGCCTGTAGTCAAAACTACCCAGAGTCTCCCCGCACCCCCCACACACGCACCCTGCACAAACTGAAAATATTCTCACACTATCTCTTAAGTTCTCCACACAAAGTGAAAATCGCAGGGCTGTTAGAGAAATAGGTATTTTGCCAGTCCAGGATCCCAGCAAATCACGAATCACACTTCAGAGTAATCCCCGCAGATAGGCATGTGAATCCAGCACACTTACGTCTATGGATGACAGGCAATGTGTCTTTTACATTAGGATAGTTACAGCTGTTTCCTGTTTCAACTGCATAATATTATGCATCCCCTCACAAATGGTAGAATTAGCCAAGGCAATCTTCTAAATTGCTTTCTAAGCCCTTAAGAGTCCTTTCAGATTTCAAATACATTTCATTATACATGCTAGAACTATCCCCACCGCATGCCATAAAGAAATCAATAATTCTCTTTTCAATAGTAAGATGCTCTTGTTACCTTTTCACTCCCAGCCAAATCCACCAGATACAGCTTTCCACTGAGTTTTTTTTCTGTTTCAACATTCTCTTGCTTGATGTTAATTAGGAAAATGCTGTGGCTTCTAGAACTGTGTTCATTCATATCTATGAAAAGAAAATGCAGTATAAAACAACACACGCAAGTTATCTTTTCTAAAGACTGATAAAATCATCATTTTTTTTTTAATTTAGTCATGACTACTTAATAAGCACTGAAGCAGCACAAATCATCCTGTTTAAATGTAAATTCTAAGCCCATTTATGGGTTTGCACAATAGAAAGGTAACTCGGCCAAAGCATAACTGCAGGCACAAAATACAAGTTTTTAAGGAAGGAACTGCATCTCTTTAAAATAAGCACTCTTCCTCAGATGGATACACTGCCCATGGGAAGTCTAAAGCAAACTGTAGTTGTATGTCCTTTGCTGATTAAGATGACACAGGGCAGAATTTATTCTAACTGGGTCAATCAATCTTTATTGCATTAGCAAAAAAAGCCATAGCAACAACACAGAGCAAAATGGAAATATACAATAAGATTTTAATAATAATAATAAAATAATAAAGAATTGGACATTTTTACAGAAAACGTTAAAATCATCAATAAAAATATACCTAATAATAAAAAGGCAAACAATATAGTCCAGAGACAAATGACCCAAAGTGGAAAATTCCACACTAGACCTTTAATCCTGGTTCAACCCTGTCTCCAAACAGATTTTCTACACTAGAATCATAAACTCAAAGTTGGTTTCTATGATTCAAGTTGCCACCGTGTGCTATTAGCCACAGTGTATGTGTGTATATAAAAATTTTTGCCGCTGTGTGACACAGAGTGTTGGACTTGATGGGCCGTTGGCCTGATCCAACATGGCTTCTCTTATGTTCTTAAGTGTAGAATGTCAGGGCTGAACCAGAATTGACGATCTAGTGTGGAATTGGCCACACTAGTGTGGAATTGGCCGTACTTTGGCCAGCACTCTGAACTTTTTATCCTTTATGACAACAGCAGCAAATCTTGCCATTTGGAAAGTAATAATCTGTCCTTCTCTACCAATAATAATAATTAATTATCATATGGCACTGTGTTTTGTATAGCCAGGAGAACCAAGCATTGTCTGGCAACCAAAGTTCTAACTCTGTGGGGAGCTAGACTTGGTGGCCTGAGAGAGCTCTGAGAGCTGTGATTGATCCAATGTCACCCAGCTGGCTTCATCTGGAGGAGTGGGGAATTCAGCACAGTTCTCCAGAATAGAGTCCTACTACTCTTAAACACTACACCAAACTGATTTATCTTGATCTGACCTTCCGGGGAAGCCAGGTATTGCATTCCACCTCATATTTTGGATATTGGAATGTGACACGGGACAAGTCTTTGCGTAACAACCTACACTTCCCTCACACCGAGGCAGAGCAAGGTGTTTTCTTTACAGTGACAGACAAGGCAACACAACTCAAAGATAAGCAAAAAATATTACTTTATTGAGCTGGCAGGCAGTTTCAGAATACACTGGTGCAAACAAAATAACAACGTTATAAAATATAACTAACTAATACGACTTTCATCACCCCATAATCACCAGCCAGTAAGCAGGATGACTTTTTGCCAAGAAAAACAGTAATAAAAAAGCGGTTTTGTGGAACAGTATAAATCCCCCTCAGCTGGCTAATGACAAACCAAAAATGGGAATCCCGGAAGAATCAATCAACCCAAGCTGACTCTCCTAGTGCAGCTGAGAGTAACCATTAATTAGAAGGAGATTAGAACAACTCCTTCCAAGGTCACACATAACCAAAACACTGTTGGAAGAATAAAAATTGGCAAGCAGCCCAGAAACCAAAACCACCATATATATAAAGTGGCCTTCAAAAACCGCAAGCAGTAAAATATCTAAGCATGCCTTGATAAAGACCTTTATGTACTTAAAATTCCTTAAATTGGCAAAGCATCCTGGAAGAGTCAGGGAGGATGGAGATGCTGTATATAAAGTACAGATGTTCTCAAAGCACTTACTAGACTTACATCAATTTGACCACTCTGATCTAACAATCTTTGTTTTTTGAGTAGTTTGCACAGAATCCAAGGGTCCTCGAACATTCTACTGAGAAGCCAAGATTAGCCACTAACATGCCATAAATTCATCTCTCCATATACCAAATATATCCCCAAAATGCCTGGTAATGCACAGATGATTTTCAGCCAGTAATTAAATGGTTATCTTATAAACTTGTTCTTGAGGGTAGAGATCACAGCTGAAGATGCTGTTGGTGAGACAACCAACAGCCAATGGGCAAATTTGTTTCGAGTAATTTCTGAAGACTGAAGATTTCCAGAGCCCCAAATTGCCACGCCATACAGAAGCTGGGGCAGAAGCTTCATTTTATAAATGTCTAAAGAAGAAAAAGAAGATATTGGATTTATATCCTGCCCTATACTCAGAGTCTCAGAATCTCAGAGTCTCAAAGCGGTCACAATCTCCTTTACCTTCCCCCCCCCCACAAGAGACACCCTGTGAGGTAGGTGGAGCTAAGAGAGCTCTTACAGCAGCTGCACTTTCAAGGACAACTCCTACAAAAGCTATGGCTGACCCAAGGCCATTCCAGTAGGTGCAAGTGGAGGAGCGGGGAATCAAACCCAGTTCTCCCTGATAAGAGTCCGCACACTTAAACACTACACCAAACTGGCTCTTGGAGGAATCAGACAGTTTCCTCTCCTCCCATAAAATCAAAGAATACCAAGGTCAACTTTTTCAAGTTTCTACTTAGCATAGTCGATAAGGGTTGTCCAAGAGCCTGGCTGATGAAACATCACCCCTAAATATTTAAGGCTAAATATCTGTTGTAATGGTTTCTCATCCATTGTCCATTTATGATAATGAGACTGTTTCACAATAACCATAATCTTGGTTTTATCATAATTAACATTTAGTAGGGGTTTTTTTACAGTAGTGGCTGAACTGTCTCAAGAGCCTTCTAGGACCAATTTGAGTATGGGAATACTCAAGTCTATAAAGTACAGATGTTCTCACATTAGCAGTGTGTCATCTGTGCAGAGCAAAACTGAAATGGTCTTTCTGCATACTTTAACTGGAAAGAAAGGAGGACCTGACAGGAATTCTACCATATCAATCATGTTTAGGTTTAAAAGCAGTGGGGCCAAAATACAAGCCCCTTTTGCGGTTTTAACTGAGCTAGACAATAGGCTATGGACACCTAGTCTAATCTTTAAACTGATGTCCTTATAAAAGTCTTTTATACACTCTACAGCCTGTTATTTATACGCATACTAGGAATAAGGCCCATTGTGAGAATAAATACAACGGACTCTAGAAAGTGGCTCTGGGCAAGTCGATTTGCTGTGGTGGCATACCATGATGACAATTATGCAGATGCTAAAGCTCAGCATTCCTTTTGTCTGTAGTGTGTCATTACCACCTTTTCCTGTTGTATTCAGTCTTGCAACTTTTAATATCAGCATGTGCTTGTGGTGTGGTCTGTCTTTTTTTTTTTTTTGGACTGGCATGATTGTGTTATGGTATACTATAGAGTATGTGCTTCAAGGCAGCTGTTTTCTGTAGGGGAAGTGATCTGACTTCAACTTCCCATCTCCTTCCCCCCTCCCTGCAACCTCTACCTAGGAAAAGTATAGTATTTCTCCACAGTGGAGACCAAAGCAGGAGGGAAGAGGCCTCAGCAGGATACAATGACACAATCATTTTCTCCAGAGGAACTGATCTCTGCCATCTGGAGAGCAGCTGTAATTCTGAGTGATCTCCAGCCCTGACCTGGAGATTAAACAACCACCTAGGATCACAGCTCATATTACAGGAAATACAAACAAACAACCATGATATACTGGCTAACACATTTAGCAAAACTTTTTAAAGAGTTATATAAAATCTTTTGCGCACATTATAAAGAAGCACAACTTTATTACAATTAAAAGTCCATCCAATAAGCACTCTAATATAGGCTAATTTCATCAAAAATCTTCCTTAGGAGTATTCCTATTTTCTTCAACGTTATCAGTGTCTTGTTACAATTCAGTGTTGATAGTGGAAGCAAGCCAGGCCTTAACCTCTTCTCTAAACAGATGCAAAAGCCTTTCAAATTTGACTGGCAAAATGCTCTCTGCAACCTTTTAATTTTCTTCAAAATTTATTACCTTCTCAATGTCACATGTTTACATCTATATAAGGAGCAAGCCAGTCTTGAACCTCTTCTTTAACCAGATTTAAAAGCCTTCTGGATTTAGCTGGCAAAATGCTCTCTACAAAATTCTACAAAATTGGAATCTGAATCTGACTATGGCTTAAGAAACTATCCTTGAGATGGAATAGCAAACCTTTTTAAAAGCTAAGGCTCTTCATTAAACTTCTCCTGATTAGATTCTATTGGAACAAGCTTGATTTTCTATATGGATATGCAGGAGTTCTCTCCTGAAAACTGAAAAACTACAGGACAACCTACAGAAAAATATTTTTTTTCCAAAAGCACCTGCCTTCACTTAAACTCAGAGTACCATAAAGCACACTGCTTTTTTTCAGAAGTTAATCTAGCTTATTATACCACTGTTTTGAAGATACACAGAACCTTGCCTCTTTTAATATCCTCCTAGCACTGGCCTAGTTAGGGAAAAAACTAAAGCTCTAAGTTGAAATTTATTTAATGTGTTACAAGTTAAACAAGTCCTAAAGCCCTTATTACTAAAAGCCTATTTAGCAGCACTTAAGTATTGTACTTAGCCCTAAGATGAACCAGAAGCACACACACAGAACAGTGAACCCCCCTCACCCCCAAAAAACCAACCTTCTAGAACAGGGGTGTCAAACTCATTTGTTAAAAGGGTTGGACCTGGAATAAATGGGACTTTGTTTGGCTGGGCCATAAATAAATGTCATAAAATATAACGCCTGGTACGAGAGATATAAACTTTATAAAGAAAACAGACAAACACAATTAAAGATAGTATTTTTAAACAATTACAGATATTTAAACAAGTAAATATATTATTTTTCCTTAAAACACAAAACATTCTTATAACATTAAAACTCTTGCAGTATTTTGTTTAGCAGTCTTGATAACTGACACCTCCTGCCCTGAATTATTGTGTCAAAATCTGTAGATCATGTGTGTGCTGGAGCAAGCCATAATGGCAATAATAGTGCTTTATCCTTAGCTTCAATTGCACATGGAATGCTATCATTTAGGGAAGGCTGCCCCTTTCAATGGCTAGGAAGGGAAGGGTGGGCATGTACAGAGGCATCCTAGGGAGGTCTGGTGATGATGCCAAACCAGGGAGGTGGGTGCTCAGAGGCATAGAAGTCAAGGATCCTAGGTTCCAAAGAGCAAAACGGGATGGACAGCTGGGAAACCAATATGAGTGACAAGCAGAGCAAGGCCAACTGATGATGCCAAGCCAGGGGGGTGGGCGCTCAGAGGCGCAGAAGTTGACGATCCTAGGGTCCAAAGTACAAAAGGGAGGGGAGAACCTTTATAGCTCCGGGTGGATTCTACCTCTCTGCGGTTGACTGAGGCTCCTGCTTTTGCCAAGCTACTTTGTCCTCTATTCATGCTAATAATTTAGTGTCTCTACCTAAAAAAACAGGGGGCTCCAGATCCCCACAGATTGATTCTCCATTATAACCTATGGGGAACCAACCTCCGTAGGGTATAGTGGACATTCATGCCCAGCAGAAACTTTTTTGTTGTTTATTTATATTTTGCCCATTTTTCCCATTGGGGGCTCAGAGCGGAGTACAGCAGATCGAAATAAAATCACAATAAAATCATAATAAAACCAATTACAACGTTCATCAAAGTGCAGCAAGATGATTCAGCAAGATGACATGACAGCAAGGTGGTATAGCACAAAATAGTACCACAGTACAGCATCACAGTACAGTAGTGCAGTGGAGCAGCAGAGCAGTAGGGGGGAGGCCAACCGATCGATAAACAGATGCCACTGCCTCATCCAAGACCTGGTGGAACAGCTCCGTTTTGCAGGCCCTATTAAAGGTCAGCAAGCCAGGTAGGGCCCGGATCTCCATAGGGAGTTGATTCCACCAGGTTGGGGCCAGGACCGAGAAACTCCTGGCCCTGGTAGAGGCAAGATGGGCATCTCTTGGGCCGGGGACTATCAGAAGATCTTGGGAGGCCAAACAAAGCTACCTCTGGGGCATATATGAGAGAAGATGGTCCCGTAGGTATGTTGGTCCCAGGCAGCGCAAGGCCTTAAAAGTCAAAACTAACACCTTGAAACAGATCCGGTACTCTATAGACAGCCAGTGCAGATCATGGAGTGGCGGCCGTATGCTCACCCATACAGGTGATGCAGTCAGCCGGCAAGCTGCCGCATTCTGCACCCGCAGCAGTTTCCGGATCAGTTTCAGGGGTAGGCCAGCACAGAGCGAGTTACAGTAGTCCAGCCTGGAAGTCACTGCATGGGCACTGTAGCCAGGTCTTTCCCCCCACACACACTTTCTGATATCCCTGAAGCCAGGGGAGGGCCTCCCAACCAGGGGATCCCTTGCCCCCAACTGGTGATTGGCCACCCTAGAAAACCTCTGGATCTTTACAAATTAGGAAATACTGTAATTATCTCCTGGAAGGCTTCAAGCTTCAAACCAGCTGCACTTTCATGTACACTTGTATGAACAGAAATTATTTCTGTGGTATCCTTTGCCGCGACTTTAGAGCAGAGTACAGAAACTTGCCTGACCTCTCAGTAACATTGATAGAAAAATCGTTCAAGAGTCTATGGACTCTTAAGTGTGTCCGAGCAGTTGATCATACTGGCTAAAACAGGGTATAAATACGTATAACATAGATCCGTATACAGATGGCAGTGCGGGAGAACACAATTGACTCAACACATTTTTGTATATATGTATCTCATAATACAGGGCTAAAACAAACATTCAGTGGAATTTTTAAAAATCTAATCTCTTCACCAAAAGAGGAACTCACTCATAACATTCTGTAAAAGTTTTTATGACTAAGGCATATATGCGCGCGTGTGTGTGTTACAAAACATTTAACATATACATTTATTTTTTTTAAAGTTAATCCAAAGCCTCTGAAAGCATACACACAATAAGCTGAACCTACTTTGGTGGGGAAAGCGGGATAGAAATTGAATAAAATAAATAATAAAATAAATAAATAAATCTAGGTGGTCATTATGCATTAGAAACTGTAACTTGTGTAGGCTAGGAAATGTCAGCTGACAAAGAAGCCACATGAACCAGCTGTACCTTACAGCATTATGCTAGAAAGTTTGACAACATTAACGGCTACTTTAACAATTCAGTATTTACAACAGTTGAGTTGGAACCTAACTGCTGGTCTAGCAGAGTACAGAAATGCTTACTTGTAACAGCTACATGTCGGTTTGTTTTCCCCTCATCAATGACATCCATAACCTCTTCTGGACTAGAGACAAACCTCTCTGTACAACCCTAAAAATATGAAATTAAATGTTTGTTAAAACAGGGAAAGATTGAAAGGGCAAAATAAATAAAGAAATCCTAACACAAATTTCTAAAATGGTTACCCCAAGACCAAAGCCAAGATTCGGGTCTCAAACTTATTTTTGATGCAATCAGATATGAAATTAAATGTTTGTTAAAACAGGGAAAGATTGAAAGGGCAAAATAAATAAAGAAATCCTAACACAAATTTCTAAAATGGTTACCCCAAGACCAAAGCCAAGATTCGGGTCTCAAACTTATTTTTGATGCAATCAGATATGAAATTAAATGTTTGTTAAAACAGGGAAAGATTGAAAGGGCAAAATAAATAAAGAAATCCTAACACAAATTTCTAAAATGGTTACCCCAAGACCAAAGCCAAGATTCGGGTCTCAAACTTATTTTTGATGCAATCAAATATGAAATTAAATGTTTGTTAAAACAGGGAAAGATTGAAAGGGCAAAATAAATACAAAAATCCTAACACAAATCCCTAAAATGGCTACCCCAAGACCAAAGCCAAGATTCAGGTCTCAAACTTATTTTTGATGCAATCATAGATCAACAAACTATCTTTATCAAAGAAACAGTTTCTGCAGTGATTTTTCCTTGGCACTGTTTCACTGACTGTACACTGGCTACAGGCAACTCACCTGCATGATCAGGACAGACATGAGCAGCATCCACCCAGAGGTGGATCTTGTATAATCACTGTGCTGTAACAAACATTCATAACTAGATTTTCCCATGTGGGCAAGACACAATTATTGCTATAGCACCATTGCATTAATATCCAACTCTGTGGGAATGCAACCCTGGACAGATTGTTGGCTATGGAGAAATATGTTGCACTTCGGAGATTTAGACTTCATCTTTAGTTTTAAAAAGTTTCTCTCTCTCTCTCTCTCTCTCTCTCTCTTAGCTGAGAACAGGTAGAAGGGGGAACTCTCTAGCCTCATGCAGTAATGTTTAGAAATGCTAATAGCTTCTCTGGCCGGAGACAATGAAATGGTCACCTCACACATCCAGCTAGAAGATGACAACTAGAAGGGAACAGGGACTTGGGAGGTTTAAGATGCTGCAACGTATCTTCCTGGAGATTTCAGAAAAGGCTTGACACATGGAAGGGAGAAACAGATAATAAAACCTATTGGCATGGGGGAGGTCTTCTTTGGTTGCCTGCCTGAATAAAGGCTCCAAGGTAACAGCAAGCTTTTAGAACACTATAACTTCTAAATTAAAGAGCTGGCCTTAGAATAAGATCAGCAAGGGCATGTACAGAGTGAGGGACAGAGGAATTGCTTGTTTATATCTTTCTTTTGAATTCCTTGCTTAGTCTTTTGCTTTGCTGTGAGTATGCATGTGGATATTTCATTTTTAATACATGCTTTATAATTTTTAATGCTGGCAATTGTTCTCTGTACCACACAGACCTCCACCATTCAAACACTTTATTTAAAATGGGCTCCGGCAGGCGGACAGTCAGCTGGCAATTTGCTAATCCTCTAGTTGTGTACAAATGCAGTGAGCTCTCCCTGCAGTAACCAACTGATGGATAGGAAGGGATGCAGGCACAAAGGACCTTAGAACAGCAACACAGAAAAGGGAAGCTGGGATCACTGATCCTCTCAGTAGGTAATTCCTACAAAGGTAGGGTTACCATATTTTGAAAAGCAAAAAAGAGGATATACTTCCCAAATGACTACTTCTAATAAGTGACTACTATGACAGATCTAATTTTAAATATCCCTACTATTTAAGCTGTGATAATTGCTACTAACTAGGAATGTTCCCAACTTTCCAACCCAAAAATAAAAATGGTAAGTCAAAATTACTTGTAAGCTTACCTACATAAATTCCCTTCTCATCAATAAAAAACCACACCTAAGTAGAGTACATAAATATGAAAGCAGAAACTAAGGTTAATTATCATTGTAATGAATCTGCATTTGAAGAAATGTTTTTTACCTTTACATAAGGAACTCTATTCTTGTCTTCATGTACTGCAAGGTTTGTCTTTGAAACTGAAAGATATAAAAGCAGCAACCGATAAATATACTACACAAATTTGCAGAGTGCCAAGGTTAATCTGAATATACTATAAATATAATCAGATTTTTCATTGGCTGAAATTAGTAATTAAATTAAGCTACCATAAAGGTAAGCTACCATAGCCTCACTGACCTTACAAAAGTGAGATTCATCTAATACCACTCAGTTTTTCTATTTGAGAAAGAAAGGACTTAACTAGGCTCCAGGAAGCAGTACTCTAACATCCTAGTGAAAACATGGACATGGCAAAATAAACGGCATGCACAATATATAGCTTCCAGGTTTACCCCTGGTGATTCATATTTCAAAAAACACAACTAACAACATTAATAAAAGCAACAATTATAAACAAGATCAGCTTCTGCATGTAGTCCCTAACCTTTTCTACAGTCCACACATCAGCAAACTGCTTATTTCCCCCTCACCTGTTCATCTTCCTGATACAAAGTCTACAATTCTGGAAATTCATTAGAATCCTGGCATATCTCAGTAAGCGACAAATATATACCAACCTGCCTCAGGTTCTAGAGTTTTATAGTCCATTTAGACATTAAATATTGAATGTTGCTTAATGATCCAAATTGAAAAATAAAGATCAGCTTCTGAAACACAATTACAACTAAAGATCATCATTTACTTACCATCAAGCAAGTCCCGTATTTTGTCCAAATAAATCTCAAAGTAAGAAACCTAAATGAGCAAATCAAAGTTTAACACAGATTTACAAAGGCTTGTAAAATACTAACAAACAGAAGTTCTTTCCAAGGAAAGCAAGATCAAACCTACAGTTAAAATGTTTGCTGCACATTCTACTGCCAAATATGTATATAATTACATTTTAGGTGCATATCAGCACAAGTTGGGGCCCACAAAGAATCAGCCGGGGGGAAGGGGGGCTTGAGAATTGTATTTTATCCTATGGTTAGTATTTTATTGACAGTTACTAATACTGCTAATATTAGGAACATTAGGAAACCCAAATTTATTCAGCTTCATTATAGCCTGTAGGGACCATTCCTCACAGGTTATAATGGAGAATGAATCCAGGGGTATCTGGGGCTGGGGGGGGGGCTGTGAGGTAGAGGCACCAAATTTGCAGCATAACTGCTGGTACCGCTCTTCAAAAAACCACCCAAGTTTCAAAAATACTTGTTTCCAATGCAGTGGGAAAGGGATATGGTCCCTTTAAATGCCTTCTCCATGCCACCGCATGAGTCTGGGCTGCAGTGAGTGAGCTCCAAAGGCAAAATGCAAAATACCTTTGGAATTCTCTATGAAGGCATTTAGGTGGGTGAGTGAACACTGAAGGAATTTGCTGAGAGATCTCTCTGTTATATCCTCCGCTCCATTATAGCCTGTGGGGACCATTCCGCCATTATTCCTAACAGACAAAGAAAGGCATGTAAAGGGACACAGTTCCTTTAAATGCCTAAGTTCGCTCAACTCAGCTTCTCCAAGCTGTGCCTGAATAAAAGCTGGATAATTATCATTTCAGCTTTTATTTGGGACTCCTTATTCGGTAGCCAGATCAGATTAGAAAATCTAATTTGGCTTAATAAATACCCAAATAATACTGGTAAGGTATTATTTGGGTATTTATGCAGCTTGGTTTATACCAAATGCACACCCTTATGGGACACTTCCTCTGTATGAAAAAACTTCTTTCTTGTTTCTGGGTGGACTCAATTGCTACTTTCATGATTCACACAAGCTAGGAATTATATTATTAGATAACAAGACTCAGAGAGTTCGATGAACAAGCCTGATGGACTTTTTATCATGCAATGGGAGACTCCAATTTCCCCTCTCCAGGGGCACACATGAACAACACTGCAGGCAATTCCAATGGGTGTCCTGATCTTTGGGGAGGAACTTTTCAGGGGACACAAAGGGATGCAGTTGGAAGAAGGCAAAAAAAAAAAAAGTCAAACCACTACAAAAGCAACAGATTATATTACTTTCACTGGAAACTGCTTCTTAATGCTCATGACCCCAGCAGAGTGTGTGTTACAACCTAGACAAACATTTATAGGCAAGTCCAGATGGGTATCAGCTCTAGGAAGTGCTTTTTTCTTTCCAGCATTCCTTACATTTCAGTCTGTCCTTTCTCCTTGGTCAGGTATTAGCTTTTTCCTACCTTCCTTAAAAGTAAATAATCTCAAACAAAGCAAAGCATGTTTGAGTGTTAAGTGCTATCAAGTGGCTTTCGACTTATGACAACCCTACGAATCAATGTTCTCCAAAACATCCTTTTGTTAGCAGCCATTCTCAGCTCTTGCAAACTGAAATTCGAGGTTTCTTTTGTTGAGTCAATCTATCTCATGTTGGGTCTACCTCTTTTTTTTTTGTAGTTTAATATTTAAAGAGATTGTATGGTATAATTTAGAGGCCCAAATTGTTGACCAATGAATTTCTGTGGGAATGTTAGAGCAATCTTTATTCCATGCTTTTTGCTGAGATGTTTCTCATTGCCACTGTTTATGATTTACGATAGTTGATTCATGATAGTTGAAAGAGCAAGCACACCACTGTACACTAATGATGCTACACAGGGTTTTTTTGTAGAAAAAGCCCAGCAGGAACTCATTTGCATGTTAGGCCACACCCCTGACACCAAGCGGGCTGGGACTGCATTCCTGTGCATTCTTGCTCAAAAAAAAGCCCTGATGCTACAACTATGGGTAATTCCTTACATAAACACCATCTTTTTCAACGTGGAAATCCTTCCCCCTTTTTCATACTGTTTCAATCATCAGCAATCACAACAGGCATCTCAGACACTAACGGCTCATTAAACTGAATGCAAACAGAGACTGCACAGTCTTTTTTAATGTTTCAATGGGTGTTAAGCTACAATCCATTTTAGTGGAGGAGGATTTTATTTTGTTTGCTTGTTTTCCAACAAGTCATTAATTTTTAACACAGAACTCCCAGAACATGAACTGCTCAACCCAAACAGTGGGAGTAGTTCTGCTACTGAAAGACTTTTAATTCCATAGGTCTTGCTGTTCACTAAAGCCAGACTACAAAGTAGTCTCACTGCACTTGTTTTTAAACATGCATGCTTATCAATACAGGCAAGAAGCCTAAGAATCAAATGTGGTGCCAATTCCATTATTCTTTTTTTTTTTAACTTTTCAAAGATTTTATTATTAACTATTTTGACAATACAGAATAAATATATGAAGAAGCATTTTAGCAACCTCCAATAGAAATTACTGAGCATATAAACACAATAAATCCTGTACAATATGGCTAGAAAATTCAACATAACGATATCATCAAGAGTAAGACTACTTTGTGTAACCAAAATAATACACAGAATATTTTTCAAAAACTGATTCTGAGGAACTGTCTGACTGCACCTTATATCTGATGATGATGATGATGATGATAAGAAATATGAAATAAGAAAGAAAGTGAACTAAGAATAACATAAAAATCATTAAAAAGTAAGTAAGATACAAATAAAATTAATAACAAAACATATTCAAAATTCAGAGTGAAAGAATTTGTCTATAAGTTGAATTGCCTGGTAGGATATCATGAGTTGAAATATACTCCATAAATGGGAACCATTTTTCTTCAAAAAAAGTAGATTTAGGATAAATGTCCGACTGGGCTATTTGGTCTGTGATTTTTTCCATAATTAATTGATCCCATATTTTTGTGAACCATAACGAGTTTGAAGGTGTTGTGTTGGATTTCCAGAGAGAAGATATTGATATTTTTGCTGCCATTAATTAGCTATCAATTAATGAGTGTCTGATTGTAGGAACTATTGTATCTTGACAGTACTGGAGAAAAAGTATCAGAGGCTGAAATGGGATTCTATAGCTAGTAATTTTAGCAATGTGTTCAAGAACTGTGTTCCAGAAAGCCACAATAAATGGATATTGCCACCAACAATGTGTGAAAGATCCAGTGTCTCCACACTCTTTCCAACGTAAAGAAGAGTTGGATGCTGAAAATTTAGCCAGTTGTTTCAGACTAAGATACCAGTGGGTTAACAACTTAAAGTTTTGAAGCTTCATGTGTCGTGAAGATGAACTGACAAGTATAGAATGCCAGATAGTAGGCCAGTGATCCTCTGTTATAACATTATTACAATATTTATTCCAAGATATTTGATAAGGAAAGAGTTTATATCGTGAACTTTTTAGAAGTATTGCATATATTAGCGATGTAAGACCACGATAATTCATTTCCTTACTATCGAGCAGCTTTTCAAAGTCTGTTTGTGGAGACTGCAATACCGCATTTAGTTTAAGTTGAGTAGTCATATGATGAAGTTGAAGATAGAAAAACCAGGGAACATCTGCTTGTAATTTTCATTCCAGAAGTAGCTTAGGAAGAAGGTCTTGTTTTGAAGATATGTCTATTTGACAAGTGATTTTAGCTTTCTTCCAGACTGAGAGGATATGCAGGTCACAACCCGGAAGGAACCAATCTTGTTGTAAAAAGAAGGAAAATCTGGATATATTTGGTAATAACTTGCCTTTGAGAGAGTCCCAAGATTTAAATAAAGTTGACAGTATTAAGTTATTACGTAACTTATTGTGGACGAGATGATGGTTTCTTCCAAAAAGCCTCCTGAATGTTCATAATGTGAGGGAGCTCAGGAACAGTCTTTGTCCAATCAGCATACTCCACATTCCTAAGCAACTTAACCACTGTTGTCAGCAATGCAGTTCTGTAATACAAAGTGATGTCAGGATACTTTAGACCTCCTTGAGAGGTGTGTAGTCTTAAAATATTGAAAGCATTTTATGCTTCCATAAAAACTGATTAAAGTGCTTTCCCAGGCAGTCAAAAGTTTGTTTGGTATATAAATTGGAAGAGTTCGAAAAAGAAATAGGAGCTTTGGTACCACAAAAGACTTTATTAAGTAGAAGTGATCATGCCAATTGAAGGATAATTCGTTTCATTTTCTAAGATCCGACTGGATATCTTGAATTTTCTTCAAATAATTAATCTTCAGCAAATCACTAAACAAGGAGGAAAGTTGAATCCCTAGGTAGGGCAGTGATGATTTTGACCATTTATAAGCAAAAAGGGTTTTCATAGGGTTTATTCTATCATCTGATAAGGTAAGAGCTAAAATTGCAGACTTTGAGGTGTTCACTGTCAAACCTGCAATAGAGCTAAATTCTGCAAGAACTTCTTGAAGCTGCAGTAAAGATGTTTCTGGTTCCGTGATGTACAAAAGCATGTCATAAGCAAACATACTAACTTTAAATTCATGATTTTGCAGGGGAACTCCGTGTATGTTGTTGTTATTTCAGATCACATTTGCTAATGGTTCTAATGTTATTGCAAAGAGAATAGGTGACAAAGGACATCCCTGACGTGTAGCTCGTTGTAGAATAAATTTGTTAGATAATGTTCCATTCACTCTGACATATGCAGAAGGATTAGCATATAAGGTGTCCACCATACGTGCAAAATTATCCCCGAAGTTCATATTTTGCAAAAGGTAAAGTAGATATTTAGTTTCCAATGAATCAAACGCTTTCTCAATATCTAATGAAAGTAACAATGTTTCTGGGCCCTCCTGAGTACAAGATGAAATGATATTTATGGTCTTAAATATGTTGGAAGCGGGGTCTCTCCCAGGCATAAAACCAGTTGAGACGTATTCACACTGGGACTGAGTGTCTTGAAGAATTCGTTGTAAGGTTGCAATAACAGGCAACTTGGGCAAAGCAGGAATACAAAAAGATAGTATAGGATAATAATACTACTAATAATAATAATACTAGAAATAATAAATGAAGAATCATAAGGATAAAAGAAATAATTAATTAAAAATTAATAGACATAAAAATCTATCTATATAAATTAAATAAATGAAAGAATTAATGGATGAGGCTTCGATCAAAATAAAGGACTAGATTTGGGGTGAGTCAGACAGCAAGTTAAACCTTAGTTTAGATATACTCTATAAGCACACAAAATATTAATGTAAATACAGTAGTTCTATCTAACTTGCTATTACAATGATTTTTTTAAAAAAAATATCAACTCTATATTTACTAGTAAATATGTGAAGAGCACACAGAATTCAATTTAAGAATTAATTCACAAACTGTAAATTAGTGACCTGATAAAAATTGATCTTGATAAATAATATTATCAAATTCTAAGAATTAATCACACTATAATTTTCTAAGCAGTTTTATGAATCAATGAGTTATACAATTGATACTAGATTATTAATAAAAATTAATGAATAATTTAAATATTTAAGTTTTTATATAAAGAGTATATAAAAGTTTAATGTACAGAAATGGCTTTTCAGACAAAGAGATAAAATCTTAAAAACTGTGAAGAGTATTAAGAAGTTCTGGAACTACTATCTACAACCTCAAACAAAACTCACAACACTGGGGAAAAAAATAAATATACAAGATGCAGAATTATTGTTATATATTTAAATATTGATAATATTATTAAAACGTACTATCTAGAATTATGTATTTTATTTAATTTTTTTTTAAATTCCTCCCCCAATTAATTAGAGTAAAAATCAAATGTATACCCACACCCACCCACCTATACACACACAAAAACAAAGGAATTTATGTTTAAAGACTTTTCAAAGCAAGTAAAAACTAGGAGCAAAAATAATAGTCCTCCTCCTCCTCCCAAACCCATATATTTATTATAAATATCAATAACAAGCAACCTGAACATCAAGCATTGTAATCATACAGGCAGAGGCACTTAATGCTATTGTAATATCACAAAAGCAGCACAGTTTAAAGCTGAATAATTGAGACTTTTTCATCTATCACTGGAGAAGGGTGGCTGTTCCCGTTTACGCTTAGAGACTGACTTCCCGAAATCAGTAGGCATTGGCACTTGGAGATTCTGAAGAAGGAGTCTCCCAGAGTCCCAGTCATCAGCATTATATGTGTGTTCCTTGTGGACTACTTGTATTTTGACTAGATCCTTCCAGCGATAAGGAATGTGTGCATGTCGCAGAGCCTCTGCAATGGGTTTCAAATCTCTTCATTTACTAAGAACATCAGGAGGGAGATCTGGGAAGACAGCTATAGCAGAGCCTTTAAATGACAAGGAACCCCAGGATATGGCAGCATCAAGGATTGATTTTCTCACGTGAGAGTCGGGTATCACAGCCAGAATGTCCCTTGGACATTATCTTTTATTATTGCGGGAAGAGCCCAGTCTGTAGGCAGCTGTTATTAAAGGAGCCACCCCCACCTCCAATTTTAACTCATGAGTAAGCCACTGTGATAGAAATGTAGAGAAAGTTCCGGAATTGGGGCCAAAGACTCATCGAAGCACGGGAATTTAAGGTGAGCTTTACGTGAAGAGGATTCCAAGGCTAAGATTGGGGACTGTAAGCGTTCATTTTCTGACTTAAGAGCCTGGTAGCCATTTTGTAAGTTAGTGCTTATTTCATATGCTGAGTCCGCTTTTTGTGTAACAGTTTGCATCGATATTTTTTATTCAGTCAGTTGCTCTGAGAGTGGCATAAAAAGAGCTGACATGTTGGCCATCAGCTTCTGTTCCATTTTATTAAACAGTGAGGTAAAAATCTCATCTTGCGATTGGGGGGGAGGGGGCTGCGGGCTTACCAGGGCTCGTTCTGTTGCCATGTTGTTGCTTTCTTCTTCACTCTCCTCACTGACAAAACCCTCAGAAGCTCGGGCATAAAGATCAGGAATATATTTAGAGTCCTTTAAAGCTGGCCCTGACTTGTTTCCCTTCTTACTTCCCATGTCAGAGATAGGTATTTAAAAGTTCAGATCGCTTATTTATTTGGCTTAAGGGGGCTGAGGAAGCAGAGCACTAAATTAGGCGTCCATCTGCTTCAGCGCCGACGCCATGCCCCCCAATTCCATTATTCTTGAGGACTGCGCAGTAAAAATAGTCATATTTTAGTTTTCACCGCTGCCTCACCACCAGAAGTGATGGAGCAATGTAAATGGAACTATTAAAGTTTCTATCAGTCTGGGTCCAGACTCACATTTTAAGTCAACACAGGGACGGTTCACAGATGGATTAAAAAATCAAGTCCAAACATGAAAGTCTGCCTCCTGTCCTGCTCCCGTATTCACCCTGTCCTCTGGCATCTCTGAGGCATCTCAAAAATCCTTCTGCTGCACACCTTCCATCTTTCTGGGCGTCTGAACACAGGAGCACACAAGTGAAGCAGATTGGTGGTATGAACCCGCCAATCCACTCTAGGTGCTTGCTGGTATTCCTTTTTTAACAAACTGCCCAAAGCGCATGAACGCATATGCGCATGGCCACTAAAATGTATGGAAAAAAAGAAACCCAAACCACGCCAAGAGGACGGTGTGCAACAGCTATCTGATCGTGCCAAAGCATCTCCTGCATGGGAAACAGGTGGCTCGCATGGGAGCATCTGATCAGGATTCGCACATTCCATTTTTAATTGGGCCCATTTGAGATGCCTTCCGTGTGTCCGAAGCTGCTGGTCTGGACCCAGCCTCAAAGATCCATTTAGTGTTACAGTTTTGAACAAGAAGCAGATGAACAAAGTAATGCATTGGGTTTAAGCATTCAGATAAATGGCTCGTTTTGCTTTGTTATCAGTCACTAAGGACTGAACGGGTACACCCCTTGCCTACCGGTATTGACAAGCACCACATTGTTTGATTCCTAGGCTAACTCAATCTTAAAAGCTCATTGTAGAGTCCAAAATCAATGAAGACTGCATGCAAGTATCGTATTTTTCGGACCATAAGACGCACTTCCCCCCCCCCAAAAAAAGTGGGGGGGAAAGTGTGTGCATCTTATGGAGCGAAGGTACGTACCTTCCTGGGGGGGGCGATCCGCTGCCTCTTTCTCCGATCCGGTGCTTCCCCCGCGCCTCCCTGCCTGGCTCCATCTTCTTCCAGCAAGCCCTGGGATCGCTCCACGTGACCCCACCGCAAACCCAGCGCTTCGCGAGCGCCGGCTGTGGAGGGGGCAGTGTGCTTCCTCCTTGCCTGTGTGCCTGGCTCCACCTCTGATGCTTAAAGCAAGCGCTGGAATCGCTCCCTCCGCCCTCCGATCCCAGCGCTTGCTTTAAGCATCACAGCTGAAGCCAGGCACACAGGCAAGGAGGAAGCACGCTGCCCCCTCCACAGCCGGCACTCGCGAAGCGCTGGGTTTGCGGAGGGGGCGGGTGCTTCCTCCTTGCCTTTGTGCCTGGCTTCAGCTGTGATGCTTAAAGCAAGCGCTGGGATCGGAGGGAGCGATCCCAGCGCTTGCTTTAAGCATCAGAGGTGGAGCCAGGCACACAGGCAAGGAGGAAGCACGCTGCCCCCTCTGCAGCCGGCGCTCGCGAAGTGCTGGGTTTGCGGTGGGGCTACGTGGAGCGATCCCAGCGCTTGCTGGAAAAAGATGGAGCCAGGCAGGGAGGCGCGGGGGAAACGCCGGATCGGAGGCAGAGGCAGCGGATCGCCCCCCAGGAGGAAGGTGCGTCCTATCGTCCGGAGCGCCTTATGGTGCGAAAAATACTGTAATTAGAGTAGGAAGGGTTCCCGGATATTTTTTAAAAACCACTGAACACTTAAGTATAAAACTAAGACATCAAAGTTCAGTTTGCATTCATACAATAGCTACTAATCAAACACTGTAAGAATTAATGTTACTACCAAACTGTGAAGCAAATGCCTATTATAAAACGAAATAAAGGAAAGATGCAGTTGATAAAAGCAGAGGCCAAACACATTTCTACAACCAAAGCACAGGGGAGGAAAAAGAATCTTATCTGGGGCATGTAGAACACTAAAGGTAAGCATAACGATACTGTTAATTATGCAGTCCTTCAGTGTTTGGTGGGTCCCAATGATTCTATGTCCTCCATCTGCTTTTGCTGTGCAAATGCATTTGACTCATGGGTGGCCAGCCAACAGTAACTTTAAAATGTGAAAATAAGCATTTCTCTCAGTTACTCTCTACATTTTAAAGAAATATTCTCACAGCTGAGTGAGCTTTGACAGTAACAATATTTTATCCAGAACAAAGTTCGAGTCCAGTGGCAACTTTAAGCCTAACCAAGTTTCATTCTTGGTATAAGCTTTCATGTGCATGCACATTTCTTGAGATACATTGAAACAGAGTTGACTAACCATTATATATAGGCTGGGAGGGGTTAGTTGCCAGGAAGGGCTTGTTCTGTGGCTTCAAATCAACATGGCTACCCACCTGAAAATATTTCATCCAGAAAGGTATGGTGTCAGTCTGATGAAATCCTGGAGAAAGTCCAGAAAAGGGCAACTAGAATGATTAAAGGGCTGGAACACTTTCCCTATGAAGAAAGGTTGAAATGCTTGGGACTCTTTAGCTTGGAGAAACGTCGACTGCAGAGTGACATGATAGAGGCTTACAAGATAATGCATGGGATGGAGAAAGTAGAGAAAGAAGTACTTTTCTCCCTTTCTCACAATACAAGAACTCCTGGGCATTCGATGAAATTGCTGAGCAGACAGGTTAAAACGGATAAAAGGAAGTACTTCTTCACCCAAAGGGTGATTAACATGTGGAATTCACTGCCACAGGAGGTGGTGGCGGCTGCAAGCATGGCCACCTTCAAGAGGGGTTTAGATAAAAATATGGAGCAGAGGTCCATCAGTGGCTATTAGCCACAGTGTGTGTGTGTGTGTGTGTGTGTGTGTGTATATATATATATATATATATATATATATATATATATATAAATTTTGCCACAGAGTGTTGGACTGGATGGGCCATTGGCCTGATCTAACATGGCTTCTCTTATGTTCTTAAATCCTCTATAGCACTGCCAGAATGCCTGCTTCCAAATGACACCTTTCTCTTGTAATTCAGCTTGCACCACCATTAAATACCATTCAAGTACATTTGCTGTCACAGCTGTATGCAACAGTCAATTGTTATCATGCTGTAATGCTTTGGGCTGGAGGGGTGGGGGGTCACAGAATACAGCAGGGTAATTTTAAACAATATTTTTTTCCTCACATCCATATGAAGTGAGAAAAACACTGCCATAAGAAGCGCAACAAAAGATATATGCACAAAATGATTTTTTAAATTTCAAATTAGATACAAAATATAATTTGGCACTGCCATTTCATAAAGACTAGCCACACAAGACTGTATGTGTCTGTTTTGTTACGCAAAACTCTGTGCATAAATGGGACCCATGTGATTATAAAACATGCATCACCCGCAAATGCTGCATGCAACACCCCAGAATCAGCTACTTGGATAGTAGATGTTTGCACACAGATCTTCACAGCTACATTAAGCTTCATGCAAGGGTATGTAGACTGGAGGCATTGTTCTGGTGCCAAAACAATACATTAATCAGTCTGCCAATCAGCTTATAGCCTCAATTTTGAACTTTTCCTAACCACAGCTAACATGATTATATTTTATTTATAAAATTATTTTATGCCCTGCCTTTCTCCCCAGTGAAAACTGAAAGCACCTTACATCATCCTCCTCTTCCACATTTTATTGTCACAAAACCCTGTGAGGTTAGGCTGAGAGAGTGTGACTGACCCAAAGTCACTCAATGAGCTTCCATGGCATAAGTGGTGATTCGAACCTGAGTATAACAGTTACTACTACAACACTCTTAACCTTTCCTGTCCGTCCTTCCGTTCAAAAGCAACATGGGCTGAAATGGAGCAACATTCTTCCCTACCACACCACACAAGAAAAGCAAAAATGCAAACATTAACTCTGCAACAGGGTGCATGTTAACCACGGTTAACATCATCTGAGTGTGTTTTTGGTCTGAAACTGTTACTTTAAGCTGCTCAGTGGTCTGTTTTTATGATCTAGCTGGGTCAGTAATGCAAGGTTTTAATTAACAATTTCTAATGTTTTGCTTTGATCATGTTTTATTTTGTAAGATGCTTCAGGCAGGTTTCCCTGGAGAGGTGACATAAAACTGTGCCAAATAAATAAATGATCAGAGAAGTGAGGGAAGGGAGCTGTGGCACAGTGCAAGAGCCTCGGCTTTGAATGTAGAAGGTCTGAGTTCAATCCCCTGCATATCCAGTTAAAAAAAGGAACAGGTGGTGACGTGAAAGACCTTTCAATTTCAATTTCAAACCTTTAATGGTATAGCATAAAATACAGAAAATAGATTTGGATAGACAAGATAAGTCAGAATTGAACTGAGGTTAGACATAAAATCAAGCATAGCCAGAGTTGTGTTGGAGAATGATGGCCAAAAGACCTCTCCTTGAAACCCTGGAGAGCCACTGCCAGTCTGAGAAAACAATACTGACCCGATGGACCAATGGTCGGATTCAGTATAAGGCACTTTTATGTGTGTTCACCCAAGTCCCTTTGGGGGGGAGGGGTGTTAAAGCACTGTATATATTTCCCCCTACTCTGTATTCACCAGAAATTGTTGCAGAGAAGAGAGGCAAGATAACATGAGTTGTGTAAATAGCCTATTTGGTGTCTGCGTCAGATAATTTTTAACATCACCCTTCCGGTTTTTTCCCCATCAAATCACAGTTGACTTATGGCAACCAAGCACGATAGGGGATGAGAAGGTATTGAAACCAAAAAGTGAAAAGAAGGGAGTGGGACACAGGAAAAATTATATGAAAGGAGACAGAAATGAATGAAAAATGTGTGGAAAAGAGGGAGGGAAATTAAGAGAGGGAAAGGTTGTTTTATCTTGCTGCAACACTCTACTACTTTGCAAGATCTGGCTGAGCTGGGTGCAAGGAAAGGGGGGGAGAGAGGTATTAGAGAAAACAACAGGGATGTGGCAATTACTGGAGCAGCTATCAGCATGATCTGTTAAGGAAGATTGCTTGAGGCTTGGAGGAAAGAGAAACATAGCCTAGGGGTGTCATACCTAAGGCCCAGAGCTCCTACCCTGCCTGCAAGCCAACAACTGGTGCAAGAGAAGGAACAGGAGGCTGCTCGGGGGAGGGAGGGAGCGGAGCCACTCCAATTGCAGCTTCAGCGTGGTAGAAAAACCTTCTCTGCAGTAGTCAAGCAGAATAGCTTTGCTTCAGTGGCAGCCTCACTGGTAAGATAGGGAGTCACCACAGCTGCATTCATGCCAGCTCAGGGTTCCAAGCTAGGGTTGCCAAGTCCAATTCAAGAAATATCTGGGAACTTTGGGGGGTGGAGCCAGGAGACTTTGGGGGTGGAGCCAGGAGACTTTGCGGGGTGGAGCCAGGAAACTTTGGGGGTGGAGCCAAGAGCAAGGGTGTGACAAGCATAATTGAACTTCAAGGGAGTTCTGGCCATCACATTTAAAGGGACTGCACAAATTTTTAAATGCCTTCCTTCCATAGGAAATAATGAAGGATAGAGGCACCTTCTTTTGGGGCTCATAGAATTGGACCCCCTGGTCCAATCTTTTTGAAACTTGGGAGGTATTTTGGGGAGAGGCACTAGATGCTATACTGAAGCTTTGGTGCCTCTATCTCAAAAAACAGCTCCCCAGAGCCCCCGATACCCACGGATCAATTCCCCATCATTCCCTATGGGAATCGTTCATGGAGGTGCATGATGGCTCTGTGGGCGGGGCTTCCCCCACCGACCAGCTGGCTAGGGGAGGGGGGAAGCCTGTAAAACCGGGGGATCCCCCTCTGGGACCTGGGGATTGGGAAGCCTATTCCAAGATGATGTTACACACCTCTCTGCTTGGCCTGCAGCTGACAGGATGCTGTCCTGGTTGGCTGTGGGGATCAGAATTTGCACACAGAGGGTGCAGACAATCCTCTGCCGGCACCTGCTGGTGGCCAGCACCACCGCCATATTCGCACCCCCCAGGCGGCGGTTGTGCTTTGGCCAATGGGGATATTCTTTGGCAGCTTCATGCACACACTGGGGGGGCCTAGTCCTGACTTTGAACGTGCAACTCAGCATTTGGCCTTCCCTCCCCCATGGACCACCTGGTGGCCTTTAGCTGTAGGCAACTACCACCTCATGGGAGGACTGTGCCAGCAAACTCCCGTTTTACTGGTCACTGGGTGGCCTGGGGCCTCTGCTACATGCATGGTAACTGCCTGTGGGGAGGGACGGTGGCTCAGTGGTAGAGCATCTGCTTGGGAAGCAGAAGGTCCCAGGTTCAATCCCTGGCATCTCCAAAAAAGGGTCCATGCAAATAGGTGTGAAAAACCTCAGCTTGAGACCCTGGAGAGCCATGAATGGGGCTGTGGCTCAGTGGTAGAGCATCTGCTTGGGAAGCAGAAGGTCCCAAGTTCAATCCCTGGCATCTCCAAAAAAGGGTCCAGGCAAATAGGTGTGAAAAACCTCAGCTTGAGACCCTGGAGAGCCATGAATGGGGCTGTGGCTCAGTGGTAGAGCATCTGCTTGGGAAGCAGAAGGTCCCAGGTTCAATCCCTGGCATCTCCAAAAAAGGGTCCAGGCAAATAGGCGTGAATAACCTCAGCTTCAGACCTGGAGAGCCGCTGCCAGTCTGAGTAGACAATACTGACTTTGATGGACCGAGGGTCTGATTCAGTATAAGGCAGCTTCATATGTTCATATGCCTGCTTCCTCTCCTCAGATGATTCAACAGCCTTCGGCCAAAAGCATATGCTGCTGCATGGGGGTGGCACAGCTTGCTGACAATCTTTGGCTTGAGCCCCCAGTATCACCCCACCGTGGATAGCCAAGCAGCCAAGGCTTGCCCTGGGTGCAGCTGTGCACCTGGCTTCTGCCCCAGGGGGGGGGGGGGGTAGTTCATCTTGTCTTCCCAATTTCCTTCCACGGTGGCTTGAGAGCAGGCAGGAGTTCACCACACCCTACACTCAGCCCAGGCTCACAACACTGGCGGCAGGAGCAGGATGAGGAAAGGGTTTGCCTAGGGTTGCCAAATCCAATTCAAGAAATATCTGGGGACTTTTTGGGGGGTGGAGCCAGGAGACTTTGGGGGCGGAGCCAGGAGACATTAGGGGTGGAGCCAAGATCAAGGCTGTGACAAGCATCATTGAACTCCAAAGGGAGTTCCGGCCACCACATTTCAAGGGACGGCACACCTTTTCAATGCCTTCCTTCCATAGGAAATAATGAAGGATAGGGGCACCTTCTTTTGGGGCTCATAGAATTGGACCCCCTGGTCCAATCTTTTTGAAACCTGGGGGGTATTTTGGGGAGAGCCACTGCATACTATACTCAAAATTTGGTGCCTCTACCTCAAAAAACAGGGCCCCCAGAGCCCCAGATACCCGTGGATAAATTCTCCATTATTTTCTATGGGAATAGGTCTCCATAGGGAATCATGAGTACCCAGCAGACATTTCTCTCCCCTCCTCCCCCCGCTTTCTGATGACCTTGAAGCAGGGGGAGGGCCTCCAAACTGGGGGATCCCCTGCCCCCACCTGGGGATTGGCAACACTAGGTTTGCCCCCTCCCCCGGCAACAAATAAGTGTCTGCCCAGCACTGCACTGCTAACTCTCCAGTCCACCCATGTGGGTTCTTCTCTGCACTACGACCCCCAGTCCATG